>NC_090813.1:96357763-96699430 GCF_000390325.3 Nicotiana tomentosiformis | reverse complement strand
GATCATCGGAGGAGTTGATATCCCATAGGGGCCGATGTTGAAATGTACCAAAGTATCGATCACTAGGGAGGAATGAACTCGAGCCTACATACCGGAGGGAACTTTATCTTTCAACGACGAGGATGCGGAAGGAATCGTGCAGCCCTACAATGACGCACTGGTAATATATTTACTCGTAAATAAAATTCGGGTTAAACGTGTGTTAATTGATCTAGGTAGCTTGGCCAACATCATTCGATTGAGGGTCATGGAGAAGCTTTGTCTACAAGACCAGATCGTGCCTGCAGTTCAAGTTTTGAATAGATTCAACATGGCATACGAGACCACTAAGGGAGAAATAACGTTACCTGTAAAAACTACCGGAATCATCCAGGAGACTAATTTTTATGTGATCGAAGGGAATATGAGTTATAACGCTTTATTCGGGAGGCCATGGATCCATAACATGAGGGTGGTGCCCTCGACACTACACTAAGCACTGAAATTCTCGATACCCGAAGACGTCAAAATAATCTACGGAGAATAGTCAGTTGGGAAAGAAATGTTCGCGGTCAAGGATGAAATACCAGCACCTACAGTTTCAACATCGAAGGGCCTAAACCAGATGGTAAAAAATAGGGCAAAAATAGCAATCATTGATAGCCTCTTTGACAGATTTGGATAAACAAAAGGAAGTCGATGATGATGATTATGGGGTTCCCAGATATTTTATAGACCCCGATGATTCCGACGCCACTAAATCGATGGTCGAGGAGCTAGAAAAAGTTATATTAAGCTCTCTCGATCGAAAGGTATACCTGGGCACGGGTCTAAGCTCCGAGCTCAGAGAAAAACACATTCAATTTCTTATACTAACGAAAATTATTTCCCTTGGTCCCACCTCAATATGACAGGAATCCCGCTGGAGATAACCACTCACAAGCTAAGCCTGGACCCAAAATTTCACCCGAGTAAACAAAAGGGGAGACTCCAGTCCGAGATCAAACATGATTTCATCAAGGATGAGGTATCTAAACTTCTTAAAATAGGGTCTATTCGGGAGGTTAAATACCCGGATTGGTTAGCAAACGTAGTGGTAGTCCCTAAAAGGAGAATAAACTAAGAATGTGTGTGGACTACAAATATTTGAATAAGGCATACCCCAAAGACTCTTTTCATTTGCCTAATATTGACCGTATGATCGATGCCACGACCGGCCACAAGATCCTCAGTTTTCTCGATGCCTATTCTGGGTACAACCAAATACGGATGGACCAGGATGATTAGGAAAAAACTTTCTTCATCACTAAATATGGCACATACTGTTATAACGTAATGTCGTTTGGATTAATAAATGTAGTGTTACTTACCAACGCCTAGTAAATCGGATGTTCGAGGAACAAATAGGAAAATCAATGGACGTTTACATTGACAACATGTTAGTTAAGTCTCTGCGAACAGAGGGTCATTTAAAACATCTGCAGGAAACCTTCGGCATACTAAAACACTACTATATGAAGTTGAACCCAAAAAAATGTATGTTTGGAGTTGGGTTGGGTAGGTTCCCCGGATTAATGGTATCCAACCGGGGAATTGATATTAATCATGATAAAATAAAAGTCATCAAAGATATCATGGTCGTGGACAACGTAAAGGTCGTGCAAAGGTTAACCGGTCGAATTGCCGCCCTGGGACGATTTATTTCGAGATCGTTCGACAAGAGTCACTGATTCTTCGCACTATTTAATAAGAAGAACAACTTCTCGTGGACCCAGAATGCCAACAAGCATTGGAGGAACTCAAAAGGTATTTATCGAGCCTGCCCCTGCCTCTCACACCGAAGACGGACGAACAACTGTACTTGTACTTGGCGGTCTCGGAGATAGCGATAAGTGGAGTCCTTGATCGGGAAGTACAAGGTACGCAATTTCCAATTTACTATGTTAGTAGAACCTTAGGTGAGGCCGAAACTAGGTACCCTCACCTGAAAAAACTGGCGCTCGCTTTGCTAAGCGCCTCTAGGAAGCTAAAACCATACTTCTAATATCACCACATATGTGTCGTAACTACTTACAGATTGAGGAACGTTGTGCATAAGCCCGAACTCTTGGGACGATTGGCCAAATGGTCAATAGAAATAAGTGGGTACGATATTGAGTATCGACCTCGAACCGCCATTAAATCTCAAATTTTGACAGACTTTGTGGCTGACTTTACACCGGCCCTGATACCCGAGGTCGAAAGAGAGTTATTGATTAACTGAGAAACTTCCTCGGGAATCTGAACCCTCTTCACGGACGGCGCCTCAAACGCAAAAGGGTCCAGACTTAGCATCGTACAAAATCCACCAACAAATAATATAATTAGATAATTTATTAAGACTATGAAATTGACTAACAACGAGGCCGAATATGAGGCCATGATTAAAGGCCTTGAACTAGCCAAGAGCTTGGGGGAAGAGGTGATCGAAGCCAAGTGTGACTCCATCCTTGTGGTAAACCAAGTCAATGGAACATTCGAGGTCAGAGAGGAACGAATGCAAAGATACTTAGACAAATTACAAGTGACATTGCATCGGTTCAAAGAATGGAATTTGCAACACATACCTCGGGATCAAAACAGTGAGGTTGATGCCCTCACTAACTTGGGGTCTTCGGTTGAAGACGACGAGTTTGACACGGGAGAAGTGGTACAACTTATGAGATCGGTGGTGGAAGAAGGCCACATCGAGATCAACTCGATGAGCCTAACTTGGGACTGGAGGAATAAGTACGTGTAATATCTCAGATCGAAAAGAGTCGAGGGCCATGCGTACAAAGGAGGCCTGATTTAGCCTGTCCGAAGACGGAACCTTGTTCAAAAGAACATTTGATGGCCCACTTACGATAATGAGTATGTTTTGAGGGAAATCCACGAAGGTACCTGTGGAAATTATTCCGGTGCCAAAACACTAGCTCAAAAAATAATCAAAGTCGGTTATTACTGGATCGGCATGGAAAAAGACGCAAAGGAGTTCGTTCGAAAATGTGATGAATGCTAAAGACAAGCCCTGATGATCCATCAACCCGGGGAGTTGCGCTACTCGATTTTATCGCCATGGTTGTTCATGAAGTGGGGAATGAACATCGTTGGCCCTCTTCCGTAGGCACCAGGTAAGGCTCAATTTATATTATTTATGACTGATTATTTTTCTAAGTGGGTGGAAGCCCACGCATATGAGAAAGTCAGGGAAAAGGAGGTCATCGATTTCATTTGGGATCAGATCATATGCCGATTCTGAATGCCAACCGAGATCGTATACGATAATGGAAAATAATTCATCGGAAGTAAAGTAACCAAATTCTTCGAAGATCACAAGATCAAAAGGATCCTATCGATACCCTATCACCCTAGTGGGAATGGACAAGCTGAATCTTATGCTGCAAATCACCTACGTAGACGTACGATGTATATGCTCCTCTTTATTTTGGCCCCTCTGCCCTTATCAAATGTCCATGGGGCTTTTTTCCTCTCTTCAAAAAGTTAATTCTTCTTTTTGTTATTTTGATTCCATGTGCCCGTTTTGGAGTTCAATTAAGTCCTAATTCGCATCGAAAAGTTAGACATATAGATGAATAAATAAAATGGTCTTTCACACTAGTTGAACCATAAATATATACCAACTTCAAGATGTAACATTTTCCTAATCGTATACGCACAATCCCTCCCTTAATTTTTACATAGGTCACTATTGACTTCACCAAAAATAAAAATAAAAATAAAAATAAAAATAAAGAAGAAGAATCCACAGCGTAGCCCGCAATTCTTTTACTTCCTATTCTTACTTCAACTTTTTGATCAAGTTCAGCGTGAAGGACAAGCTAAGGGTTAAAAGATACTGAAAGATCTTCAAAAGTTTAAAAGCATCTAAGCAAAAGAGAATTATTAGATATTTAATTAAGATTGTTTAGTTACTTTTTACCCTAACATAGTTTGCGTCAATACACATTCATCCTTATAATTAGTTAAAGGAAGAAGGAAACGGTTAAAGAAATAATAAATTCTTAATCGTTATCCGAGCAAAAACAGTCGCACAGAAAAAAGACTTATCACGGAATCTAAGCAGGCCTTTATATATATGAAGCGTCCCTTGTTGGAAATTTATCCACCACTTTCCTTATATTCCTAAGGAGACAAAGAAAAACTATACCAAAAAAGAAAGAAAAAATGCCTTGGTTCAGTCCAATGCCTTGGTTCAGTTCTAGAGGTGTGAGTCACCCGCTAACTGAAGAGCAAGTGAAAGGTATGCTCAAGAAATATGATAAGAACGGAGATGGGAAACTTAGCAAGCAAGAACTCAGGTTAGCTTTTAAAGAGATGGGTTTGCATTTTTGCTGTTGGAAAGCTGGAAAAGCCCTTCGTTTTGCAGATAGAAATGGTGATGGATATATTAACGATGATGAAATTAGTGAGTTCATCCAGTATGCTTCCAAATGGGGTTTTAGGATCTCATAGGCTTCGACTTCTTTTTTGTTTTACTTAGGCTTCTATATATTTTGCCTCTTCTGTATCTTGTTTTGTTGTTGATGCTTTTGTGTTGTCGTGTTTTGTTTTGTTTGAGAACCAAAGATCCTTGTAATGTTGGAAGAAAGGGTCTTCTGATTGTATATAATATATGTACCACTATGTAACTGTCATGATTTTACATTTGTGCTCTATATATTCCATGTTTTCTATGTAAATTTTGTTCTAGTAGCCAAATCATGATATAAGCTATCTTCCACATTTTAATTGTTTTCAGATTAATTATCTGCTCTTCTTTATCACTCGTGATATCTGATCGTTCTAGATGGTGTTCTACGCACATGAAAAAATAAAATTAACCTTATTTTTCAATAAAACTTTAGAATATGTAGATATGTCTTTAAGATAATTATCCAAGATATTAAACGAGGTTATACTAGAACCTTTTTTCTGGAAATTTATGATATTTTAAAAAATTGACTTTACTTTTACACAACGGTGTTAAGTCACGAGTTTAGAGGAAGGAGGGTATATAAACTACTTTTAAGCATCCCCTCCAGTCCTCCACAAGCTCATCCTAAAGAAAACATAGCCGAGCCATGTCAAAGAGATAAATAGTTGAACCCGGTTCCCACTTATCTTCAAAGTTAAACAGCAAAAGTATATATATATATATATATATATATATATATATATATATATATATATATATATATATATATAAATATTTTGTTTGCGAAGCAATATCGAATGACATATTGGTTAAAGGTTTATCTGTTAGTTAGAAGATAACCGCAAAAAGGAAATTGAAAAACTAGGATTGCACATTGCAGTATCCCTTGGTAGCTTAAAACTTACTACTAGCAGGTAAACTAGTTTGTATCTAGTTCTTGTTGAGGTTTTTGTTATTTAAGATGAAATAGTCTTAAAATGAGTGTGAATGGGAAATGGAGGGAAAAATAAAATTTTTGAGTAAAATTTTAAGTTTCCCCCTCTTGACAATGAGACATTGTCCCATATTGGAAGATGAAAAGATTTTTGGTGGGTATATATATAATTGTTCTTCTTGTAGCTCTTAAAGAGTTAAGAAGAAAGCAAGCCTCGCGTCGTCATCGTCGTCGCTCTGCTCGGCTCGGCTCGGCTTTGGCTTCGGCTTCAGCTTTGGATTTGGATTTGGATTTGGTCAAATGATCGATTGATTGATTAATTTTTTAGACCAAATTTATTTGTTAATAGTAAATATTAACGTAAGATTATCCGCATTTGTAATGGATATGTTCCAATCCGTGTATTGACCACTAGCTGCAATAACAGCCGCCTAATGCTCTTCCCACCATGGCCAAGTGCTTGCTCCACACACAAGCTAGTGCATGCTCCACCATGGAGGGTGGAGGGTCGTTCATCTTCAAAGCTGACTGCTATAAATATGTGCAGCAGCTGTTGAAGAAAGAGACACCAAACTGAAAACGCTCAACTTTGGCTATACATTGCACTCCTTCCTCTCAGCATTTCCATACAATTTTCTGAGTTTCTACTCCTTTGTTCTGCATTGTTTTAACTTCAAATAAAGCAACTGTAAGTGTGATTTTCTACCGAACTTTGTGTTCGCTGAAACACTGAGGTTTGAAGTACTGCTACACCAGTGTGTGATTCGTTCTATCATGGGAGGAAATAATCCATAACCTTGGGTACTAGGAGGGGATTAAATTCCTTAAGGAAACACTGTGAATTCAGTGGGCTCGAATTAATTACTGGTTAATTATGATAACTTATATTTCCCAAAATTATTATTTACAAATACAGCAATATTGGCGGGACTAACAATCTTAAGGAATTTAATATTTATTTCTGTATTTATGTTATTCTTATTATTCTGCAAACTAAAACCTTTGTGATTTTGTGTACTCCCGTTTTGGAGAGTAAAGCCTTCGTGGCGTTTTCTTGGAGATTAAAATCTACATGATTTTTACTCTAGTTTGAAAACGTTTGTTTGTGTCATTCTTTTACAAAAAAAATGACGACTGAAAGCGAAAACCAAGCTGTTTCAACGGTGACTGCCAACGCATCGACAAGCCAAACACCGGTGTTGGCACCGGCAGAAAAACCCGAAAAAGTTTTCGGGATTGATTTCAAGCACTGGCAGCAGAAGATATTCTTCTACTTAACTACGTTATATCTACAGAAGTTCATCAAGGAAGATGTTCCTGATCTGCCAGATAAAACTCCAGAGAAGGAACGCTTTGTCGTGATTGAAGCGTGGAAGCATTCTGATTTTTTATGCAAGAATTATATTCTTAGCGGACTAGATGATAATCTATATAATGTATACAGTGGCGTGGAGACGTCAAAAGAATTGTGGAATGCGCTTGAAAAGAAATATAAAACTGAAGATGCCGGGATGAAGAAATTCGTTGGCGCAAAATTTTTGGACTACAAAATGGTAGATAGCAAGTCTGTTATTACCCAAGTCCAGGAATTGCAAGTGATTATTCATGATCTACTTGCTGAAGGTCTTGTCATCAATGAAGCATTCCAAGTAGCAGCAATGATTGAGAAGTTGCCTCCGTTGTGGAAGGACTTCAAAAATTATTTGAAACACAAACGAAAGGAAATGTCCCTTGAAGATCTCATTGTTCGGTTGAAAATCGAAGAGGACAATAAAGCTGCTGAAAGGAGAGGCCGTGGAAATTCAACAATAATAGGAGCAAATATTGTTAAAGATAACAAAAAGAGGAAGAAGGCTTCTGTTCCGAAATACAACCCAAGCAAGAAGCGGTTCAGTGGAAACTGCTACAACTGTGGGAAAATCGGACACAAATCTACGGAGTGTCGTGCTCCGAAGAAAGACAAGAAAAGGGGTCAATCAAACATGGTAGTAAAGCATGATGATGTTGATAACTTGTATGCCATGCTTTCTGAATGTAACTTGGTGGGAAATCCTAAACAGTGGTGGTTTGATTCTGGAGCCACTCGCCATGTTTGTGCAGTTAGAGAAGCTTTTGCTACTTATGCTCCTGCTGGACCCGGAGAGAAAGTTTATATGGGAAATGCTTCAACAGCAAAAGTTAAAGGATATAGGAAGATATTTCTGAAAATGACTTTTGGCAAGGTCATGACTTTGAACAATGTCATTCATGTTCCCGAAATGAGAAAGAATTTAGTCTCTACTGGACTTCTTGTTAAGCACGGTTTTAAGTGCATTTTTGTGTCTGACAAGGTTGTCATAAGTAAGAATGAAATATTTGTAGGAAAAGGTTACCTCACCGAGGGCCTTTTCAATCTAAATGTAATGGTTGTGGAAAACAATAATAATATTTTAGCTTCTTCTTACTTACTTGAGTCAAATGATTTATGGCATGTACGTTTGGGTCATGTCAATTATAAAACCTTGCGGAAAATGATTAACTTGGAAGTCCTGCCTAAGTTTGAATGCGAAAAATCAAAATGTCAAACATGTGTGGAATCTAAGTATGTTAAACATCCTTATAAGTCAGTTGAAAGGAATTCAAATCCTTTAGTCTTAATTCACACAGATATTTGTGACATGAAGTCAATACCATCTCGCGGTGGAAAGAAGTATTTCATAACTTTTATTGACGATGGTACTCAATATTGCTATGTTTACTTACTGAATAGTAAAAATGAAGCAATAGACGCATTCAGGCAATACAAAAATGAAGTTGAAACGCAACTTAACAAGAAAGTAAAAATGATAAGAAGTGATAGGGGTGGTGAATATGAATCTCCTTTTGAAGAAATATGTTTAGAATATGGAATTATTCATCAAACAACAGCCCCTTACACGCCCCAATCTAATGGGATTGCGGAAAGAAAGAATCGCACATTAAAGGAGATGATGAATGCGTTGTTGATAAGTTCTGGTTTGCCACAGAACTTGTGGGGGGAAGCCATTCTTACGGCTAATCGAATATTAAATCGAGTGCCCCATAGCAAAACACAATCCATTCCATATGAAAAATGGAAAGGAAGGAAGCCCAACTTGAATTATTTTAAAGTGTGGGGGTGTTTGGCAAAAGTGCAAGTTCCTAAACCCAAAAGGGTAAAGATAGGACCGAAAACCGTTGATTGTATTTTCATAGGATATGCGACAAATAATAAAGCATATCGATTTCTGGTTCATAAATCAGAAAATTCCGACATTCATAATAATACGGTTATAGAATAAGATAATGCTGAGCTCTTTGAAAATATATATCCAAATAAAAAGGAATGTGAGTCGTTTGGTGAAGGATCTAAACGACCTCGGGAAGCAATAAAAGAAAGTATATGTAATCAGAAGGATCCAAGACGTAGTAAACGTCAAAGAACGTCTACTTCATTTGGACCAGATTTTGTGACTTTCTTATTGGAGAATGAGCCTCAAATATTTAAAGAAGCTATGACTTCTTCCGAATCATTGTTTTGGAAAGAGGCAGTCAATAGTAAAATAGAATCCATATTGAACAACCATACATGGGAAATGGTTGATCTTCCTCCTGGAAATAAACCTTTGGGTTCTAAATGGACTTTTAAGAGAAAAATCAAAGATGATGGCACTATTGATAAATTCAAGGCAAGACTCGTAGTCAAAGGGTATAGACAACGAGAAGGTCTAGACTACTTTGATACATACTCTCCCGTTACAAGAATTACGTCCATACGGATGTTAGTAGCATTAGCTGCAGTGTATGGTCTTGAAATTCATCAAATGAATGTTAAGACGGCCTTCTTAAATGGAGAGTTGGAGGAAGAAATTTATATGGAACAACCTGAAGGGTTTGTGGTTCCAGGTAAAGAAAAGAAGGTATGTAGACTTGTTAAGTCTCTTTACGGACTAAAAGAAGCACCCAAACAATGGCATGCGATATTTGACCAAACAATGTTGTCAAATGATTTTAAGATAAATGAATGTGATAAATGTGTGTACATTAAAAATGTTCCAAATCACATAGTCATTGTTTGCCTATATGTGGATGATATGCTGATAATGAGTAATGACATTGCCAACATAAATGCTACTAAGCGTATGCTCAATAGCAAGTTTGATATGAAAGACTTGGGAGTTGCTGATTTAATTCTGGGAATTAAGATCCATAAGACTCCTCAAGGTCTGGCATTGTCACAATCTCATTATATTAAGACAGTACTTGAAAAATTCAAGCACTTGGGCTTTAAAGTTGCAAAGACTCCAATTGACGTGAATCTTGCATTAGCAAAGAATAAAGGCCAAAGCATATCACAATTGGATTATGCTCGTGTGTTGGGATGCTTAATGTATATCATGAATTGTACACGACCAGATATAGCTTGTGCTATAAGTAAACTGAGTCGATATACGAGCAATCCAGGCCAATCTCATTGGATGGCAATGAAACTAATTTTGGGATATTTAGAACATACCCAGAACTTTGACTTGCACTACAGTAAATTTCCTGCGGTGATTGAGGGATACTGTGATGCAAATTAAATCACCGGTTCAACTGATTCTAAGTCCACGAGTGGATATGTATTCACTATTGGTGGAGGAGCGGTATCTTGGAAGTCGTCCAAACAAACATGTATTGCCCGCTCTACAATGGAGGCTGAATTCATAGCCTTAGATAAAGCCGGTGAAGAAGTTGAATGGCTCCGGAATTTCTTGGAAGACATTCCATTTTGGCCCAAACCATTGGCACCAATATGCATACATTGTGATAGTCAAGCGGCAATTGGAAGGGCTGGGAGCGTTATATATAATGGTAAATCTCGTCATATACGACGAAGACATAAAACCGTTAGGCAATTACTCTCTAGAGGAATTATCACAATTGACAATGTAAAGTCAAGTGATAATGTGTCGGATCCACTTACAAAAGGCCTAACTAGAGAGGTAGTTGAGAAATCATCAAGGGGAATGGGGCTATGGCCGAGAACAAGTCATTGTGACGGTAACTCTACCTAGAAGACTGGAGATCCCAAGATCTAAGTTCAAGGAGATCAAACAAAGTCATTAATGACGGTTCAACATTATCAAATAAAATTTTAGTCCGTTCTCGTGATGAGACAATATTCAGTACCAAGGATAAAGCATTAAGGCTTTTTAATGATTTCTAAATTTGATACGGGGTATATCAAATAGTGTATCTACAGGATGACACATTTAGGAATCACCTATGTAAGTGTGAAGTGTTAGCTGCTTCAAGGAGAACTTTGTAAGGCCAGTTCTCTACGCACTTATGAAACCAGGCGGTGTTCATGGCTGAAACGAACACAACAATGAGAACAAAAGACGGTTAAGGGTTGATTGTGTGATATATGTTTGTCTAGGTATACACCAAAGATCGACGGTTCAAAGATATCAAATCTACCGATTGACCGAGTATATCCGACATAAGTTCACTACGGAAAGTTCAAAGGGAAATCTACTTATCCAGATGCGATTAATCCTTGCTTGCAAATCACAAAGTTTTTCCATGCATACTTCCGTGATATAGCCATTCCCCATTCATGTGGGGGGATTGTTGAGGTTTTTGTTATTTAAGATGAAATAGTCTTAAAATGAGGGTGAATGGGAAATGGAGGAAAAAATGAAATTTTTGAGTAAAATTTTACGTTTTCCCCTCTTGACAATGAGAAATTGTCCCATATTGGAAGAGAAAAAGATTTTTGGTGGGTATATATATAATTTCTCTTCTTGTAGCTCTTAAAGAGTTAAGAAGAAAGCAAGCCTCGCGCCGTCGTCGTCGTCGCTCTTCTCGATTCGGCTTTGGCTTCGGCTTCAGCTGGATTTGGATTTGGTCAAATGATCGATTGATTGACTAATTTTTTGGACCAAATTTATTTGTTAATAGTAAATATTAATGTAAGATTATCCGCATTTGTAACTTATATGTTCCAAATTCGTGTATTGTCCACCACCTGCAATAGCAGCCGCCTAATGCTCATCCCACCATAGCCAGGTGCTTGCTCCACAAACAAGCTAGTGGATGCTCCACCATGGAGGGTGGAGGGTTGTTCATCTTCAAAGCTGACTGCTATAAATATGTGCAGCACCTGTTGAAGAAAGAGACACCAAACTGAAAACGCTCAACTTTGGCTATACATTGCACTCCTTCCTCTCAGTATTTCCATACGATTTTCTGAGTTTCTAATCCTTTGTTCTACATTGTTTTAACTTCAAACAAAGCAACTGTAAGTATGATTTGCTACCGAACTTTGTGTTCGCTGAAACACTGGGGTTTGAAGTACCGCTACACCAGTGTGTGATTCGTTCTATCCTGGGAGGAAATAATACATAACCTTGGGTACTAGGAGGGGATTAAATTCCTTAAGGAAACACTATGAATTCAGTGGGCTCGAATTAATTACTGTTTCATTACGATAACTTATATTTCCCAGAATTATTATTTACAAATACAGCAATATTGGCGGGACTAACAATCTTAAGGAATTTAATATTTATTTCTATATTTGTGTTATTCTTATTATTCTGCAAACTAAAACCTTTGTGGTTTTGTGTACTCCCATTTTGGAGAGTAAAGCCTTCATGGAGTTTTGTTGGAGATTAAAATCTACGTAATTTTTACTCCAGTTTGAAAATATTTATTAAACGTTTGTTTGTGTCATTCTTTTACAGAAAAATGATGATTGAAAGCGAAAACCAAGTTGTTCCGACGGTGACTGCCAACGCATCGACAAGCTGAACACCAGCATTGGCACCGGCAGAAAAACCTGGAAAATTTTCCGGGATTGATTTCAAGCGCTGGCAGAAGAAGATGTTCTTCTACTTAACTACGTTATGTCTACAGAAGTTCATCAAGGAAGATGTTCCTGATCTGCCAGATAAAACTCCAGAGAATGAATGCTTTGTCGTGATTGAAACGTGGAAGCATTCTGATTTTTATGCAAGAATTATATTCTTAGCAGACTGGATGATAATCTATATAATGTATACAGTGGCGTGGAGACGTCAAAATAATTGTGGAATGCACTTGAAATGAAATATAAAACTGAAGATGTCGGGATGAAGAAATTTGTTGCCGCAAAATTTTTGGACTACAAAATGGTAGATAGCAAGTCTGTTATTACCCAAGTCCAGGAATTGCAAGTGATTATTCATGATCTACTTGCTGAAGGTCTTGTCATCAATGAAGCATTCCAAGTAGCAGCAATGATTGAGAAGTTGCCTCCGTTGTGGAAGGACTTCAAAAATTATTTGAAACACAAACGAAAGGAAATGTCCCTTGAAGATCTCATTGTTCGGTTGAGAATCGAAGAGGACAATAAAGCTGCTGAAAGGAGAGGCCGTGGAAATTCAACAATAATGGGAGCAAATATTGTTGAAGCTAACAAAAAGAGGAAGAAGGCTTCTGGTCCGAAATACAACCCAAGCAAGAAGCGGTTCAGTGGAAACTGCTACAACTGTGGGAAAACCGGACACAAATCTACGGAGTGTCGTGCTCCGAAGAAAGACAAGAAAAGGGGTCAAGCAAACATGGTAGTAAACCATGATGATGTTGATAACTTGTGTGCCATGCTCTCTGAATGTAACTTGGTGGGAAATCCTAAACTGTGGTGGTTTGATTCTGGAGCCACTCGCCATGTTTGTGCAGTTAGAGAAGCTTTTGCTACTTATGCTCCTGCTGGACCCGGAGAGACAGTTTATATGGGAAATGCTTCAACAACAAAAGTTGAACGATATGGGAAGATATTTCTGAAAATGACTTCTGGCAAGGTCATGACTTTGAACAATGTCATTCATGTTCCCGAAATGAGAAAGAATTTAGTCTCTACTGGACTTCTTGTTAAGCACGGTTTTAAGTGCATTTTTGTGTCCGACAAGGTTGTCATAAGTAAGAATGAAATATTTGTAGGAAAAGGTTACCTCACCGAGGGCCTTTTCAATCTAAATGTAATGGTTGTGGAAAACAATAATAATATTTCAGCTTCTTCTTACTTACTTGAGTCAAATGATTTATGGCATGTACGTTTGGGTCATGTCAATTATAAAACCTTGCGAAAAATGATTAACTTGAAAGTACTGCCTAAGTTTGAATGCGAAAAATCAAAATGTCAAACATGTGTGGAATCTAAGTATGTTAAACATCCTTATAAGTCAGTTGAAAGGAATTCAAATCCTTTAGACTTAATTCACACAGATATTTGTGACATGAAATTAATACCATCTCGTGGTGGAAAGAAATATTTCATAACTTTTATCGACGATGGTACTCGATATTGCTATGTTTACTTACTGAATAGTAAAAATGAAGCAATAGACGCATTCATGCAATACAAAAATGAAGTTGAAACGCAACTTAACAAGAGAGTAAAAATGATAAGAAGTGATAGGGGTGGTGAATATGAATCTCCTTTGATGAAATATGTTTAGAATATGGAATTATTCATCAAACAACAGCCCCTTACACGCCCCAATCTAATGGGATTGCGGAAAGAAAGAATCGCACATTAAAGGAGATGATGAACGCGTTGTTGATAAGTTCTGGTTTGCCACAGAACTTGTGGGGGGAAGCCATTCTTACGACTAATCGAATATTAAATCGAGTGCCCCATAGCAAAACACAATTCATTCCATATGAAAAATGGAAAGAAAGGAAGCCCAACTTGAATTATTTTAAAGTGTGGGGGTGTTTGGCAAAAGTGCAAGTTCCTAAACCCAAAAGGGTAAAGATAGGACCGAAAACCGTTGATTGTGTTTTCATAGGATATACGACAAATAGTAAAGCATATCGATTTATGGTTCATAAATCAGAAAATCCTGACATTCATAATAATACGGTTATAGAATCGGATAATGCTGAGCTCTTTGAAAATATATATCCGTATAAAAAGGAATGTGAGTCATTTGGTGAAGGATCTAAACGACCTCGGGAAGAAACAAAAGAAAGTATATGTAATCAGAAGGATCCAAGACGTAGTAAACGTCAAAGAATGTCTACTTTATTTGGACCAGATTTTATGACTTTCTTATTGGAGAATGAGCCTCAAACATTTAAAGAAGCTATGAATTCTTCCGAATTATTATTTTGGAAAGAGGCAGTCAATAGTGAAATATAATCCATATTGAACAACCATACATGGGAATTGGTTGATCTTCCTCCTGGAAATAAACCTTTGGGTTCTAAATGGATTTTTAAGAGAAAAATCAATGATGATGGCACTATTGATAAATTCAAGGCAAGACTCGTAGTCAAAGGGTATAGACAACGAGAAGGTCTAGACTACTTTGATTAGTTGCAGTGTATGGTCTTGAAATTCATCAAATGGATGTTAAGACGACCTTTTTAAATGGAGAGTTGGAGGAAGAAATTTACATGGAACAACCTGAAGGGTTTGTGGTTCTAGGTAAAGAAAAGAAGGTATGTAGACTTGTTAAGTCTCTTTACGGACTAAAACAAGCACCCAAACAATGGCATGCAAATTTGACCAAACAATGTTGTCAAATGTTTTTAAGATAAATGAATGTGATAAATGTGTGTACATTAAAAATTTTCCAAATCACATAGTCATTGTTTGCCTATATGTGGATGACATGCTGATAATGAGTAATGACATTGCCAACATAAATGCTACTAAGCGTATGCTCTAGCAACATAAATTCTGGGAATTAAGATCCATAAGACTCCTCAAGGTCTGGCATTGTCACAATCTTATTATATTAAGACAGTACTTGAAAAATTCAAGCACTTGAGCTTTAAAGTTGCAAAGACTCCAATTGACGTGAATCTTGCATTAGCAAAGAATAAAGGCCAAAGCATATCACAATTGGATTATGCTCGTGTGTTGGGATGCTTAATGTATATCATGAATTGTACACGACCAGATATAGCTTGTGCTATAAGTAAACTGAGTCGATATACGAGCAATCCAGGCCAATCTCATTGGATGGCAATGAAACGAGTTTTGGGATATTTAGAACATACCCAGAACTTTGACTTGCACTACAGTAAATTTCCCTGCGGTGATTGAGGGATACTGTGATGCAAATTGGATCACCGGTTCAACTGATTCTAAGTCCACGAGTAGATATGTATTCACTATTGGTGGAGGAGCGGTATCTTGGAAGTCGTCCAAACAAACATGTATTGCCCGCTCTATAATGGAGGCTGAATTCATAGACTTAGATAAAGCCAGTGAAGAAGTTGAATGGCTCCGGAATTTCTTGGAAGACATTCCATTTTGGCCCAAACCGTTGGGACCAATATGCATACATTGTGATAGTCAAGCGGCAATTGGAAGGGCTGGGAGTGTTATGTATAACGGTAAATCTTGTCATATACGACGAAGACATAAAACCGTTAGGCAATTACTCTCTAGAGAAATTATCACGATTGACTATGTAAAGTCAAGTGATAATGTGTCGGATCCACTTACAAAAGGCCTAACTAGAGAGGTAGTTGAGAAATCATCAAGGGGAATGGGGCTATGGCCGAGAACAAGTCATTGTGGCGGTAACTCTACCTAGAAGACTGGAGATCCCAAGATCTAGGTTCAAGGAGATCAAACAAAGTCATTAATGACGGTTCAACATTGTCAAATAAAATTTTAGTCCGTTCTCGTGATGAGACAATGTTCAGTACCAAGGATAAAGCATTAAGGCTTTTTAATGATTTCTAAATTTGATACGGGGTATATCAAATAGTGTATCTACAGGATGACACGTTTAGGAATCACCTATGTAAGTGTGAAGTGTTAGCCGCTTCAAGGAGAATTTTGTAAGGCCAGTTCTCTACGCACTTATGAAACCAGGCGATGTTCATGGCTGAAACGAACACAACAATGAGAACCAAAGACGGTTAAGGGTTGATTGTGTGACTTATGTTTGTCTAGGTATACACCAAAGATCGACGGTTCAAAGATATCAAATTTACCGATTGACCAAGTATATCCGACATAAGTTCACTACGGAAAATTCAAAGGAAAACCTACTTATCCAGATGCGATTAATCCTTGCTTGCAAATCACAAAGTTTTTCCATGCATTCTTCCGTGATATAGCCATTCCCCATTTATGTGGGGGATTGTTGAGGTTTTTGATATTTAAGATGAAATAGTTTTAAAATGAGGGTGAATGGGAAATGGAGGGAAAAATAAAAATTTTGAGTAAAATTTTAATATTCCCCCTCTTGACAATGAGACATTGTCCCATATTGGAAGAGAAAAAGATTTTTGGTGGGTATATATATAATTACTCTTCTTGTAGCTCTTAAAGAATTAAGAAGAAAGCAAGCCTCGCGCCATCGTCATCGTCGCTCTGCTCGGCTCGGCTCGGCTTCGGCTTCGGCTTCGGCTTCGACTTCGGATTTGGATTTGGATTTAGATTTGGATTTAGATTTGGTCAAATGATCGATTGATTGATTAATTTTTTGGACCAAATTTATTTGTTAGTAGTAAATATTAACGTAAGATTATCCGCATTTGTAACAGATATGTTCCAATCCATGTATTGACCACCAGCTGCAATAGCAGTCCCCTAATGCTCTTCCCACCATGGGCAAGTGCTTGCTCCATAAACAAGCTAGTGCATGCTCCACAATGGAGGGTGGAGGGTCGTTCATCTTCAAAGCTGACTGCTATAAATATGTGCAGCAGCTGTTCAAGAAAGAGACACCAAACTGAAAACGCTCAACTTTGGCTATACATTGCACTCCTTCCTCTCAGCATTTCTATATGATTTTTTGAGTTTCTACTCCTTTGTTCTGCATTGTTTTAACTTCAAACAAAGCAACTGTAAGTGTGATTTGCTACCGAACTTTGTGTTCGCTGAAACACTGGGGTTTGAAGTACCACTATACCAATGTGTGATTCGTTCTATCCTGGGAGAAAATAATCCATAACCTTGGGTACTAGGAGGAGATTAAATTCCTTAAGGAAACACTGTGAATTCAGTGGGCTCGAATTAATTACTGTTTCATTACGATAACTTATATTTCCCAGAATCTTTATTTACAAATACAACAATATTGGCGGGACTAACAGTTCTCTCTCGTTATGCTTGTTCATCTCATTTTACGTTTTGCTCCCTCTGTTTTAATTTAGATGACACATTTTTCTTATTATTCTGTTAAAAAAAATATATTTCTATAATTGAAAATAATTGAACTTTAAACTCTTCAATTTATTTATTTTACCCTTAATGAGAAGTTTTTATAACCATACAAATATCGCCCCCCAAAGTTTTTGCCCCTTAAAATTTTAAGACTACAAGTATTAAAAATCTTTTTTTTTCCTTAAACTCTATGTCGACTCAATCTGTGGTTTACAATTTGCCTTCTCAACTGATCATGACCCCTTTGTTTCATCTCAAAGAGACTTCTTTTCGCTGTGTCTATAACTGATAGTATCATAATGATGACATCATCAGGCTTGTGTATTTTGGCCCGTAACAGGACATACATGTCACTTTTTCTATAGAAAATTCTCGATTATTGTGCCTTTTTTTGGTCCAACAGGTGTCATTACATGAACATACCACTCCGTCTTACGCATTTCAAAGAATCGGAACCAAGAATTTTCATTTAACTAGTCGGAATAATTAGTCAAAACCTATGAGTCCGATATTAAGGAATAGACTCCAATTGTCCCTTTATTTTCGACCAATAATAATAATACTAAGAACGAATTAAGTGAAGGCGGGTCTATTTGGATTTTTAAAAAGTTTTAGGGCTGACTTAAAGCTCAGCAGCAATCTTACGGCATGTTGAATTCATCAAAGCTTGAGCTTTAACTCCCAACTTTTCGATCCCGCATCAAAACTCAACAATCTTACGGCATGTTAAATTGTACTATAATTTTGTTGAGAGACAAGCAAATGCAGCAAATTAACTACTTAGGCTTCTTTTTCTTTTCTTTTTTTTTTTGTTATTGGGCCCAGAAGTCCACTATGTAACTATGTATTTATCTTAGGCTATATAATTAGTTGAGTGGACATATAAAAATACTGGGCCGGCCCATCTGTTAAAAAAAAAGAGACAAAACATTTTAATATCTTTGTACATATTCCGTCGGTCACTTTTCTCTCAGTACAGAACACATTGAAAAGCTAGTGCTTTACAACAAAATCTCAATAGTTTGTTGTTGAATCAAGTTTTAACATGGTATCGGAGTCTAGATCTGGATATATCGGGTGATTACCTCTCGTCTGATGTTACCCTCGCATTTTTTCATCGGATTTTTAGTTTTCGCTATTTCTTTCGTATTTTGAGTTTTTCCGCCGAGATTTTCCGGAATTGACGATGAAATTACACTACTAGAAATTCGGCAATAACCAACCAAGGACGACTGACCAAAGATGGTCGATTTTTCAAAATATTTTATTTTTTAATTTTTTTTATGAAACTGACCAACTTTGGTCTGTTTTCTTTAGCGCAAAAATGCAGAAAATTATTTTGAGTCCTGCGAAATTTAGTTTTCAAGAAACCGACCAACTTTTGTCCGTATTTCAATTTTAAAAAATAAATGTTAATATTAAAAAAATCGACCAATGGAAATTATTTTGAGTCCTGCGAAATTTAGTTTTCAAGAAACCGACCAACTTTTGTCCGTATTTCAATTTAAAAAAATAAAAGTTAATATTAAAAAAACTGACCAAAATTGATCGGTTAATTCGGCTTGTCATTTAAAAAAACCGACCAAATTTGGTCGGTAATTTTACTTTTTAATAAAACCGACCAACTTTGGTCGGGTTTTTTTGCAATATGTTTTTTTAAAATTTAATTAACCGACCAAAGTTGGTCGGTAATTTCCGACCAACTTTGCTCGGTATGCCTTTTCGACCCCTAAAATACCATCCACACATAAATGGTCACGTTTTGGTCGGTTATTGGCCATTACCGACCAACGTTGGCCGACTTTTTTAGTCGGTTTTTACCGAATTTCTAGTAGTGTTAGTGATCTTCTACTATCGCTTGAATGTTTTTGGTGATTTGTCGAATCCATTTGGAGTTTTTGGAGTTTTCTGAGAAGTCTTCATCAACCTAGGGATTGGTGGTTTTCTGCAACTACACGTTCAGATAGGCTTCGTCAGTCCTCGTCACTGATTTTTCAAGGCCATTATTCCTTTCGGTCGCGAAAGAAAATTTGGTAACCCTAGTCATTTCTTCTTATTGTTTGATTGTGTGTGCATGTTTTGCTTCTGATTAATTGTGAACAAACATGCCGAATGATGATGTTTCCTCATCTGCACTACCAACTGCTCGTCCTACTATCTTTCGCTCTGTTTTTCATGAGGATGATTATACGCATCCATGTCATCCTTTATATGTCTATCCGTCTGGTATTTTAGGGTCTTCATTAGTTTCTGTACCTTTTGATGGTACTGTGTATGGGAGTTGGAAACTAACCATCCTTGTGGCTTTGTCTGTTAGAAATAAACTGGATTTCATTAATGGTTCCTCAGTCAAGCCTCCTGACAGCTCTCCCTTGGCGAGACAATGATAGAGGTATAATGATTTGGTCGTCTCTTGATTAACCAACTCCCTGTCCAAAGACATTGCTCGTAGTGTTGAGTACTCTGAACTTGCCAAAGATATTTGGAGTGAGTTGGAGGAAAGGTATGGTCAGACAGATGCTGCAAGGGTATTTGAGCTTTAGAAAATGTTAGCTCACATCTCACAAGGATCACTTGATATTGCCTCATATTTCAACAAAATCAAGCAATTGTGGGATGAAATTGATGCCTTGTATATCAGTAGAGTCAGGTCTTGCAATAACTGTGGTTTCAAATCTGACTATCAGAAAGATGATGATGTTCAAAAGGTGTATCAATTTTTAATGGGTATCAATGATGTATATGTGCAAACTAGAAGCAATATATTCATGATTAAACCATTTCCATATGTGAGCACTGTATACAGTATACTATTATCAGATGAGAAGCAGAGGCAAGTCTCTACCTATCCTCAGTTTCTCCCTACATCTACCTCTTTCAATGCTGGGGTGTCTACACAGGGTTTTCCTTTCAAAGTTAATTTTGATGCTCAAAAACCTCTTACATGCAAATATTGTAAAAAATCAGGTCATACCATTGAAAAATGCTATAAACTATATGGGTATCCTCCAAACTTTAAGTTCACAAAAGGGCCTGGCAGCAGGAAACCTGCAGCTCATGTTGAATTCAAATCTCCTGGTCCTTCTACTAATGTGGATTCTAATATGGGTCCTGATTCTGTCAACTCATCTGAGTCTGATAATGTTTCAATGGTCCCTGGTTTGACACAAGATCAATTCTCCCAGCTAATGATGTTACTGCAACAGTCCTATGTGTCTCTTGATTCCTCCTCTACTCCCACTCTAATGGCTTCTGCTAACTTTGCTGGTAAGCTGTTATCAAAAAGTATTCTGCTCAAGTCATGCATGCTTTCATAAGTAGATAGTTTTATTTGGATCAGACTCTGGAGCTTCTGATCACATGACCCCTCATAAGGATTTACTCTTTAATATGCAAACACTACTTGTACCCTGTCTAGTTTCTTTGCCAAATGGGTACAAAGTCAAAGTTCATTTAGTTGGTTCTTTGACTTTGTTTCCAAATTTCACAATTCATCATGTTCTCTATGTTCCCTCCTTTCAATACAATCTTATTTTTGTTTATAAGTTGTTGGAACAATACAATGTGATTGTCCTGTTTACCAGAACTTTTTGTGTTATACGGGCCCCTTCTCTGAAGATGCGTCTGGTTCTTGGTAAACTGGACCACAATCTCTACAAGCTTTTACTTTCTCCTGTTGCTTCTCCCAGTACCACATCATGTTACTCTTCTATTGTTACTTCCCCTGTTATTCCCCTTGTTATATCTCCTGTCTGTGTTTTCCCTTAGATACAAGCAAATGTAAAGAATGTTAATATTGTTGATGCTGATGAAACACATGTAAATACCGATGCTGATGAAACACATGTAAATACTGATTCCACCCTGAATAATATTAATAAAATAAATGTGGTTTGGCATTATAGGCTTGGGCATATTCCTTTTTCCAGAATGAAACACATCTTTATGCTTGGGTCACATTTATCTTCCAAACAGTCTTTTTCCTGTCCAATATGTCCACTAGACAAATAAACAAGATTGCCATTTCCTGACAGTAGTATACAAACCACCAAGCCTTTACAGTTGATTCACATTGACACCTAGGGTCCATATAACTCTCCTACTTGTATTGGCTCCAAATATTTTATGATCATTGTTGATGATTTTTCAAGAGACACTTGGACCCACCTAATGGGAGCCAAAAGCAATTTTTTTGTGACCTCTTAAGAGCTTTCATTGCCATGGCTGAAACTTAATTCCATCTAGAAGTCCAAAATATGAGAAGTGACAATGCCTTAGAGTTAGGATCCAGCACTGTTGGATCAAATTTTTTTCTGAGAAAGGGATTTTTCATCAAACAACATGCCCTCATACTCCACAATAAAATGAAGTTGTGGAAAGGAAGAACATACATCTTTTAGAAACTGCTAGAGCCCTTCTTTTCCAATCTGGTCTCCCTCTTAGATTCTAGGGAGACTGCATACTCACAACCACCTACTTGATAATTAGGTTCCCGTATCATGTATTAAAGTACAAGAGTCCCTATGAGATCTTATATAACAAACTCCCCACATACTCAAATATTAGAGCTTTTGGATGTTTATGTTACTCCATTGTCCCAAAACCTCATAGGGACAAACTGTAGCCTAGGGCCATTCCTTGTATGTTAATTGGTTATCCCTTGGGGAAGAAAGCCAATAAACTGTATGACTTACAGAATAAAACATGTTTTATCTCCAGAGATGTTATATTTCATGAACATGTATTCCCTTTTATTCAATCAAGATCTACTTCCCCTACTATGTCAAATTTACCATTTTTTGCTTATTTTGATCACTCTGTTAAGCAGAATTCCTCATTGTTCCATGATTTCTTTTATCCTGCCCCATCAAATACATCTCATGTTTCCTTTCATCCCTCCAACTCTGCTCCTTATGACTTTGCAAT
Source organism: Nicotiana tomentosiformis (assembly GCF_000390325.3). Taxonomy (NCBI): domain Eukaryota; kingdom Viridiplantae; phylum Streptophyta; class Magnoliopsida; order Solanales; family Solanaceae; genus Nicotiana; species Nicotiana tomentosiformis. The sequence continues at coordinate 96,676,975 of NC_090813.1, read as the reverse complement.
ACCTCTGAACAATTCTCCTGCTTCTCCTAATCCCTCTTCTTCTTTCTATGAATCTGAATTTCCTCCTTTAAGGAGATCATCTAGACCTCACAATCCTCCTCCTTATCTGCAAAATTATATCTGCATTCTACCTAATCATAGCTCCAAGTCTGCCAATTCTACTGTTATGTCTAACTCTAGTTATCATCATGTATTTGAGCCTACTACTTATTCTCAGAAAACAACTATCCCTGAGTGGCAGAATGCTATGAGAAAAGAGTTTGAGGCATTGGATACTAATGGCACTTGGGATATAGTTGAGTTACACTAGGGCAAGAAGCCAATTGGCTGCAAATGGGTATAAAATATTAAGTATAAAGCTGATGGGAGTAAAGAAAGATATAAAGCTAGACTTGTGGTAAGGGGTGATACACAAGTTGAAGGCATAGATTTTCATGAAATCTTCTCACCTGTAGTTAAAATATTTACTGTTAAAACTTTAATTATTATAGCTATTAAAAGAAATTGGTCACTATTCCAACTAGATGTTAACAATGCTTTCTTGCATGGGGATTTAGATGAAGAAGTTTTTATGAAACTTCCACTTGGTCTTTCAGTATGTGATCTGCCCCCTGATTCTGCTTCCACTGCTTTGGTCTGTAAACTAAAAAGATCTTTGTATGGATTGAGACAAGCTTCGAAACAATGGTATGCCAAAGTGTCTCAATCTTTATCTTCTAGAGGCTATGAGCACTCCTTTAATGATTATTCCCTTTTCACCAAAGGTTCTAGTGATGCTTTGGTAATACTAGTGGTGTATGTTGATGACATTATCATCACTAGGGCAGATCTGTATGAGATTGCTGCTGTGAAAATCTTCCTCCATGATCAATTTAAAATTAAAGATTTATAAAATCTTAACTATTTTTTGGGTATTTAAGTGTTTTATTCTGAGGGTGGGGTGTTGCTGCACCATAAAAAGTTTGTGCATGATCTTCTCAAAGAGTTCCATTCCTATGATTGTTCTTCAATGATATCTTCTCTTGATATGTATGACAAATTGCAGGCTGATCATGGTGATCCCCTGCCCAATCCTGAGACTTATAGGTATTTGGTGGGTAAGCTCAATTTCTTAACCCACACCAGGCCTCACATTTGTTTTGTAGTGCAACATTTAAGCCAGTTTATGCAGAAGCCTTGCCTCTCTCACATGTAGGCTGGTTTACATTTGCTCAGGTATATCAAGGGTACTATTGATTTTGGGATCTTCTATAATAAGTCTTCTGATTTTTCTCTCAGTGTCTATTGTGATAGTGATTGGGGATCTTGCCCGGATAGTAGGAAGTCCATTAGTGGTTTTGCATTTTGTTAGGGGGATGTCTAGTAGCTAGGCTAGAAGTCAAAGAAATAATCTGTGGTATCCTTGTCCTCTGCTGAAGCTGAATATATGTCTATGAGTAAAGCCACTGCTGAAATTACTTGGGTTTGCAGGCTTCGTTCTGATTTTGGTGTTGTTTTCTATTCTCTTGTCAGTCTGTTTGTGATAACCAGGCAGTCATTCACATTGCTAAGAATCCTGTCTTCCATAAGCGCACCAAGCACATTGAATTGGACTGCCATTTTATTCGCACCCAATTGAATGAAAGTCTGCTTCAGCTGCTTCACACTTCCAGTGCTAATCAGCTCGCTGATATGTTCACTAAACCTTTGGGGGGAGCTATACATCATCTGCATCTTCACAAGTTGGGGGTTATTTTACCCTCCAACTTGCCGGGGGTGTTGAGATACAAGCAAACACAACAAATTAGCTACTTGGGCTTCTTTTTTTTTTTCTTTTTCTTTTTCTTGTTATTGGGCACACAAGTCCACAATGTAACTATGTATTTATATTAGGATATGTAATTAGTTGAGTGGACATATAAAAATACTGGGTCGGCCCATCTATTAAAAAAAAGAGAGAAAACATTTTAATATCTTTGTACAGATTCCATCGGTCACTTTTCTCTCAATACAAAACACATTGAAAAGCTAAAAACTTCCATTTTTCTCTGAGCTGCTTTACAACAAAATCTCAATAGTTTGTGGTTGAATCAAGTTTTAACAATTGTTTTACTATAATTTTGTAAAAAAATCATTTACACTGTCAATCGTAAAATAAGTCATTTTTTATAAGATGTTCACTAGTTTTCGCACCCAAATTAATCATCATATGCTTTTAATCAAACCCTAACCTAAACCAGCGAGCTGGTAGGTGCAAAATCTTTTTATCGCTAATTAAAGTGAAGGTGTACAAATATATTTGATTGTGTTGATATTTTTTTATATAAGTTTATTATGAACGTATTTTATCTGATCTTAGGATGATCATCTGATCTGCCGAGATTTAGGTAATCTTTCAATTTAGTAGGATTAAGATAAAGATTTTCATGATTTTAGGCCTAAATTGAAACGGAAAGAGTATTTTGAAGATACTGAAAGATCTTCAAAAAATATGAAAGCGTACATATAGAACAACGAAAGCAAAAGAGAATTGTTAGAGTTAAGACAATTTGGTTCTTTTTAAAATGATATAATTTCGTAAAATACTCCTCTAAACTTAATTTCAAAAGTACAATAAGTTCAACGCTAATAAGAATGTCCTTAAAGATAATTAAGGAAACAGTTGAAGAAGGAACAAATTCTAAATCTTTTTCCAACTAAATCAATCTTCGCAGAAAAGAAAATGACTCATCGTGAACTCTAAGCTGGCCGTTATATATAGGAAGCGCCCCTTGCTGAAAGATTATTCACCAATAATTAACCAGAGGAACAAAAAGAAACAGCATAAAAAAAATGTCTTGGGTCATTCGTACAGGTGTAAGCCTTACACTGATGAAGAGCAAGTGAAGGGTATACTCAAGAAATATGATAAGAATAGAGATGGTAAACTTAGCAAGCAAGAACTCAGGTTAGCTTTTAAAGAGATGGGTTTGCATTTTTGCCGTTGGAAAGCTGGAAAAGCCCTTCGTTTTGCAGATAAAAATGGTGACGGATATATTAACGAAGATGAGATTAGTGAGCTTGTCCAATATGCTTCCAAATGGGGTTTTAGGATTTCTTAGGCTTCTACGTTGTTTTTAGATCTGTATCTTCTTTTGTTGTCGTCCTCGTCGTCTTATTTTTTGTTTGAGAATCAAAGATACTTGTAGGGTCTTTTGGGAGTTTTAATAAGTATAAGTACTATGTAACTGCCATATGTCGTACATGTCTATGTTTCGCGTTTTCTATGTAAATTTTGTTCTTGTAGCCAAATGATATAAGCTATCTTCGACATTTTCTTCTCAGTTATCCCTACGAGCTTTCTTATCTCCTGTACAGGTGTGCTGAGGCGGATCTAAAAATTTAAGTTTATGAGTTTTTACAGAAATCTTAAGTTAATATACAATAATGGATTAACGGACTGGATTCTAATCTAATTATTCTTATATATTTAATGAATTTTTTCAATACAAATAACGAATCTAGACAAAAGTTACTGAGTTCACGAGAACTTATAACTAATGCACTAAATTCCCCCTAAGGGTATGTAATATTGAAGTGGAGCTTTTATTTGAGATAGTTTGATCATGTCATACATAGATATTAGATGCGTCGATTTGTACTTGAGAAGGCCATGATGATTCAATTAGGTGTTAAAATGAGATGATGATTCAATTAGGTGTTAAAATGAGCTGAAGCAGATCACCTAAACTAATAGTTCTAAGCTCTCTCCGACACCATGCAATGGTAAATCATGATCTTTGTCGCGCTTGAGGTTTCCAATATAATGAGTTACATTAAATACAAAAAGTAGGCATTATTGGAACATAAAATGATTAAGTAAATGATTACACACATCCACATATATTAAAAACAATTTTAGAAAGAGTTTAGCAGGGACAAGTCTTATTTAGGTGACCTTTTAGGGTAAGAAGCAATAATTATTACATTTGCTCCCTAAATCACTGCCCCAGGGCATAAAGTTTGACACGTCCACTATCTCAAGTTATTTTATCACCCTCTCACCTCCCTTTTCTATTCAAAGATTCTTGAGATTTTTTCCTCCAAAAATCGTCGAAACTATATGGTCTTGTTGTGACCCTTAATTACCCGTATGAAAAAGACTCATCAAAAGTTGAAATTCGAGGATTTTCAAATGTTGAAACTTGTTCAATATTGAGAATACTAACCAGTTTACAAAGTGGACGAGAAGGAGATTAAAGCAGTGTTAAACATATATTTGCATGTAATTGCCTACAATTTTGAATAATATAAATTCTCAGAATCATTCTCGGCTAGGCGTAGACTACTTTTAGGTTCAATTCACACTTATCTTAACACCAAAAGATACGCAAACGGATTGGGAAAGGGATAAGTTGTCTCTCTCTATGCTACGCTATTACATGTATCATGCTTGTTTACCCTTTAAAATGGATAACAATTTAATTTATACGTGATTTTAAAGATATGTGAACTAATTCAATACAAGTGATTAATGACGTTAGATAAAGCAAATAAAAAATATAGTAAATAGCCAAACCAATGACGATAGTGAGTCCGAGCTCGGTTAAAGATTTAACAAGAAACATGCCATCGGTTCCGAGTTTGCACTTATGAAGAACTTATGAACAAAAACAATTACTTTGAATGAGTTTTAGAAACAAAGAGAACAGAAGTATATTGTCTTGGTATGTGTGTTAGAGTGTGTGTAATGAATAATTAGCTTTCCCTTTATATAGTAGGGGAGTTTTACCTTAGATAAAATCCTAAGAAAGGTAAAAATCTTCCTTATCGTTAGTCACTGATTTTTCGCCGATACGAGCCGAGATTCATGCTGTGATATCCGGTTGGGCACGGATATTACGGCCCTTTGTTAATCGTGTGCGGCTGTTTGGTAATGCTCTCTGAGGTCTCGAGACTCAAACCGAACCCGGGGGACGTGGTCTCGATGGCTCCGAGGGCAGATATTTTTCTCGGGCCCTTATACGGGAGGCTCCTGATGTGATTCTGATTCCTTACAGTCACGTCCTTGCTCCATTTGCCTCACTGGAAATTGGGGTGTTCATTGGATTCGGTTTTACCCGTATACAATACTATACAATAGATGGTGACCTTATTGCTGTTTAGATGGAGTCGCGAGTCAGCAGCAAACACGCACATGATTTTGTGCAAGTGGTATCAATCTATGGTATGTGTCTAGGGCGATGAGTACCAAGACTTCACTTAATTCCTCCCCAAATGGTGTTTATTTTGAAACATTATCAAGAGATTTCTATCTATATTATATATGCATGTACATCCAACGAGTTATTTTAACGATTCCCATGTTTGTGGTTTGAAAAGAAGATTCCCATGCTTGGCCAGGAAATTTATTCGAACCTAATTAAGAGAAATTCAAAACAAGTTACATGCTCGTGCCCCGCAACAACTAATACAGTTAACATTTTAGAACTACAATTTTGATTTTGGCATATATTGTATTATTTTAAACTAAAAAATTGTTATTCATGTACACACATATTTTCAAACAATTATTTTTATTATGGTGATATCTATATGGTTGCATTTTGTTCCCATTTATATTTTCCACCTATATATATGCCATCCCTTTATTTGTTGCCATAGTCGTATGGATCATAAAATCATAGTATATCTAAAAGAGATTTTCATTTCCATATAAAATGTGACATCATGTATGATGACATCATCAGGCTTACATATTTCGGCCGATAAAACAAACATACTCCTCACTTTTACTCTAAAGAGAATTGCCTTTATTCCCGAACTATGTGTTGATTTTTGGTCCAAGGAGATCAATATTCATGAACATAACACTAGGGTTACACACGGTGACGGAGCCAGGAATTTTATTGAGGAAAGTCAAAATATAAAAAAATAAATTTACCAAAAAGTCAAGGGGTGCCATTATATAATAGATATACATATTTTTTTAATTACCGAATTACACATTGTAATTTTTCGGTGAATGGGATGTCACTTGACACCTCTTTGGCACATGTGTCTCCGCCAGTGATTACACATTGCAACGACTAGGAACCACGAATTTCATTCCGCTAGTCACCACTATTTTTTTTTTTTAGGTTAAACTGTCAAATTTTATTTAACCAAGTATAAGTATTTATATCGCTAGCTCAATTAGACTCTAGAGCTAGACCCTATCTACTACCTATATAAAATAATATATCAAAAGAAGTATAGACCAAATATTTTTTTCTACTACTAAGAGTACCTAGCTTTTGTTATCTACCTTTACAATCAACTTAAACTAGCTAGGGAAACTATGTAGCCTTTCTAAATCTTTTTGCCATTTGAATTATGTCTGCCCCCAGATATGCATATCCAGTACAATATCTTTGATCCTCTGAGTGCAGGTTGCCATCTTTCCTTGAAAGCATCGGTGGTTCCTCTCTGCCCAGGTGTGGTAGACCACTGCTGCAAATAGAAACACTAGCATACCACCTGTGACTTTGCTGGTAGCCCTCCTTATTATCCATACAATCTTCTCATCACAGCTTCCTATCTGGTGTTTTTTTCATATCCACTACAGTAATATAGCCTAGATAATTCTAGAGTAATCACATTCAAACATCATATATTCCATTGTCTCCTCATTGTTCATTCCAAATAATACATATTCACGTCGTACTGATATTTCCCATTTATGTAATTGATCAATATAGAGGCCTTGTCGCAATATAGAGCTACTTACTGCTGAATTTTCCTTGCTTATAGTATTTGGTCAAATCATCAATAGGTCTTTTTAGGATAAACCAGTCCCTAGTATCAAATATCTTCCTAATGAGCCAACAAGCCTGCTTAGGAGTACCTAGAGCCATAACATTTTGGTCTTTAATGTAGAAGCTATGGATCCATTGGATCCACAGAGTATCCTTATTTGTAGTTATAGCCCACAACAACTTACATATGGAAGCCTTATTCCAGGAGTAGATATCAAGAACATTTAGTTCACCTGCTGGCATTGGCATACAAATTGTATCCCAAGCTATCAATGCCCTCATAGATGGTTGACTGCTTCCTGTCTATAGAAAAGTTCTGCAGGTTGTTACAATTAATTTGCTAATCTTCTTTGGCAATAGAAACACATGCGCCCAGTATGCTTGCATTTCAAATACCACACTCTTAATTAGCTGAAATCGTCCACTATATGATAGAAATTTGGCTATCCAACAGTTATGTCTAGCAGTGATCTTCTCAATCAATGGCATCCATTTTTGTATAGACAGTTTTTTAGAAGACAAGGGCACTCCAAGATATTTAAATGGTAACTCTCCTAGTGTGAATTTCATTTCTTGTAGGATCATTTCTTTGAACTCCCTAGGAACGCCATCAATATACAAAGCACTCTTCTTCATATTATCCTTGAGACCTGAGACCTCACAGAAATGAGTAAACCTTTCCAGTAGCAAGCTAATAGAGATCTTGTCTGCTCTATAATATAAAATCAAATCGTCAGCAAAGCATATATGGGTTATGTTATTTCTGGATCATTTAAGATGGTAGTTAAAGTCTGGATTGTGCTTCAAACTCTTCAAAGACCTATTTAGATACTCCATCACCAATATAAATAGGTAGGGAAACATTGGGTCTCCCTTTCTTAGCCCTTTCTTTGCTTGGAATTTAGTAGTTAAGCCTCTATTCAATAACAATGACTAATTGACAGTAGTTACACACTCCATTATCAATTGAACAAACTTCACATGCATTCCAAATTCTAGCAGTATCATCCTTAAGAAAGGTCACTCGACTGAATCATAAGCTTTCCTTATGTCTACTTTAATGCAACATCTTGGTGAGACCCCTTTTTGAGTATATCCCTTGACCAGTTTGTGTGCAATAATCATATTATCCAATATGTTCCTTCCTTCAATGAATGCTACTTGAGCAGGTCCCACAATGGAATCCACCACCATCTTTAATTTTGCTGTAATGATCTTTGAGATGAGCTTGTACAAAGTGGAGCAACATGCTATAGGTCTATATTCCTTAATAGATGTTGCGCTTGCAACTTTAGGTACTAACGTTACTGTGGTACAATTGACACTTTTTAATAGCTTTCTATTTGTGAAAAACTCTTATATATCTTGTTTAACCTCTCCCCCAATAACCTTCTAGTATGCCTTAAAAAATTCAGCTAGAAATCCATCTATCCCTGGAGCCTTATCATTTGGCAAATATTTAAGGGCCTTGTCAATGTCGTCCTCTGTTACTTATGCATTGAGTAGTTGTTATTGTTCCTTGGTAAGACAATGACCACTTCTAGCTATACCAATATCAATACACGGGAGTTCAGTAGCTGAAGTGTCCAAGATTGTTTGAAAGAACCCTCTAAATTCTTGTTCTATCAATATTGGATCAGTCACTCTAAGCCCTAGGTCATTACATATAGATGCAATTTTGTTCCTAGATTGTTTGTCCTTCAAGTGAGCATGAAATAATTTAGTGTTCTGGTCACATGCTTTTATCCATATTGCTCTGGATCTCTACCTCAGTAACTGTTCATGTACTCTTTCTCATTTTTCAATCTGCATTAGCAACTCTTTTTCCTTCGCTATTAGTTGGATGTTGAATGGATCTTCATCAAGATTTTCTTGAGTATTATGCAGTTGCTCCCTGAGATGACTAATCATTTTTTCCAGTGAAGATATCTCTTTGTTCATTTGTTTTGTCTTATCTTTCAACCTTTGTAACTTCAGCCAAAGTGAGTACATGTTATTCCCCTATACTTGTTGATTCCACACCTCATGAATAACCCCTTCAAACTCCTTATGATTTAGTAGCACATTATATAGTCTAAAGGCTTTGGTAGGTAGATTTTGTCTAAATCAGTGTTGATAATAATAGGAGAGTGGTCAAATACTCCTGCCATTTCAAAAGCATCCTCTAGGCTACTATAATGTGTATGCCAAGAAGCATTCCCAAAAGCCCAATCAATATTGCTATATATTCTACTCTCTACATCCCATTTATTACACCATGACAATTGACAACCCTTCCTATTCAATTGCCCCAATCAAATAGCCCTTATGCATTCTTGAAAGTCTACAAGTTCAGCTTGGTGCACAGGTTGCCCATTAATTCGATCATTGACAGACATCACATTGTTGAAGTCACCTATAACTAGCAAAGCCTCAAATATATTGCTATGTATTTGTCTGAGCTGCTCCCATAGGTCTTTTCTTCCATTTATTTTATTCTTCCCATATACAAATGTTATGCAACATGAAAATTTTGATCCCTTATCGTTCACTTGACAGTGTATCAATTGAGTGGTTGCCAAAAGTATGTGTACATGCACCGTGTTTTCCTTTCAAAAGAGCCATATTCTCCCATTTTTACTTATAGTTTCATCTGAGTATACTTTCCAGTCTTTACAAAACTTTCTTCTAACTTTGCTAACACTCCTAGACTTTATCTTTATCTCAAGGTAGCCTAGTAGAGTGATTTTATGTTTTGGTAGAAAGGCCTTGAGTTCTTTCTACTTATAGGGCTTGTTCAACCCGTTTATATTCCAGGAGCTTATATCATGGTGGATTTTCCTCATTGAGGCTAATCCCTTCAGTCACCTTGTCAGGGCTGCTATCTTCTTGTATTCTCAATGGACTATATTTGTTTCGTTTCAGCATATTCTCTAAATCAGTTTTAGTTAAAGCTCATTTTTGTTGTGTATGTCCTTCAGTTTTCATCTTTTGCTTCCCTTTAGAGTTTGGTTGTATCTCCATCTATTGCTCAGTAGTTGGCTCTGTAATAGCTTGAGTTTCCTGTTGTTTCTGTAGTTGTTCAAGATTCTGCTCCTTCTACACCTGTGGTTGCTCAGTAGCCAGTTTCACTCTCCACTGAACAACATGTTATTTTCTGTGTTATTCCTTAACTTCTTTCCCCTGCCTCTGCTGTTGTTTATCATTTTTCTCCAAGTTGCCATTGTTTTCAATGATTTCCTTTTGCTGCCTCACTCATTGAGCCTTCACACAATTCTCAGTATGTTTCCCTATTTGAAAACACCCTCACAAAAAGATAATTTTCATTCATAGTCCAATGTTTGTTCTCTATACTTGCCATCTACTTCTTTGCGCATTGTATCTAATAGCTCCTGCGATATATCCATTTCAACAATCATACGCGCATAGGAAATCCTATCCCCTGTGTTGTAAGTTTATCCGAACATATAGGTTTTTCTATGTAGCTGGCTATACGTCCAAAATTATCCTTTGTCTAGTATTAGATTGGTAATCCTCGGAATATAATCCATATTGGCACATTTCGAGTCAATTTTTTACTCATCTGGAAATGAGGCTCTCATTGCTTCAGTATCATAGGTCTATTATGATATGTATATAGACCTTGTTGTATAATTTTGTTCTTATCTGCCTCAGATCTAAATTTGAAGATAAAGTACCCATCATCAAGTAGGAATACATGTGGTGCAGTGATAAAATTTCACACACCATACACAAATTTTAGCATATCTTTGAAGGAGGGAGTTCCACCCAGCACATGCCCAATTAGTGCTTCTATTCATTTCTGGGTTTGCTCTACTACTTCAACCTGATTAAGTTGCACAATCTTCAATCCTTCCTTCTTTATTGGCAGATAGTATTCCAATTGCAACCCTTATTGCTGAGCTCGATTTTTACCACATCAGCTAAAGTCAGCTTTGGACAACTAGGGTTTGCTCGTTGCACTGAGAAAGTCAGTTTCCTTGCTGCTGTATTGACATCTACCTCTGCTGGTCTGGGATTCTTTTCTTCAATACATTTTAAAGCTTGCATGATTGTTGGTGCGCTTCCCAATCCAGTCATCTAGTGGACCGGTTGCATCTGACCTATCATTTGTGGTACTCCTGATTCCGGTGTTACCATTCTACCTTGTTCATCCGTTTCTGGTATTGTATACGGTGCAATTATCTGTGATTTTCGTCGGGCCATCTTCGTTATGCGTACATTAGCTCTCCCTGTTTAACGTGCGCCTTCAGAGCTTAGGTCATCGAAGGTCCCCCACACGTAATGTTTACTTCTCGCTAGTCACCACTGTTAGACTTCCTTTGACCTCATGATGTACTAGAAAGAATTATATCAGAAAATAAAGTATTAGTAGTTATTTAATCCTTTAATATTTCTAATTTTAGCTGTCTTATTAAATGTTACTCATTTTGCAAAAACATAATATATATTTAAAATCATTTATGTATTTAAGTAAAGCTAATTGTAAATGAACTTTAATTAATATTGTCATTTCGTAATTAGAAACTCAAAAATACTATTTATAAAAATTAGCCCAACACAATTATTTAATATTAAAAAATAATGCTTCTCTTCAAAAGTATTTTCCTGAATAACTTTTTGCATAAAAGAATTTTTCATAAATAAGCAGTTTTGAGAAGTTTTGCCAAGCATATATCTACATCGAGCAAATTTAAATTAACCGAGCCCAGAATTTTCGAATGGAATGCTTAAAAAGAAAAAAGAAAGAAGAAGGCTAAGCTATTGGAAGTAGACTCAAAAACTCAACTGCATCCATCCACTAGCACAACTGTACAAGTTGGCAATATTTGTTACCGCAGGACACACGAAAAAGAGAACTACAAAATTCACCCACATATAGATTTTATCATATGTAACAATCTTGAAGGAAAAGAAGCATACGTTAAGTCACTATAATAAGTAATTAACTAGTCACTTCCTACAGCAAGCCCAGTCGTACCTTAACTAAATTTCTTTTGACTAATTACTTTTTGACCGGCGCTTTCTTTATCTTCTGTTATTCCTTCTTTTTTTAAAAATTAAAATTGTATGTACTAAATTGATGTAAAAAGTCCTTTAAATTATGAAATTTGTTAGATGGCCCCTTTTAGGTTCAGAAGTTTCAAAACTTCCCACTTAGTGGAATAAAATTGCAGGTGTCCCTTTGGGTAAAAATAAATAAATTATACTATCAAATTTATACTTGCTATCATTAAATCGTGGAGCCTTACCTATCATTCCACTTTGGCTGCCAAAGGCATAGAGTATTATTTAAAATAACCTCTAAAGTTAGCAACTTAGTAGTAGTGTTTTAAAAGGCATTTCTCGGACTCGTCCGGGACTCGCCCCTGGGCGGGGGCATTTGCAAAACACTCTGGGGCTCATGTATGGGGCTTAGTTCTGTGAGGCTTACGCCCCAAGCGCCCGACCGTGCGCCCTAAACACGTCTAATGCCCAACGCTCGGGGCTCGCCTAACAGTTCTAACGCAAATCATGTGTCGAATTTCCTAATTAATATCGTTGACCTTAAAATTTTTTTAACAAATTAATGATAAAATTTCTATTCATCAATAGAAATATGAAGATTCAGCATAACTCTAATAATGAGACATAGTATTGCGAATTTATATCTTCACTTGTTATTGGTCGTGTCTTAGTTCATTTGTCCCTCCTTGTTATACACTTTTATTAATTTGATATCTTAAACTAATTTATATTTATTCATGAAGGAGTAATATTTTAATTATCGTACTAATAAGATTTTAAATTATTTACTTTTAGGAAGGTAAAATGTGGAGTTTGGTCATTTTTTTAAAGAAATTCTGGCATTATTTTTATAAAGTTGCTGGCATTTTTTTTATAGAGTTTGATCTATTTATAGAGTTGCTGGCATTTTTTTAAATAATTAACGAAAAATTCAATCCGGAATAACCCATGACCCGCGACCCGGTCCGGTCAAGCCCGTTTTCTTTCCCGGATTATTTTAACTCCATTTTTTCGTAATATTTGAAACAACCATGGCTGTTTCTGAAAGCCGCTTCAAGGGGAATGAAAGTAAAGGCCCATTCTCTAAGCACCCATGAAACCGGACGGTGTTCATGGCTGAAACGAACACAACCGTGAGAACCAAAGATGGTTAAGGATTGATTGTGTGACTTATGTTGTCTAGGTATACAACAAAGCTCGACGGTTCAAAGATATCAAATCTACCGATTGACCGACTATATCCGATATAAGTTCACTACGGAAAGTTCAAAGGGAAACCTACTTATCCAGATACAATTAATTCTTGCATGTAAAACACATACGCATCCGTGCATTCCTTTATTTTATAGCCATTCTCCATTCATGTGGGGGATTGTTGGGATTTTAAGCCCTACAATCAACAAACTTTTAAAAGTACCCCTTGATCTATTAAGTAATCCAAAATCTTCCAAATTTCTTTTACTTAAATCACTTGTTGTTCTTCTTGGTCCACTATTTTAATTTCAAAAGTTACTATTAACGTGAATGCTAAAGTTACTAACTTATACAAATTATACATAATTTTCTTTATTACCAATGCACCCATTTCTCTTTTTGTAATAAATAAAATTGGTTTAAAATTTTATTTATTTTTCAATCATATACACATCGTATCATTTAGTGGGTTTATTTATTGTGTATTATATGCAACTGATCATCATATATGTACATGTATATTCAAATATATTTTGTCATTTCCTAGTTAGTATATAATTCGATCGACTAACTTAAGAGTGCAAAATGTATAGACATTTAATTAAAACAAAGTTGAATTAGACAATGTATAGCCTCCGAGGAACTTCAACCTCAATCACTAATACTTGCAAAGTCTCCATACATTTGGTGCAATGAATTCATTAAAATTGGGATGTTGTAAATAATTTTAGAATTAAGAAAATCTACATAATTTAGATTTTTCAATTTACTATACTTTGTTTATTCGGTTGTATTATTTAATATTTTTTTCTCTTATTTTTTTTCTCTAATTCAGAAAGCAGGTAAATGCCAATTATTTCAACAATAGTGGACCAAGAAGAACAACAAGTGATTTAAATAAAAATCATTTGGGAGATTTTGGATTACTTAACAGATCAAGGAGTATTTTTAAAAGTTTGATGATTTTAGGGGTAAATATGGCCCGATAATATAACAGAGGTTAAATATAGACAATATATGAAAGTTGAGGGGTATATTTGGCCCTTTTCCCTTTTATAAAACTGCACCTCCTACATTTAAAACTACTTGTTATAAAATATAACTCAAAGTAACAATATAGAACAAGAAAAAACAAGGTAAGAGATATATAGAGAAAGAGAGAAGAGAGTCTTATTTCTTCTTCAATTGTATATATTTTTCTATCTATTACAAGGTCTTTATATATGCCTGAAAAGTGAAGAAAATATGTTATTGAATATATCATTTAACATAGAAAATATGTCATTAAGCATTTGAGATGAATATCATGGAGGAAGAGTAGACATCCACCATAATTTGATATTTCTTATAACACTCCCCCTTGGATGTCCATAAATAATGTGTCTCGTTAAAACCTTATTAGAAAAAAAAAATCCTAGTGAAGGAAAAAGAGTACACATGTTTAGGAATACACTTTTGGTTGCCTCATTAAAAACCTTGCAAGGAAACTCCAGTGGGACAAAACCTTGTAAGGGAAAAAGAGTACACCGCGTATTAACTCCCCCTGATGAGAGAATCAATTCACATCCTTGAGCCTTCGCATCCCAATCTTGTACACTAGTTTCTTGAAGGTTGACGTTGGTAGAGATTTGGTGAACAAATCAGCCATATTATCACTTGAACGGATCTGTTGCACACTGATATCACTATTCTTTTGAAGATCATGTGTGAAAAATAATTTTGGTAAAATGTGCTTTGTTCTATCTCCTTTTATGAATCATCCCTTCAATTGAGCTATGCATGTTGCATTGTCTTCATACAAAATTGTGGGTAGTTTGTCACACTCTAAACCACATTTGTCTCGAATAAGGTGTATTACAGACCTCAACCATACATATTCTCGACTTGCTTCATGAATAACAATTATCTCAGCATGATTAGATGAAGTAGCCACGATTGATTGCTTAGTGGATCGCCAAGATATTGCAGTGCCTCCACATGTAAACACATAGCATGTTTGAGATCGAGCCTTGTGTGGGTCAGATAAATACCCAGCATCGACATAACCAACAAGATCGGGACTGCAATCATTTCCATAAAATAAGCCCATATCGTTAGTCCCTTTTAGATACCGCAATATGTATTTGATTCCATTCTAATGTCTCCTTGTAGGAGCAGAGATACATTAGTGTACCAATTGAACTAAGATATGGTACTTCAGGACCAAGAAGCTCTTCATTCTTTTTTTGAGGTCGGAGCGAGTCCTTATTCACATCAACTGATCGAATAACCATTAGAGTATTTTATGGATGTGCTCCATCCATGTAAAACCGTTTCAATACCTTTTTTATGTAGGCAGATTGATGAAAAAATATCCCGTTTGCCAAATTTTCAATTTTTAAACCGAGACATAATTTTGTCTTTTCGAGATCTTTTATCTCGAATTCCTTCTTTAAATAATAAATTGCCTTTTGGAGTTCTGTAGGAGTTCCAATAAGGTTTATGTCATCAACATTTACGGAAAGTACAACAAACTCCGATGTTGTTTTCTTTATAAAAACACATGGACAAATGGCATCATTTATATAACCTTCCTTTAATAAATATTTACTAAGGCGGTTATACCACATTCTTCCTGATTGCTTTAGACCATACAAAGATCTTTGCAATTTGATTGAAAACATTTCTCTGGACTTTGAATTATGTGCGTCAGGCATTTTAAATCCATCAGTAATTTTCATGTATATCTCATTATCTAGTGAGCCATAAAGGTAGGCTATAACCACATCCATTAAAAGCATGTCAAGCTTTTCATGGACAGTAAGAGATAACGGAACGTTATAGCATCCATAATAGGAGTATACGTCTCTTCATAATCGACACCAGGCCTTTGTGAAAATCTTTGTGTAACAAGGCGTGCCTTATATATTTGTACCTCATTTTTTTCATTCCTTTTACATACAAAGACCCATTTATAGCCAACAAGTTTAACACCATTAGGTGTTTGGACTACAGACCGAAAAACTTCACGTTTCGCAAGTGAATCCAACTCAGATTGGATTGCTTCTTGCCATTTTGGCCAATCACGTCTTTGTCGACATTCTCCAATGGATTGAGGTTGAAGATCCTCATTATCTTGCATAATGCTAGATGCAACATTATATGCAAATACATAATCCACAACTATATTCAATCGATTCAAATATGTCTCAATATCCATTGGGTTTATTGATAGTTCCTTATTTTCTTCAGTCTCAGGCTCATTGATTTCCTCATGATTTTCAGGATTGGTTAAATCATGGGTTTCTTTATGAGACTCGTTCGTAGTGTCATCTTGATAATTTATTTTTCTTTTTCTAGGATTTCGATCCTTAGAACCCAGCGGTCTGCCACGCTTTAGGCGTGCTTTTGACTAATTAGCTATGACACTAGATGATTGTCCAACAGGGACATCAATACGGATTAGAACATTCTCTGTAGGGATATGTGATTTCGTTATCCTATTCAGATCCGTAAATGTATCTGGCATTTGATTTGCTATTTTCTGCAAATGCATAATCATTTGCACCTCTTTTTCACAAATAGAGGCACGTGGATCAAGATGAGACAATGATGTATTTTCCACAAAATTTCACGCTTGGTTTCACCAATTTCTCTCCCTTATTTTGGGAAAAATGTCTCATCGAATCGACAATCTGCAAATCGAGCAGTGAACAAATCTCCCGTTAATATTTTAAGGTAGCGAATAATGAAGGGCAATTCAAACCCAACATATATTCCTAACCTTCTTTGGGGACCCATCTTGGTGCGATATGGCGGTGCTACATGCACATATACAACGCATCCAAAAATATTTAGATGGGATATATTAGGTTAATGACCCAAAACTAATTGCAACAGGGAATATTTATGATAATTTATCGGTCTGAGATGAATTAGCATTACTGTATGTGAAATGGCATGACCCCAAACTGAAGTGGGTAACTTGGTTTACATGAGTAATGGTCTTGCTATCAATTGCAGACGTTTAATCAAAGATTCTGCAAGGCCATCTTGAGTGTGAACATGAGCTACAGAATGTTCAACTTTTATCTCAACTGATAAGCAATAATCATTAAATGCTTGGGATAAAAATTCAGTGGCATTATCAAGTCTATTAGACTTAATTGGATTATCGGAAAATTGTGTCCGTAATCGAATTATTTGTGCCATTAATTTTGCAAATATCAGGTTGCGAAATGACAATAGGCATACATGAGACCATCTAGAAGATGCATCTATTAAGACCATAAAATATATAAATGACCCACTAGGTGGGTGAATAGGTCCACAATATCCCCATGTATACATTCCAAAAATGCACGGGACTCAGTCCCAACCTTTGTTGGTGATGGTCTAATAATCAACTTTCCTTGATAACAAGAAGTGCAGAAAAATTCATTATTTAAAAGAATCTTTCAATTCTTTAATGGAAAAGATTCTTTAATGGATGCCCATTTGAGTTCTCTATAATTCGTCTCATCATAATTGATCCGGGATGTCCAATCGATCACGCTAAAGTACAAAAGTATTGGAATTAGTAACCTTTTGGTTTACGATAGAATGTGCCTCAATTGCACTGATTCTTATCCAATACATGCCAAAAGATAAAGATGAGAACTTCTCAATAACCCTTTTATGGCCAGAGATATTCTTGGTAACGATAAGATATTAGAGATTATTCTCATCTATTGTCTCAATATGAAATCCATTTCGGTGGATATCTTTAAAACTCAACAAGTTCCTCTTGGAATTGGAGGAGAACATTACATTCTCTATGATAAGTATTGTTCCCTTAGGCAGAGTTATAGTATCTCTTCCAGAACCTAAAATTAATTTTGTACTACCATATATTCATCAACATCTATATGGCAAATATCTCTTTTAAAGAGAAAGTTATACCATTATGGTCATGGTCAAAATTAGATGCAAGATCTATTTCTTGCATTATTGTTGTCCTTTAATAATCATATTGCCAAAATATTTTGGCGTACAATAGGTACATGACCAATGACCATTCATGCCATAATAATGACATTATTTTCTTATTTCATCTCAAACCCCCTTCTCGAGGTGAGTGTGGTATATTTACTACCACTAGCACGTTCATATTCATGTAAGAATGAGTATCTATTCATAATGATTATCACATTATTTTCACATTCACTTCAGGAATGGAACATAATAATCCATGCGTTCTTTATAAAATCTCATGTCATATCAATGACAAACACCACTTTCGCAAAGTGAAGGATTATTTTGAGAGCCATTATTGTTCTCGTTACCATAATGATGACGATTATAATTTCGTCCATTACCACATCCACATCCATTCATACCTCCACGGTAACATCATGTCTTATTTTAGACTTATGGGACGGGTTTCCACTATTAGTGGTGATTGAGTTTAATTTGCATATGCGAACTTTCATTAACTGAACTCAATCAAATAAAAAGTATCAAGCAAATATAGAAAAACACATAATCAATTAAAATCTACATTTTTTTTGTGATAACTATCCCACTTTAAGATGGAAGAGATATGTGATAAAATAGAAACGAAAAATATGTGCTCTCTCAAAAGTCTTCACTTCGTGTTTCTTAATATTAACACATAGGAACATAATACTTGTTATAGGAAAAATATTTATCGTTCTTTACACCAAAAATTCTTACATAATTTGATGAACTTTTAAGCAAAACTTTTCCGTAAAGCAAGTTTCTTTATGTATGGAAACATAAATAGCAAAGTGTAAAAAAATTTGAAAACTAATTAGAAAAGGCAAACTGTGATGGCCAAATATATGCTGGCGTTATACACCTTATACCATCATCGTTCTTACCATATTATTAACATAAAGTGACGCTACCGGCACTGGACGCATCATAACAACTCAGTTGGCTAGAACTTTGTGTTGATAACGTGTTATAAAATATAACTCAAAGTAACAATA
Source organism: Nicotiana tomentosiformis (assembly GCF_000390325.3). Lineage (NCBI taxonomy): Eukaryota > Viridiplantae > Streptophyta > Magnoliopsida > Solanales > Solanaceae > Nicotiana > Nicotiana tomentosiformis. The sequence continues at coordinate 96,658,047 of NC_090813.1, read as the reverse complement.
TAGAACAAGGAAAAACAAGCTAAGAGATATATAGAGAAAGAGAGAAGAGATTCTTATTTCTTCTTTAATTGTGTGTATTTTCCTATCCATTACAAGGCCTTTATATAGGCATGAAAAGTGAAGAAAATATGTCATTAAATATAGAAAATATGTCATTGAATATGTCATTAAGTATTTGAGATGAATATCATGGAGGAAGAGTAGACATCCACCATAATTTGATATTTCTTATAACACTACTATTATATTTTGCACTCCAAAACTCTATGTTTTTAAATATATATATATATATATATATATATATATATATATATATATATATATATATAGACACACTCCATCCTTTATCTTTTCATTTATTTTTTTGACTACCCTTAATGTTAGTATTCTTGCAAAACTACGATACCATATTTCTTTTTTAGCAAAAAATGAATTTATATAAAGACTAAGGTGCCAAAAGAGGTGCATCGTAAAAATTCGAATTACTTACTAAAGTACCTTATAAAACTAACTTCACCAAATCACCTTTTATCAGTATTTTCCAGTCACCCTCTAATATTAATTAGTTGTTTGTCTTTCACTTCGCCATAAGGCACATAAGAATGAAAAAGAGTACGAGAAAGGAGATAAAAATTAAAGAGTTGAATTTTTGGGAAGTTTGATCGGAAGTGGACTTTTTGATATTGGGGTGGAATCCCGATTCCGGAAGTTGGAGTAGGTCCGTAATGTGGAATATGACTTGTGTGAAATATTTGGGGTCAACCGGACGTGATTTGATAGGTTTCAGCATTGATTGTTGAAGTTTGAAGTTTCATGTTCATTAAGTTTGAATTGGAGTGTGATTCGTGTTTGTGTTGCTATTTGATGTGATTTGAGGGCCCGACTAAGTTTGTACGATGTTTTAGGACTTATTGATATGTTTGGTTGAGGTACCTGGGGCCTCGGCTTGATTTCGGGTGGTTAACGGATCATTTGGAAATGTGTTGGATTGGCTGAAGTTGTTGCACCCGGTGTAATCGCACCTGCGCACATTGGGCCGCAGGTGCGGCACCACAGAAGCGAGCATATCGAGCCGCAGAAGTGATTATGGGCCTGTCCAGCTGAGACCGCAGAAGCAGTCAGAGTCTCGCAGAAGTGGTGAAAGGAGCACAGATGGGGGCATGCAAAAGCGGCCCTTGATCGTAGAAGCGATTTTTGAGGACTTAAGTCAAGTCCGCACCTGCGATGGTGTTTTTGAAGGTACGGAACCGCAGAAGCGGTGAACTCCTCGCAGAAGCGAGATCTCTGGGCAGAAAAAGGCTAAGTTCGAGGGTTTTATCCCATTTTTCACTTTGGGACTTTAAGAGCTCGAATTTAGGCGATAAGTTGAGGGATTTTCAGTGGAAGCTATTGGGTAATGATTCTTAACTTATTTATGATTATATTCCACTAATTTATCATTACTTTCATCATTTAGTTAAGGATTTGGGTTGAGAAAATGGGGGAAAAAGTTGGAAAGTTCTTCAACCGAATGTTTGTGTTTTGATTGAGTTTTTGGTATCGGATTTGAGTAATTTTGGTACGAGTGAACTAGTGGTTGAATGGGTATTCGTATCGGATTCTTGTTAAATTCTTGATTTCATTAATTAGATTAGTTTATTATAGTTGTATTTATAGTATGTGATTGCATTTGGCTAGATTTAGGCCATTCGGAGTTGGAAAGTCGAGGAAAACGTATTCTTGTTGATTGATTGAGCTTGGTTCGAGGTAAGTGGCTTGCCTAACCTTGTGTGAGGGAAATTACCTGACTCCAAAGGAAGATGGAAAGAAATATTACCCGAAGTCCGGTGGGCATACCATACAACTTCGAAGTCCAGTATCGGAGCCACCCCATTCTAATACCGGTCGGAGAGCCAAGTATTAGATTCTGATATTGTCACGACCCAATGTCATCTATAAGTCATGATGGTTCCCAACACTACAGGTAGGCAAGCCAACAAATAAATTAAACATATATCAATTATTTTCAAAATAAGTTTCTAAGTAATTGTTTTTTTTTTTAGAAATATTAAAAATATTTGAAAAGATACTCATTAACTTAAATCCAAAAAAATAATACAATTCCAAATTCTACCAATGTGTGTGCCAAGACCTGGTATCACAAGTATATGAGCATCTAGTAGATTATACAAAACTCAAAATACTATCTGAAATAAAAATAAACAGAATAAAATACAAGAAGAGTCACTGGTAGCTTCAGAACAGCTCAGAAAGACAGCTCACTACTACGCCTCTGGATAACGTGGATGTGCAATGATAGGTCCTCCACTAGTACCTGTCTCAGATCCTGCACAAAAAGTGTAGCAAGTATAGTATGAGTACGTAAACAGCGTGTACCCAGTAAGTATCAAGCCTAATCTCGAAGTGGTAGAGACGAGATGGTCGACTTTGACACTTGGGTCAACAATATTAAATAGAATAAAACAGAATTTATTTAACTCAGCATCATTCACAAAGTCAACAATAATTTTATTTAATCTGCAAAAATAATTAAATTCCCTGAAATGCAATAATTTTCAATATATTAATTAGATTCCTTCAATTCCAATAAATTTTCAATTTATCAATTAGCTTTACAAGCTGCAATAAACTATCCAAGTATTGTGTAATTATTATTATTAGTCACGATTTCTGCCGAGGTCAAACGGCCCTATCCAGAGTGTCCTGTAAACTGTCGAGGGACGTGCGGCGCAATCCATAGATGCATCTATCCTGCCGAGAATGAACAATTTCTTTTAACAGTTAATTAATTTAAACAAAAAATTAATCATATGAGATTTTTATCTTTTAATATTTTTATCTAAAAATTCACACACACACACACACACACACACACACACACACACACACATATATATATATATATATATATATATATATATCAAATAATATTAATTAAACAAAGAATAAAATTTGCACGAGTAATTCATGCTTTGAGTCCTAAACTACCCGGACTTTAGCATTAATAGTAGCTACGCACGGACTCTCGTCACCTCGTGCGTACGTAGCCCCCACAATTAGCAACAATTATTACTTTAATTAACTATGGGGTAATTTTCCCCTCACAAGATTAGACAAGAGACTTACTCGTCTTGCTATAATTTAATCCACTAATAGGCCTTTTCCTCGATTATCCAACTTTTATTTGCTCGAATCTAACCAAAAATAATTCGATACAGTCACCAAAAATTATAGTATCAATTTCGTAAGAAAATACTACATTTTCAATAAACAAATCCGAAATTAATTAAAATTTCGTCTGTGGGGCCCATGTCTTGGAATCCAGTAAAAGTTATGAAATCCGACAACCTATTCAATTACGAGTCCAACCACACCATTTTCACTCAAATCCGACACTAAATCGATACCGAAATCTCGAATTTTCGTTTCTATGAGATTTCAAAATTTTCCTAAATTTCAATCTCAAAATACTAATTAAATAGTGAAAATAATGATATATTCGTGTATATTGACCAAATCCGAGTTAGAATCACTTACCCCATTGTCTTTCCTTGAAAATCTATCAAATATCGCCTCTCCTCAAGCTCCAGTTGGTCAAAAATGGCGAATGGGACGAATGCCCTCCTTTCTAATTCTGCCCAGGCAACCCTCGATCATGACCTCAATCCTCGGCCTCGATCGTGGTTTGATCATGGCCCTCGATCATGGCTTTGATCCTCGGCCTCGATCCATGACCTCGATTGTGGCTTCAATCATGGCCTCGATCCTCGGCCTCGATCGTGGATTCAATCATGGCCCTCTATTCTCTGTCTTCGATCATGGCTCTCGAGCATGGGCCTTCGATCATGACCCTCGAGCCCTGCCTTCGATCATGACCCTCGAGCCCTACCTTCGATCATGATGCTCGATTATGGGCTCGATATTTGGTCTCGATCCTGGGCCTCGATCTTCGGCTCGATCACAGCCCAGAATTTCCAGCAGAAGAGAAACATTGCAGCATCAGTTTTAAGTCCAACTTTTGATCCGTTAACCATCCGAAACTCACCCGAGGCCCTCGGGACCTCAACCAATTATACAAACAAGTCCTAAAATATCATACGAACTGATTTAAAACCTCAAATCACATAAAACGATGCTAGAACCATGAATTATGCTCCAATTCAAGCTTAATGAAACTTAAAATTACCAATTTCTACATTCGATGTCGAAACCTATCAAATCAAGTCCGGTTGACCTCAAATTTTGCACACAAGTCATAAATGACATAACGGAGCTATAAAAATATTTAGAGCTGGATTCCGACTCCGATATTAAAAAGTCAACTCTCCGGTGAAATTTCCAAACTTAAATTCCTATTTTAGCCATTTCAAGCCTAATTTAACTACACACTTCCAAATAAAATTCCGAACACGCTCCAAAGTCCAAAATACCATACAGAGCTGTTAGAATCGGCAAAATTCTATTCCGAGGTTGTTTTCTCAAAATGTTGACCGAAGTCAACTTGGCCTTTTAAAGCCAACTTAAGGAACCAAGTGTTCTGATTTCGACCCAAACACTTCCAAATCCCGAACCAACCATCCCGCAAGTCATAAATCATCAAAAGCACATACGAGAAGTTTTATTTTAGGGAACGGGGTTCGAAAAGTCAAAATGACCGGTTGGGTCATTACATTCTCCACCTCTTAAACAAACGTTCGTCCTCGAACGGGTTTAGAATTATACCTGAAGTGTTGAATAAGTGTGGATATTTGTTCCGCATGTTTTCGTCGGCCTCCCAAGTCACTTCCTCGACTGGTTGGCCCCTCCACTGGACCTTTACTGCAGAAATCCTCTTAGACCTCAACTGGCGAACCTGTTTATCAACAATGGCAAATGGTTCTTCTTCATAGCCCAAACTATTATCTAGCTGAACTGTGTTGAAGTCTAACACATGTGATAGGTCGGTACGATACTTCCGGAGCATAGATACATGGAAAACCGGATGAGCTCCCGATAGACTGAAGGCAATGCAAGCTCATAAGCAACCTCCCCAACTCATCTCAACACCTTAAATAGGGCTATAAACCTTGGGCTCAACTTGCCCTTCTTTCTGAATCTCATGATTCCCTTCATCGGCGAAACCTTCAACAAAACTTTTTCCCCCATCATAAAGGATAAATCACGCGCTTTCTGATCTGCGTAATTCTTCTGTCTAGATTGCGTTGTACCAAGTCGCTCTTGAATCAACTTTACCTTTTTCAAGGCATCCTTCACCAAATCAGTAACATATAACTTAGCCTTACTGGGCTCAACCCACCCGGTGGGCAAACGACATCGCCGACCATATAAAGCCTCAAATGAAGCGATCTCGATGTTGGTTTGGTAACTGTTATTATAAGAAAACTCGACCAAAGGCAAGAAACGATCCTACTGACCTCCAAAGTCAATCATAGATTCCTTGAGCATATCCTACAAAATCTGAATTGTCCGCTCTGACTGCCCGTCAGTCTGCGGATGAAAAATTATGCTGAGCTCTACACGGGTCCCTAACTCACTCTGTACTGCTCCCCAAAAATGTGAAGTAAATTGAGGGCCTCTATCTGATATGATGGAAATTGGCACGCCGTGCAATCGAACTATCTCCTAAATATAAATCTGGGACAACCTCTCTGAAGTATACGTAGTCACAACTGGAATGAAGTGTGCTGACTAGGTCAACCTATCGACAATGACCCAAACTGCATCAAACTTCCGCAAGGTCCACGGCAACCCAACTACAAAGTCCATAGTAATGCGTTCCCATTTCCACTCTGGTATAGTCATCTGTTGAAGTAAGCCGCCTGGCCTCTAGTGCCCATATTTAACTTGCTTGCAATTTAGACACCTAGCTACATACTCAACTATGTCCTTTTTCATTTGTCGCCACCAATAATGCAGCCTCAGGTCACGATACATCTTTGTAGTACCTGATGAATAGAATACCGAGAAATGTGTGCCTCCTCTAGGATCTTTTTCCTAAGTCCATCCACATTAGGAACACATAGATTATCCTTGAGTCACAGAACACCATCCGCTACAAAAGTAACTTCCTTGGTACCACCCCATAGTATCGTTTCTCGAAGAACAATTAAGTGTGGATCATCATACTAGCAAGCCTTGATTTGTTCAAATAGTGAAGACTGAGCTAAAACACATGCAAGAACTCTACTGGGCTCTAAAATATCCAGCCGCACAAGTTTGTTGGCCAAGGACTGAATATCCAAAGCGAATGGCCTCTCCTCTACTGAAATGAACACCAAACTACCCATAATCTCTGCCTTTCTACTCAAGGCGTCTGCAATTACATTTGCTTTGCCCAGATGATATAGGATAGTAATATCATAATCTTTCAGTAAATCCATCCATCTGCGCTGCCTCAAATTTAGGTCCCTCTGCTTGAACAAATGCTACAAATTGCGATGATCAGTGTAAACTTCACAAGACACCCCATAAATATAATGCCTCCAAATCTTCAGAGCGTGAACAATCGTAGCGAATTCCAAATCATGTACCGGATAATTCTTCTCGTGGTGCTTCAGCTGACGTGAAGCATATGCAATAACTTGCCCTTCCTGCAGTAATACACAACCCAAGCCAACGTGTGAAGAGTCACAATACACTATATACATCCCTGAACCGGAAGGCAATACTAACACTCGTGTTGTAGTCAATGCTGTCTTGAGCTTCTGAAAGCTCACCTCACAATCATCGGACAATCGGAACGGAGTACCCTTCTGGGTTAATTTGGTCAAAGGTGCTGCAATAGATGATAAACATTCCACGAACCGATGATAATAACCTGCTAAACCCAGAAAACTCCTGATCTCAGTCGCCGAAGTGGGACGATGCCACTCCTGAATTGCCTCAATCTTTTTGGGATCAACCTTAATGCCCTCGCCCGATGCAATATGCCCCCAAAATGCTACAGACTCTAGCCAAAACTCACATTTAGAGAACTTAGCATATAGATTTTGTTCCCACAACATCTAAAGCACCACTCTTATATGCTCCTCGTGCTCCTCCTTACTGCGTGAGTAAATCAAGATGTCATCAATAAAGACAATGACAAACTAATCAATATATGGCCTGAATACCCTGTTCATCAAATCCATAAACGCTGCCAGGGCGTTAGTTAAACCAAAGGACATCACTAGAAACTCATAATAACCATATCTACTCCGAAAAGCAGTCTTCAGAACATCTGAATCCCGAATCTTCAACTGATGGTACCCCGACCTCAAGTCGATCATAGAGAACACCCTATCACCCTGCAACTGGTCAAATAGATCATCAATACATGACAACGGGTACTTGTTCTTAATAGTGACTTTGTTCAATTGGCAATAATCAATACACATCTGCATTGTTCCATCATTTTGCTTCGCAAATAATACCGGTGCACCCCAAGGTGATACACTCGGTCTGACGAACCCTTTGGCTAGTATTTTCTCAAGTTGTTCTTTCAATTCTTTCGGAGCCATGTGATATGATGGGATAGATATAGGTTGGGTATCTGGAGCCAAGTCAATACAGAAATCAATATCATGATCAGGTGGCATACTTGGAAGATCTGAAGGAAATACATCGGAGAAATCATGAATTAGAGGCACTGAATCAATAGCCATAGTCTCTGCAGTAATATCCCGAACATAGGCTAGATAATCCAAGCAACCCTTCTCAACCATGTGTTGAGACTTTATAAAAGAAATAACTTGATTAAATAAACTAACATACCAACCCATTCACTCCAGCTTAGGCAACGCTGACATAGCCAAGGTAACAGTCTTGGCATGACAATCTAGAATAGCATGATATGGAGATAACTAGTCCATGCCCAGAATAATTTCAAAGTCGGTCATCTCAAGCAGTAGAAGATCTGCTTTAGTTTCATAACCACAGAATGTAATAATACAAGATTGGTAGATCCGGTTCAGAATAACAGAATCGCCCACATGAGTGGACATATAAACAGGAGTACTCAAGGACTCATGAGAAACACCCAGGAATGAAGCAAATAGAGATAACATATATGAATACGTAGATCCTGGATCAAATAATATTGAGGCATCTTTTCCGCAAACAGAAATAATACTTGTAATCACGACATCTAAGGCCTCTGCATCTTGTCTGATCGGAAAAGAATAGAACCGAGCTGGAGCACTAACTGGCTGGCCTCCACCTTACTGACCTCCACCTCTAGGACAACCCCTACCCACCTGTCCCCCACCTCTTGGTGGTCGGATAACTGGTGGAGCAACTGGTACGGTAATCATAGGTTGATGACCCTGCTCCACTAGTCTACCCCGATGTCTGGGGCAGAATATTTGTATGTGACTGGGATCCTCGCACTCGTAACAACTCTTCGATGCGATGGGTTGCTGACTAAGAGTCTGGCCCTGAGGAACTGAATACCCACTGGAAGGACCCTGAATAGCTAGTGGGCGATAAGAACTCTCTGGTATAGCACTGAGATAAGGTCGCACCAGAGCACCTCGAGAAGGCGGTAGTGCTGGATATGGGGTCCTACTGGACTGCCCTCTCACGAACTGACATTTTCCCCCAGACGGAGAACCTCTGAACTCTCCAAAATATCTAAACCGCTTATCTCTCATAACCTGCTCTCGTCTCCACTGATGTACACCCTTAATCCTTCGGGCTATCTCCGCGAGTAACTCATAAGAAGTACCCATCTCAACCTCTCGAGCCATAGTGGCATGAATGCCAGTATGTAAACCCGCAACAAACCTCTGCACTCTCTCTGCCTCGGTAGGAAGTATCATAAGTGCATTGCGAGATAACTCAGAGAACCTTGCCTCATAATCGGTCACTAGACCCTGCTGGAGCTGCTCAAACTGAAACCTCAACTCTTCCCTTTGACATTGTGGAATATACATGTCCATGAAACTACGGGTGAACCTATCCCATGTCATGGGAGGAGAATCTGTTGGTCTGCTAAGAACATAAGACTGCCACCATCTACGGGCTCTGCCCTCTAGCTAAAAAGTAGCAAAGTCTACCCCATGAGACTCCAATATCCTCATGTTGTACAGTTTATTCTTGCACCGATCAATGAAATCCTGGGGATCCTCATGCCGCTCACCCCCAAAGATAGGAGGATGTAGTCTAGTCCACCTGTCAAATACTTTCTGCAGCTACAATTGGCCTGGGCTCAGGTGTAGCTATTTCCACTGGCTGGGCTCCACCCACGGGTAGTGCACCCTGGGTCTGATATACAGCAACTGCCTGTCTATGAGCATGTGCGGTAGGTGTCTGTGCTCTCCCGCCCGCCTGGGATGTGGTTGGGTCTGCCGAAAATAAACCTCCCTGAGTCATATTGTCCATGAACCGCAGCATACAACCCATAACATCCTGGAATCACGGTGTATATGTGAAATTCACCGGAGTTGGCTCTGCCACAGGCACCTTACCCTGTTCCTCAATAATGGGATTCTCTGCTGGACCCACTGGCGGCATAACTGGAACAGTCCTCGGGCGTCCTCGCCCTCTACTACTGGCTGGAGCCCTCTCTCGGCCTTTACCTTGGCCTCTAGCGACTGGGGGAGTAGCTTTTCCCTGGTCTGGAACCTCATTAGAGCATGTTCTCACCATCTATGAGAGAATAAGAGAAGGATATTTAGTGCTACATCAACTGCACGATGGAATATGAAGAAAGGTAGTTTCCTAACACCCTATAGCCTCGCAAAGATAAGTACAAATGTCTTCGTACCGATCCGCAAGACTCTATTACGCATGCTCATAACTTGTAAGACCTACGTGAACCTAATACTTTGATACCATGTTGTCACGACCCAATTTCACCTATAAGTCGTGATGGCGCCCAACACTACAGCTAGGCAAGCCAACAAATAAATTAAACATATATCAATTATTTTCAGAATACTTTTCTAAGTAATTTTATTATTTTTCTAGAAATATTAAAGATTTTTGAAAAGAAACTGATTAACTTAAATCCAAGAAAATTATACAATTCCAAATTCTATCAATGTGTGTGCCAAGACCTGGTGTCATAAGTGTTTGAGTATCTAGTAGATTATACAAAACTCAAAATAATGTATGAAATAAAAATAGACAAAATAAAATACAAGAAGAGGTACTGGTAGCTGCAGAACGGCTCAGAAAGCCAGCTCACCACTACGCCTCTGGATAACGTGGATGTGCAATGATAGGTCCTCCACTAGTGCCTGTCTCAGATCCTGCACAAAAAGTGCAGCAAGTATAGTATGAGTACATAAACAACGTGTACCTAGTAAGTATCAAACCTAATCTCGAAGTGGTAGAGACGAGATGGTCGACTTTGACACTCACTAAGGGTCAACAATATTAAATAGAATAAAACAGAATTTATTTAACTCAATATGATTCACAAAGTCAACAATAATTTTATTTAATCATCAAAATTAATTAAATTCCCTCAAATGCAACCATTTTCAATATATTAATTAAATTTCTTCAATTCCAATAAATTTCCAATTTATCAATTAGCTTTATAAGCTGCAATAAACTATCCAAGTATCATGTAATAATTATTATTAGGCACGATTTCTGTCGAGGTCGTACGGCCTGATCCAGAGTGTCGTGTACACTGCCGAGGGACGTGCGGCGTATTCCATAGATGCATCTATCCTGCCGAGGCGTTCGACCCGCTCCACAAGAAAGGAGAACATTTTTTATGTACCTCTGGGAGGAGAGTATATTCATTATAAGATAAATTCGGGAGGATGAACAATTTCTTTTAAAAATTAATTAATTTAAACAAAAAATTAATCATATGAGATTTTCATCTTTTAATATTTTTATCTAACAATTCACAATATATATATATATATATATATATATATATATATATATATATATATATATATATATATCAAATAATATTAATTAATTAAAAATATAATTTGCACAAGTAATTTATGCTTTGAGTCCTAAACTACCTGGACTTTAGCATTATATATATATATATATAATATCAAATAATATTAATTAAATAAAAAATATAATTTGCACAAGTAATTCATGCTTTGAGTCCTAAACTACCCAGACGTTAGCATTAATAGTAGCTACGCACAGACTCTCGTCACCTCGTGCGTACATAGCCCCCATAATTATTACTTTGATTACCTATAGGGTAATTTTTCCCTCACAAGATTAGACAAGAGACTTACTCGTCTTGCTCCAATTTAATCCAATAGTAGGCCTTTTCCTCGATTATACAACTTTGACTGGCTCGCATCTAACCAAAACTAATTCGATATAGTCACAAAAAATTATCGAATCAATTTCATAAGAAAATACTTCATTTTCAATAAAAACTCCGAAATTAATTAAAACTTCGTCTGTGGGGCCCACGTCTCGGAATCTGGAGAACATTACAAAATCCGACAACCCATTCAATTACGAGTCCAGCCATACTAGTTTTACTCAAATCCGACTCTAAATCGATACCGAAATCTCAAATTTTTATTTCTATGAGATTTCAAAAATTTCTCAAATTTCAATCTCAAAACACTAATTAAATGCTGAAAACAATGGTATATTCGTGTATATTGACCAAATCCAAGTTAGAGTCACTTACCCCAATGTCTTTCCTTGAAAATCTAACAAAAATCGCCTCTGCTCAAGCTCCAAATTTTCAAAAATGGCGAATTAGACGAATGCCCTCCTTTATAATTCTGCCCAGGCAGCCCTCGATCCACGGCCTCAATCGTGATTCGATCATGGCCCTCGATTATGGCCTCAAACCTCGGCCTCGATCGTGGATTCGATAAAGGACTCGATCCTCGACCTCGATCGTGGCTTCGATCATGGCCCTCGATTCTCTCTCTTCGATCATGGCTCTCAAGCATGGGCCTTCGATGATGACCCTCGAGCCCTACCTTCGATCATAACCCTCGATCATGGCCTCGATTTTGGATATCGATCCTGGGCCTCTATCTTGGGCTCGATCACAATCCATAATTTCCAGCATAAGAGAAAAATTGTAGCAGCAGTTTTAAGTCCAACTTTTGATCCGTTAGCCATCTGAAACTCACCTGAGGCCCTCGGGACCTCAACCAATTATAGCAACAAGTCCTAAAATATCATACAAACTTTTTTGAAACCTCAAATCACATAAAACGACGCTAAAACCATGAATTATGCTCCAATTCAAGCTTAATCAAACTTAAAATTTCCATCTTCTACATTCGATGTCGAAACCTATCAAATCAAGTCTGATTGATCTAAAATTTTGCATACAAGTCATAAATGACATAACGGAGCTATGAAAAATTTCGGAACTGGATTCCGACTCCGATATCAAAAAGTCAACTCCCAGGTCAAACTTCCAAACTTAAATTCCTATTTTAGCCATTTCAAGCCTAATTTAACTACGGACTTTCAAATAAAATTCTGAACGCACTCCTAAGTACAAAATCACCATACAGAGTTATTGGAATCGTCAAAATTCTATTACGAGGTCGTTTTCTCAAAATGTTGACCGAAGTCAACTTGGCCTTTTAAAGCCAAATTAAGGAACCAAGTGTTCCGAATTCAACCCAAACACTTCCAAATCCCGAACCAACCATCCCGCAAGTCATAAATTATTAAAAGCACATACGGGAAGTTTTACTTTAGGGAACGAGGTTCTAAAAGTCAAAATGACCAGTTGGGTCATTACAAATATGCAACAAAGGAACGAAATGACAAGGAAATGAATGCGAGTTTGGAACTGTTGGATGAAAGGCGCAAAGCCACCTTTGTACGGTTGGCTACCCAAAAGCAACAGATCAAGAGATATTACAATAAAAGGGCCAACCTTCGATACTTCAACGTTGGGGACTTAGTGATAATAAAGGTCACACTTAACACCAAAAACCCGAGTGAGGGAATATTGGGACCAAACGGGGAAGGACCGTATCATATCATCGAAATCACCGAAAAAGGATCCTACAAGATCGGAACGATGAACAGTGAACAACTACCGAGCAATTAGAATATACCTCACCTAAAACGATATTACTTCTAAGGTACGACCCCATTCATTTTCTTTTATTTATATTTCGGATTAACACTTGCAGGTGACTGACAAGGAGCAGTACAAAGTTTTATGTCTGAAAGCACGCGTTGCACTCTTTTTCCCTTGAACCGGTTTTGTCCCAAATGGGTTTTCCAGCAAGATTTTTAACGAGGCAACAATGGATCGTGCTAACTTAGAATCAAAGAACGATCACAAATCGGTGTCGAATATCACATTAACAGTATCCGAAGCTTCTCTCTATGATCAACTTCGAATACTGGAGGGCATTACCCTCAGAACCGACTTTAGAAAGGAAATTACTTCGTGATTGAAGGGTCTTGATAGGTAGGATTTATTATAAGGGCCAAACGGTCAAATGAACCGTGCCCGCATAGGTTGCTCGAGCCCTATCATAAAGCATGTACATATTATGTATGACTGTTTTAAACAAGAATAAAGAGAAGTTTCTTTCTTGCAATCATCTTGTCTTATAAAATTTTCTTATTTACATTTCTTAAGGAATTCCCTACTTCAGATCCCCTAAAGGTAATGAGCCTAAGGACCGCTTTAACCTGAGATCGAACAATCACTTCTCACTTGGGGACTACTGTCCGAAAACAAACTCGAACGGTCCAAGCTATTAGACCTCGGGAACATAAGACCTATTAGGCAACCCCCGAATTTTAAAGGAGATGGACATCCCCACTCGGGGACTGTTATCTTAGGCAAGCCATGATAACTCGGGAAAGCAAGCCCATTGGGCGACACCCGAACTAAAAGGCTATGGCCATATTAACACGGCTCGGAGATGTCTTAGATCCGTAATAAAAACAAGGCCTTCGAAAAGAAAATTTTCATAACCGGGTCTAAAGGCTACCCCCGGTGAACTTTAATCTTAACTACTTACTTTGGGAGGAAGTTTCCGGTAACACCGAACCCCCAAATGCATTAAAACAGAATAATGTAAAGGCAAGGTTTGTTTGAATCTTCGAACATAACCTAATTATTTCGTGCTAAGGCATTTTGATCTTTGTGAATATAAATAAAAAATCAAAGGGAAAAATTCAAAAGCCGTGAAAGTGAAATAAAGCCCTATATATTTATACAAAATTATTTTTACAAATGGACAAATAGCCCAATGAAAATTTTACAAAGGGCGAACGGCCTCAACAAAAGTGCAAAAAACAAAAACATATAAAGGCCTAAGTAGTCTGGTCCTTATCGGGGACAGCGTCTCCACCCTCGGGATCCTCCCCGCCTTCGGACTCTCTTAAACCCTCGGAGTCATTATCCTCCTCGGGATAAGCCAACCTTTTAGCCTCAGCTTCGAGCTTCTTGGCGTTCTCGATCTCAGCTGATAGGTCGAAACCCCGAGCATGGATTTCCTCGAGGGCCTCCCTTCGAGATTGCCATTTTGCATGCTCGGTGATGTCTTTTGCTCGAACCTGAGCAGCCTCGGTATCGGCCTTATTGTAATGACCCAACCGGTCATTTTAACTTTTAGAACCTCGTTCCCTAAAATAAAACTTCCTGTATGTGCTTTTAATAATTATTGACTTGCGTGGATGGTTGGTTCGGGATTCGGAAGTATTTGGGTTGAAATCGGGATACTTGGTTCCTTAAGTTAGCCTTTTGAGAAAATGAACCCTAAATCGATCATTTTGGACTTAACATTGGTTCCTTAACATTGGTTCCTTAATTGAACATCGGGACACTTGGTTCCTTAACATTTTGAGAAAATAAACCCAAAATCGGGATTTGACTATTTCAATAGCTCAGTATGGTGATTTTGGACTTAGGAGCGTGTTCAGAATTTTATTAGGAAGTACGTAGTTAAATTAGGCTTGAAATGGCTAAAACAAGAATTTAAGTTTGGAAGTTTGACCGGGGAGTTGACTTTTTGATATCGGGGTCGTAATCTAGTTCCAAAAATTTTCATAGCTCTGTTATTTCATTTATGACTTGTGTGCAAAATTTGAGGTCAATCGTACTTGAATTGATAGGTTTCGGTACATAATGTAGATGTTGGAAATCTTAAGTTTCATTAAGCTTGAATTGGGGGATGATTCGTGGTTTTAGCGTTGTTTGGTGTGATTTGAGGGTTCGACTAAGTTCGTTTGATGTTTTTGGAATTGTTGGTATAATTGGTCGAGGTCCCGAGGGGCTCGGGTGAGTTTCGGACGACTAACAGATTACTTTTGGCCTTCGGAACACTGTTGATAACTGCTGGTATTTTCTTCTAATATCCTTATACGCGATCGCGTAAGTTGGTCTGCGATCGCTTAGAGTAATTTAGGCAGAGGTGGATTTGTTCTACGTGATCGCGTGAATAGGGATGCTATCACTTAAGGTTAATTTGGGCAGCTGGGAATTTGTTCACTGCGATCGCATGGACACATCCACGATTGCGTAGGATTGGCCAGTGTGTGTATCGCGATCGCGTGTCATTGTTTGCGATTGCGTAGGGCAAATTTGAGAGGAAGCTATGCCACGCGTTGTGCTACGCGATCGTGTGAAGAGGGATGCGATCGCATAGAGTCGGAACCTGGTGCATCGCGATCGCGTGGGACTTGATGCAATCGCGTAGGGTTAATGTTTGGGCAGAAACATTTCTGCTACGCGATCGCGTAGAAGAAATCACTGGGCGGAGAGTTTAAGCTCTGAAAATGGGACGATTCTATTTTTAATGATTTGGAGCTCGGATTTAGGCGATGTTTCGGAGATTTTCAGAGAAAACAACGGGGTAAGTGTTCATAACTCAATATTGGTTAAATTACACGAATCCATCACTATTTTTATCATTTAATTGGTGAATTGAGTTGGAAAAGTTTGAAACCCCTCTTGGATAGATTTGAGGGCCGAATTGTTATCGGAATTTAGTGATTTTTATATGGGTAGACTCGTGGTTGAGCGGGTGTTCATATTTCGTGACTTTCGTCGGATTCCGAGACATAGGTCCCACAGATGAATTTTTAATTAATTTCGAAATTTTTATTAAAAATGTAGTATTTTCTTATAAAACTGATTCCTATAATTTTTTGTGATTGTATCGAATTATTTTTGGCTAGATTCGAGCCAGACAGAGTTGGATAATCATGAAAAGGGCCTTTTAGTGGATTAAATTGGAGCAAGACGAGGTAGGTCTCTTGTCTAATCTTGTGAGGGAGAAATTACCCCATATGGATTAAATTGAATAATTTTTGCTAATTGTGGGGGCTACGTACGCACGAGGTGACGAGAGTCCGTGCGTAGCTACTATTAATGCTAAAGTCCGGGTAGTTTAGGACTCAAAGCATGAATTACTTGTGTAAATTGTATTATTTGTTATATATATATATATATATATATATATATATATATATATATATATATATATATATATGAATACATTGTGAATTTTTAGATAAAGATATTAAAGGATGAAAATCTCATATGCTTGATTTTCTGTTTAAATTAATTAATTGTCAAAAGAAATTGTTCTTCCTCCCGAATTTATCTTTTAATAAATATACTCTCCTTCCGGAGGCACATAAGAAAATGTCCTCCTTTCTTGTGGAGCGGGCCGAACGCCTCACAGGATAGATGCATCTATGGATCGTGCCGCATGTCCCTCGGCAGTGTACACGACACTCTGGATCGGGTCGTACGTCCCTGGCAGAAATCATGCTTAACAATAATAATTACACGATACTTTAATAGTTATGTCAGCTTGCGAACCTAATTGATAAATTGGAGAATCCTTAAAATTTAATGAATTATTATTCCTTCTTGTTAAGGAATTAATTGTTATTCCTATAAATGAGATTAATTGATAAATTAGAAATTTTTTTATTGAAGGAATTTAATTAATATATTGAGAATTGTTGCATTTGAAGGAATTTGATTATTATCGCTGGTTAAATATATTATTGTAAATTTTGTGAATCATGTTGATTTAGATATTCTAGTTGTATTTCAATTATTCATATTGACCCATAGTGAGTGTCAAAGTCGGCCATCTCGTCTCTACCACTTCGATATTAGGCTTGATACTTATTGGGTACACGTTGTTTACGTACTCATACTACACTTGCTGCACTTTTTGTTCAGGACCTGAGGCAAGTACTAGTGCGGGGCCTATCGTCTTACACCCATGTTATCCAGTGGCATAGTGGTGAGCTGCCTTTCTGAGCCGTTCTGCAGCTACTAGTGTCTCTCCTTGTATTTTTCATTCTGTCTATTTTTTTATTTCAGACAGTATTTGAGGTTTTGTATAATCTACTAGATGCTCATACACTTGTGACACCAGGTCTTGGCACACACATTGGTAGAATTTGGTATTTTATTATTTTTCTTGGTTTTAAATTTTATCAATATATGCTTAATTTATTAAGTTGGCTTGCCTAGCAGTAGTGTTGGGCGCCATCATGACATATATGTGAAATTGGCTCATGACACTTATAAACAGCCACCATCTCATCGGCATTGGCCTTAACTACTTTGGCCTCCGACTTGGCCGCTTCGAGCTCCGTGGCCAGATTTTCTCAATCAAAGATAGCTGAATTCAACTGGGACTGGAGCTCCTCGATCTTCTTGGCCTGCACCAAGGACTTCTCCTTTTATACCTTGGAGCTGGAATTCAGCCGAAGCCCAGTTGGGCCCAGGCGGTCTCCTTTTATGACGCCAGGCAGTCCATGTTCTTTTTCCATTCTTCGGCCTCAACCTTTACCGCATCTACCTCTTTCCGAAGCTGTATGATCTTATCGATCTTTTGCTGGACTTGCGGGTTCGGACCGTTATTCATCGTGACTGACTCGTCGTCACTAACATAAAAAATTCTTCTTACATGCTCACCCAGGTAGGAATGCTCTTTCTGAGCCACCTCTAACTCAGCCTGGGGGCCCTTAGCCTTCCTTTTTCTTTGCTCACTCAGAAGTTTGTAAGCATATCTTTTCTTAGTGAGCCCTCGGATCTCGGCCTCGTACTGGTACAGTTCTTCCCGGTATCGGAGGAACGTTTCATGGTGGAGTACCGAAGCCTACAAACATAGAAGGAGGAGTTGCGATCATCTACAAAATAATCTAAGTACACACTAGAAATTATTATGAGGTATCTAAGGTTACCCGATTTAATGCATGTTAGGCTTTGTTGAATCAACAAGGCACTTCCACCTCGTTTATTTTGGCCTGATCCTCTTCGGTCACCAAGCACCGAAGGTAACTAGCCACCCCCACGGGGCCAGAAAGAACCCGGGCATCCTCCGGAAAGGACATAACGATTGACCTCTTTCGGTCAGGATTCAAACTCGGGGCTAGGAACTGATTGACTAGTATAAGGCTCGAGGCAGGTCCACTTGTCCTCGATGATGGACTCTTCTTCGGCACCAGTATATCACCCAACTCGGTGATGTCCTCCGTAGTGGTAGAGTCTACGCCATCAAAGAAGTTTGGAAAGGAGTCTACTGCCCCTTGTGGCTCTTTGTTGGGTCGTTCCTTTAGTGCTTGAGCATCGGCGATCATAGACTCAATAAATAATGGCAAACCGGAGAGGTCTATCACTCCGGGTATTCTCTTCGGAGCACTATCTACTATCCGGGAAAAACATGTTACGATCTCGTTATTGGCCTTCTTAGCTCGAGGCAAAGTAGTCTTGCCTGCTTCTGGGTCTGAAGCTCTGCTCATTCTACACTTCTACACATTTTTGTGCAGATCCAGGTATTTCGAAGTCAGTTGATCATTAGCTAGTTGTGCTGACTGTTGCTGTGGAGACTCAAGGTAAACTTGCTGCTGCGTTCGCAGGCTTCGGAGTCACCTTCTGATTTGTATTCATACTGTTTACTTTGTTTCAAACAGTTGTATTTAGAAAATTTTGCAAACTCTGTAGAGCTTAAGATTTGTACTATCAGTTTTGAGAATTTTAAGAGATTTCTATTTAAGTTGTTAGATGTTATTTAAATAATGTTGGTGTTTCAATTAATGTTAGGCTTACCTAGTCTCTAAGACTAGGTGTCATCACGATACCAAACGGAGGGAAAATTGTATCGTGACACTTCCGAAATTGGATTCCGACCCCGATATCACAAAGTCCACTACCGGTCAAAATCTCCAAAAATTCGACTTTCGCCAATTCAAACCTAAATGAGCTACAGACCTCCAACACACAATACGGACACGCCCATAAGTCCAAAATCACATAACGAATCTAACAGAACCGATGAAACTCCATTCCAGAGTCATCTTCATACAATTTCGACTACAGAATAAATCCTAAGACTTAGACTTCCTTTTACAGACTAAGTGTCCCAAAACACCCCCAAAACCAAAACAAAACCTCCCAACAAGTCACATACGCTGAAATAGATACGGGGAAAGCAGTAAATAGGGGATCGAGGCTATAATTCTCCAAACGACCGGTCGGGTGATTACAAGCTTGATTCCCTATTTATTGTTTTCTCCGTATCTTTTCTGCTTATGTGACCTGTAATGAGGTTGTGTTCTTGGTTTCAGAGTGTTTTGGGACACTTAATCCCTAAAACGGAAGGTTAAGTTCTAGAATTTTTACTGTAGTTAGAACTATGTGAAGACAACTCTGGAATGGAGTTTTGACGGTTCCATTATCTTTGTTGGATGATTTTAGACTTAGGAGCGCGCCTAAATTTTGAATTGGAGATCTATAGATGAATTAGGCTTGAAATGGCGAAGTTCACTAGTCTAATAGCCTGTGCAATAGGATATACAAAATAATAGGAAATAAATATCAATAAGGGAAACAAGAACACCATTAATAACGCTCAACAATTTATGAATATAAGTACACCTAATTAAATCAAGTATTTCAGATAAATATCTTTCACATATAATTCCTTCAAATAAATATCTTCCAAATATTATTCCTTTAAATAAATCTCTCTCAAATATAATTTATTCAAATAAATACATTTCGAATGTAATTCTTTAAAATAAATCTTTTTGAATAAAAATCCTTCCAAATAAATATTTTGAATATAATTCTTTCAATTAAAAAGTCACCATGTGACACTTCATTTCATAATCATACAACTACGGGTCTCAGCCCATTTTCATATTTTCACAGCACTTTGTGCCTACAATTAAATCATCATATTTTCCCGGCACCTCGTGCCCTCATTTCATATCACAACTGTACGGACAATTAACGTGCCAAATATCATTATCAATGAATATAATATCCATACGATTAATTTATTTCTGATAAAGTAAGTTTAAATATTTTAAATCAAGAAAATCAACAAAGAAATGAATTTATTTTAGAAAGTTACTATAATGTATCAATTATTCTGAAACACATCAAACCCACTCTAGTGAATAATAAAAGTTACTTTTGTATTTATAGTCCTCAACGATGCCCAAAAATAAAAATGTCAGACACGGGCTCACATATTCAAATCTCCCAATAAGAATAAACATATAATAGGAGGACTCACCTCAATATTCAGATCCGAATCGAATTATGGGAACTTATTCTTTTATAACAAAATCAGGATCGTACCTGTAACGACACCATCTGGTGTATTGGCCTCAGCCAAATCATAGCGATTATATCAACAGGTCGCCTCCACCTCTTATGCGCCCTCTACTCGTCTGTCCTCCACCCCTAACTGGTTGTGCACGTGGGGTAGTAGCTGTACTGGGGCCCATAGTCTGAGTGTTATGATAAAATCTACCCCTCCCAAGTCTGGGACAATCTCTCATAATGTGCCTAGTGTCACCACACTCAAAGCAACCCCTCTTCTTGCGTGGCTATGGAAACTGTGCGGTATGGGTACTACGAGACCCATGAGCACCTTAAACACTATGCGAAGCCTGAAGTGCAAACTGAACTGGCTGACTCGCAAAACCTCTAACATGTCATACCCTGCTTCCAAAATAAGGACCAGTAGATCTCTCCAGTCTACGAGGCCTCCTCGCCTCCTTGCCCTATCTCTCCTGATCTTGCTTGTACTCTCTCTTATGGCCCCGCCTATCCACTCTCTCCTAATCCCATATACCCTCTACATGGTGAGCGATCCCTACTACCTGCTGAAATGATACATCTGACTCTAACTCCGGAGCCATGCTGAACCGAATATCATGCCTGAGTCCCTCAATATATCTACGAACACGCTCTCTAACTGTGGCAACAAAAACAGGGGCATGTCTGGCCAAATCACTGAATCTAATGACATACTCTGACACTGACATAGTGCCCTGGCGCAGTCGCTCAAACTCTGTGCGCCATGCATCTCGAAGGAATTGAGGTACAAACTCTGTCAGGAACATCTCTCAAAACTGAACCCACGTAAGAGAAGCTAACTCGGATGGGCTACCCAGATCATATGCCCTCCACCACTGATAAGCCGCTCCCCTGAGTTGGAACATAGTAAATGCAACCCCGCTTATCTCCACAATACCTATAGTACGGAGAATGCGTTGACGCTCCTCCAAAAAATCATGTGCACTCTCTGAAGCCAAATCACTGAATGTAGGAGGGTCATATTTCTTGAATCTTGCAAGTCTAAGCTGCTCTTCCTCAGATGATGTTGCCCTGAACACGGGCTGAACTGAAACCACAGGCTGTGTTTCCATGACATGTGGAACCTGACCAACATGAACTCGCTGCTCTGGAGTGTGGGTGGCAGGAGTCTGGGTTCCTCCCCCGGTCTGTGAAATAACTGGTGCAACTAGAATCAACCCCAACTGAGTCAAATGTACCAAACAAGCTCAGGAACTATGCTAAATTCTCCTGAAGTCCGGGGGTAATATCAGGCGCCTCTGGTACTAGCTCCCCAACTAGAACTACTGGCGGCTCTTCAACTGTTGCTCTGGTAGATGCTCTGGCTGCGACACTTACTCCTCGTCGGCCTTTGCCTCCGCCTCTAGCGATACCTGCTCTGGGAGCAGTGTCGTCGATAAATGCACCCCGTGTCCTCACCATCTATAAGAGAATGGAATGATAAAAGTTCAAACTCTGAGATCAATAAACTCGCACGATAGGAATGAAATAAGTGAGATTGTCTTAATAGTTCTGTAGCCTCTCAAAGATAAGTACAAACGTCTCTGTACCGATCCGCAAGACTATACTAAACTCGCTTATGACTCGTAGCACCTATGAAGCTAGAGATCTGATACCAAATTGTCACGACCCAATTTTCCCTCTGTTTGGTATCGTGATGGTACCTAGTCTTATGGACTAGGTAAGTCTAATATTAATTGAAACAACAACATTATTTAAATAACATCTAACAAGTTAAATAGAAATCACTTAAAATTCCCATAACCGGTAGTACAAGTCTTAAGCTCTACAGAGTTTGCAAAAATATTCTAAATACAACTGTTTGAAATAAACTAAACAGTATGAATACAAATTAGAAGGTGACTCCAAAGCCTGCGAATGCAGCAGCAGGTTTACCTTGAGTCTCCATAGCAACAGTCCGCACATCTAGCTAATGATCATCTGACTTTGAAGTGTAGAATTAGCACACTACAGTGGTGGCCGGTAAGTATCAAGACTAACCTCAGTGGAGTAGAGACGAGGTACAGTCAAGACACTCACTAGTCTAATAGCCTGTGCAATAAGATATACAAAATAATAGGATCATGGAACGTAGGTACATTTACGGGTAAATCTATAGAGTTGGTGAAGATCCTCCAAAAGAGGAGGGTCAATATAGCGTGTGTCCAGGAGACAAGGTGGGTAGGGTCGAGGGAGAGGGACGTGGACGGGGTATAAACTTTGGTACTTAGGAGTCCAGAAAGGTAAGAATGGAGTGAGTATCTTGGTGGATAGGAAACTTAGAGAGTCCGTAGTTGAGGTTAGACGAGTGAATGATAGATTGATGATTATTAAGTTGGTTGTTGGAGAATGCACCCTAAACATCGTTAGCGCCTATGCGCCGCATGTGGGCCTAGATGAGGAGGTTAAACGGCATTTCTGGGAAGGGTTAGATGAGATAGTGCGCCAGGTTCCGCCTGCTGAGAAGCTATTCATAGGAGGGGATTTCAATGGGCATATTGGGTTGACCGCAGGTGGTTATGGCGAGGTGCATGGAGGCCTCGGGTTTTGGGAGAGGAACGGAGGAGGTACATCGTTGTTGGACTTCACTAAGGCTTTTGGGTTGGTGATTGCGAACTCTAGATTTTGGAAGAGGGAGGGGCATTTGGTTACTTTTCAAAATGTGGTGGCGAAGACCCAAATTGACTATCTCCTCCTCAGGAGGTGTGACAGTGGGATATGCAAGGATTGCAAGGTGATTCCGGGTGAGATACTCACGACGCAGCATAGGCTCTTAGTGATGGACGTTGGTATTATGTTAAAGAGGAGGAAAAGGTCTACTCGAGGAAGACCGAGAATCAGGTGGGGAGCCTTAACTAAGGATAAAGCCCAAGCGTTGGAGGGGAGGTTGTCGGCTATGGGAGCTTGGAGGAGTAGTGGTGACGCGAGCACTATGTGGTCAGCGACAACAGACTATATTAGGGAGGCTACGAGAGAGGTGTTAGGGGTCTCGACGGGCATATCTGGTGGGCACAAAGGAGACTGGTGGTGGAATGAAGTGGTCCAAGGTAAAGTGTAAGCAAAGAAGGCGGCGTACCTGAAGCTAGTGGGGAGCATAGGTGAGGAGGAGAGGCGAGTGTGCATGGAGAGGTATAAGGCAGCTAAGAAGGAGGCTAAGTTGGCAGTCACAGAGGCTAAGACTGCGGCTTATGGTCGTATGTACAAGGAACTGGGGGAAAAATGTGGGGAGAAGAAGTTATTCCGGCTGGCCAAGTTGAGAGAGAGGAAGGCTGGGGATTTGAACCAAGTAAGATGCATCAAGGATGAAGATGGTAGAGTATTGATGGAAGATGCCCAGATTAAGAGGAGATGGCAGACTTACTTTCATAAACTTCTGAATGAAGAAGGGGATCGGGATATTGTGCTAGGGGAATTGGAGCATTCCGAGAGTCTCCGTGAATTTGGGTACTGCAGGCGTATCGAGGTTGAGGAGGTCGTGGGAGCTATGCGTAAGATGAGTAGGGGCAGAGCGACCAGGCCAGAAGAGATTCCGGTGGAATTTTGGAAGTGTATGGGGAGAGCAGGTTTGGAGTGGTTGACTAGGTTGTTTAATATTATTTTTGAAGGGGAGGAGGATGCCGGATGAGTGGAGGTGGAGTACGGTGGTTCCATTGTATAAGAACAAAGGTGATATCCAGAGTTGTAACAATTATAGGGGTATCAAATTACTGAGTCATACCATAAAAGTGTGGGAGAGGTTGGTTAAAGCGAGGGTGAGGATGACAGTGTCTGTATCCGACAACCAGTTCGGGTTCATGCCGGGTCGTTCGACTACAGAAGATATACACCTTGTTAGAAGGTTGGTGGAACTATACAGAGAGAGGAAGAAGGATCTGCACATGGTGTTTATTGACCTAGAGAAAACGTATGACAAGGTTCCTAGAGAAATTCTCTAGAGATGCCTGGAGGCAAAAGGTGTGCCGGTTCCCTACATTATGGCGATTAAGGACATGTATGATGGGGCTAAGACTTGGGTTAGGACAGTAGGAGGTGACTCTGAGCATTTTACGGTTGTAATGGGGTTACACCAAGGTTCTGCGCTCAGTCCGTTCTTATTAGCCTTGGTGATGGACGCGTTAACACTCCATATTCAAGGGGATGTGCCAGGGTGCATGCTATTCGCCGATGACATAGTTCTGATTGATGAGTCGCGAGTCGGTGTTAATGAGAGGCTGGAGGTTTGGAGACAGGCTCTTGATTCTAAGGGTTTCAAGCTGATCAGGATGAAGACGGAATACCTGGAGTGTAAGTTCAGCGCTGAGCCAGGGGAAGAGGGCGTGGATGGGAGGCTTGATTCGCAGGTCATCTCGAGTAGAGGCAGCTTCAAGTACATTGGTTCGGTTATCCAGGGGGGATGGGGGATCGATGAGGATGTCACACATCGTATTGGGGTAGGATGGATGAAGTTGAGGTTAGCATCTCGAGTACTGTGTGACAAGAGAGTGCCATCGATACTCAAAGGTAAGTTTTATAAAGCGGTGGTTAGACCGGCCATGATGTATGGGGCTGAGTGTTGGCCCGTTAAGAACTCACATATCCAGAAGATGAAAGTAGCAGAAATGAGGATGTTGCGGTGGATGTGCGGGCACACTAGGATAGATAAGATTAGGAATGATGATATCCGGGAGAAGGTGCATGTGGCTCCCATTGATGACAAGATGCGGGAAGCGAGGCTTAGATGGTTCGGACATGTTCATAGGAGAAGCCCAGATGCTCCGGTATGGAGGTGTGAGCAGTTGGTTGTGGATGGAACGAGAAGAAGTAGAGGGCGACCTAAGAAGTATTGGGGAGAGGTGATCAGGCAGGATATGGCGAGGCTCCAGATTTCCGAGGACATGGCACTTGATAGGAAGATGTGGAGGTCGAGTATTAGGGTTGTGGGTTAGGAGGTAGTTGAGTCGTGCCTTACTTCGTACCATTGTGGGACTAGCCATGTAGGGTTTTTGTCTAAGATAGCTATTGGCAATGTTGTGGCTTACTATTTTGCTTTTCCGTGCATGTCCTATTTACTAGCTATCGCTTTTGCTTTGCATCTTTCTTCTAGATTTCATGGTGTTCCTATTTTTCTTATGATTGTTATGGTGATACTAATATTTACTAATATTGTCTCCCTTTGCTTTGCATCTTTCTTCTGGATTTCATGGTGTTCCTATTTATCCTATGATTGTTTTTGTGATACTAATATTATTTCCTTTTTGTCATTTTGTCTTTTTATTTTTTTTTAGCCGAGGATCTTTCGGAATCAGCCTCTCTACTCCTTCGGGGTAGGGGTAAGGTCTGCGTATACACAACCCTCCCCAGACCCCATTAGTGGGATTTTACTGGGTTGTTGTTGTTGTTGTTGTAAATCTTTTTCAAATATAATTCCTTCAAATAAATATCTTTCAAATATTCTTCCTTTAAATAAATATCTCTCAAATATAGTTTATTCAAATAAATACCTTTCGAATGTAATTCTTTAAAATAAATTATTTTAAATAAAAATCCTTCCAAATAAATATTTTGAATATAATTTTTTTAATTAAAATGTCACCATGTGACACTTCATTTCATAATCATACAACTACGGGTCTCAGCCCATTTTCATATTTTCACGGCACTTCGTGCCTATAATTAAATCATCATATTTTTCCGGCACCTCGTGCCCTCATTTCATATTACAACTGCACGGACAATTCATGTGCCAAATATCATTATCAATGCATATAAGATCCACACGATCAATTTATTTCTGATAAAGTAAGTTTGGGTGAGGAAAATAACATTTCAATTAAAATGAAGCACTGATAGTTGGTGATATGGATGTAAAACCTATAAGAACTAAAGCACACATCAATTTCTTTTATTCAAAATAACTTAACCTTGAAAACTAATAAAGACTAGAACCACAAATCCTCAGAGTCTCGTACAAGATCCAAAGCCAACACATTACAACAAGGGATACAAACACATAATAGAATCAAATATTATATCACAGAAGAACACAACAACTTACCTATCACAGAAATACAAAAATAACCGAAGACAAGTGCAACCATAGAAAATGTCAACAAAGGCACTCCCGAGATACTGTCTCGTAGTCCCAAAAGTAAATTTGCAACAGCAAAAATTCCCCCAGGCCATCACAAGTCATCACAATTCAATCCCCGACATAGCCCACCTTGTCTCGCCACGTGTGCAATAGTAAAGTGAATGTCTGCCTTGTCTCGCCACACGCGCACAATAATGTTCCCACCTTGTCTCACCACATGCGCAAACCCACATATAAATATATAGGCCGCCCTGTCACTCTGCATGTGTATAAATCAATAGTAATAATAGCACGGCAGAAACCTCGTGCAAACACCCGAACATAACTCCCACAATATAACGAGCCAAAATCACATATTGCACATCAAGTGCTCAGATATTACAACTTATCACAAATTGCACATCAAGTGCTCAAATATCACAACTTGCCACAAAAATCAACAATACCTTATTTTCCATAATAAGGAGCCCATGGCTTGACCATAATGTGC
This sequence comes from Nicotiana tomentosiformis, assembly GCF_000390325.3. Lineage (NCBI taxonomy): Eukaryota > Viridiplantae > Streptophyta > Magnoliopsida > Solanales > Solanaceae > Nicotiana > Nicotiana tomentosiformis. The sequence goes on along the minus strand of NC_090813.1, from coordinate 96,630,942 downwards.
ACAAAATATCCAAAAGTGAACAACTCAATAAAATAATATTTCACATAAAAATTAAGGTGGCAATCACACCAAATCATCATGTAAAATTAGTTTCAACAAACAAGGATCTAGGCATGACAAATAGAGGATTTAATAAGTGCCAATAATTTCCAACTTAATACATAAGGGCGTCTACAGATCTTTAATCAATGAAATTTTCACATATAAACCAAGTACTCGTCACCTCGCGTACATGGTTTTTAATTACACAATTTGCACATAAGACTCAATGCCTAAGGGAAAATTCCCCCACTCGAGGTTAAGCAAGATATTTACCTTTTTGAAGTTATAACGATATTCCACAATCACCTTCTTTCATGAATTGACCTACGAATAGCTCAAATCTATCCAAATTAATTGCATAACTTCATTAAAGTTCATCGGAAACAGGATAATAATACGCCGACTTAAAATTTTATTCCAAAAAGTCAACAAAAGTAAACGTGGGGCCCGCCACTCGAAACTCGACAAACTTTTCATGAAATCCGAATACCCATTCCGATATGAGTTCAACCATACAAATTTTATAATTCCAATAACAACACGACCTCCAAATCTTGAATTTTTGTTTTTTGAAAGATTTTGTAAAAAATCTTGATTTCTTCCATTTAAATCTGAATTAAACGATGAATATAATCATAGATTCATGAAATATAAACACTTTGGGACATATAAAACTTACCCCAACCAAGCTTGTGAAGAATCCCTCCAGAATCGCCCAAATCCGAGCTCCAAAAATTCCAAAACGAAAAGCCCGAAAATGACCATTTTTGGTTCTTATGATTCTGCCTTGTTTTGCACATGCGGTTACTATTTATGCACCTGCGGTATTGTTCATGCACATGCGGTACCGTTCACGCACATGCGGGTACTGTTCACGCACCTGCGAAAAAAATAGCAGCTACCCAGAAATTCCAGCAGCTTTTCTTCAAGTCCGAATTGATCTGTTAACCTTCCGAAATTCACCCGAGGCCCTCGTAACCTCAACCAAATAGACCAACACGTCCCAAAATACAATACGAACTTAGTCAAGGCTTTAAACCATGTCAAACAATGCCAAAATTATGAATCGCGCATCGAATCGAATTATAAGTTTTTCAAATCTTCCAACTACTATATTTTGCGCCGAAACATATCAAATCATTCCGGAATGACTTAAAATTTTGCACACAAGTCATAATTGACGTAATGAAGCTATTCCCATTTCCGGAATCAAAATCCGACCTCGTTATCAAAAATTCATCCTTCGGTAGGATTTTCCAAAATCATCTATTTTTTTTCAACTTTCGCCAAAATCTGTCGAATTGTCCTACGACTTCCAAATCTGAATCCGGACATACGTGTAAGTCCAAAATCACCATACAAATATATTGACACCATCAAAATTCTATTCCGAGGACGTTTGCTCAAAAGTCAACTCTCCGGTCAACTCTTTCCATTTTAAGCGTCTAAATAAGAATTGTTCTTTTAATTATATTCCAAATCTTCCGAAAATCAAACTCGACCACACCCGCGGGAAATAATACATATTGCGAAGTTGATCAAGGCCTTAAGTCACTGATCGGGTGTAATTTCTTAAAACGACAAGTCGGGTCGTTACAGGAAGTTGAAGTAGTTCTGTAATGTTAAATATGACTTGTGTGCAAACTTGGGGTCAATTGGACGTGGTTTGATATGTTTCGACATCAGTTGTAGAAATATAGAGTTTCAAGTTCATTAAGTTTGAATTGGAGGATGATTCATGTTTTTAGAATTGTTTGATATGATTTTAGGGCTCGACTAAGTCTGTATGGTGATTTAGGACTAGTTGGTATGTTTGATTGAGGCCCCGAGGCCCCCAGGTGTGTTTCAGATGCTTAATAGACTGAGTTTTAGACTTATGCAATTGTTGAAGCTATCGAAGTTCTGGTGTTTTCGCACTTGCGGTGGGAAAATCGCAGGTGCAGGATCGCAAGTGCGGAGAGGCAAGCATAGAAGCGGAAATGAGAGGAGCTGATTGGGGTCGCATGTGTGAAGGAGGTGTCGCATCTGCGATGCCCGCAGAAGCGTTCAACGACCAGCAGGAGCGGAAGAAGACCGCAGAAGCAGACATGGGTCAGTAGGTGTACGCACACGCAGGTGCGACCCTTTGATCGCAGAAGCGGACACTGAGTGTTTAAGTGGAATCCGCACCTGCAATGGGTATTCCGTAGGTGCGGTGATGCAGGTGCATTTCTTGGCCCGTAGGTGCGAAATCGCTTGGCAGAAAAGGGCTAAGTGCGAGGGTTTGATTTCATTCTCTATTTATGGACCTAGAGAGCTCTGATTGAGGCAAAATTTTGAGGGATTTTTAGAGGACGCTTGTGGGTAACGATTCTTAAATCTTTTATGGTCATATCTCGTTAATCTATAGTTGATTCCACCCTTTAATTAAGGATTTGAGTTGGATATTGGGTAAAAATGGTAGAAACTTCCTAGACTAAGTTTTTGAGATTTGGAAGGCGATTTGAGGTCGGATTTGAAAAATTCTTGTATGGTTGGACTCGTGAGTGAATGAGTGTTCTTATTTTATGACTTTTATCCGATTCCGAGACGTGATCCCGGGAAGACTTTTTGGGGCGATTTTCTAATTTCTCGCTTTAGCTTTGATTTCATTAACTATATTAGTTTCTTATAGTTATATTTATGATATGTAATTGATTTTGGCTAGATTTGGGCCATTCAAAGTCGGATATTCATGGAAAAAGCATTGTTATAGATTGATTTGAGCTTGGTTCATGGTAAGTGGCTTGCCTAACCTTGTGTGGGGGAAATCCCCTTAGGATTTGCTGTTGTTATGATATGTGAGCGTCGTATACACGGGGTAACAAGTGCGTACACAAGCTATTTGTGGAAAACCCTGATTGGTTTTTTGTGTAATAGCATGTTTTCATATAATCTGAGTATACTAGCATGTGTAGTTATCCTGTTAGCCTAGAATAACATGCCTACATGTCCTAATTGCCTTTTGAACTCTTTGCAACATGTTTAGTAAGTCCTACTTCTTCCTTGACTTGTACTTAGTCTAAATTATAGGTTTCTTATTGTAACTGTTATATTCATTTGTTTTAGTTGCGTATTTATTTTGGGACTACAGGACGGTATCTCTGGAGATCCCCTAGCATATTTACTTTTGAGACTACGAGGCTATTCCTCAGGAGTTCTCCCTGCACATTTACTTTTGCGACTATGAGGCAGTTCCTCGGGAGTTCTCCTTGCATATTTACTTTTGAGACTACTAGTCGGTTCCTCGATAGTTCTCCATATATATTTACTTTTGAGACTACGAGGCGGTACCTCGGGAGATCTCCTTGCATTTGTATTTTGGGACTATGAGATGGTATCTCGGGAGATCCCCTGCTGTTTATCCATGTGTTCTGCGTTGCTACTTTGCTATGTTCTCTTTGTTTAAATTCCAGTATCTTATTATATTGTTATATTATCCTGCTTATTTATTATATACCAGTGGGCCTAACTTGACCTCGTAACTACTCGACCGAGGTTAGGCTTGGCACTTACTGGGTACCAATTGTGGTGTACTCATAGTACTCTTTTACACATATTTTTGTGTGCAGATCCAGGTACTTCTTACCAGCCGCATTATCAGTGAGTCGAGATAGCTTTGGAGACTTCAAGGTATATCTGTCACATCCGAAGACCTCGGAGTCCCTTTCTACTCTTCCCCATGTCCATTATCTTTTTATTTTTTTTGTTAGACTCTAATATATAGAGATACTAGGTTTCCTTCTATAGTTTGTGATTCCCAAAAGAATTTCCGAACACGCTCCTAAGTCCAAAATTACCATACGGAGCTATTGGAATCATCAAAATTCAAATCCGAGGTTGTTTATACACAAATCCACATCTGGGCAACTTTTCTATTTTAAAATTTTTAATTATGAGACTAAGTGTCTCATTTCACTCCGAATTCCTTCCGGACCCGAACAACTAACCCGATAAGTCATAAATCAATTGTAAGGCATAAATTGAGAAGTAAATAGGGAAAACGAGGTTATAATACTAAAAACGACCGGGCAGGTTGTTGCAAGTATGGGTGAAAATAGTTGTTTTGGAATCAAGACGGAGAGTGAGGTGCATAAGATTCGATAAAATCGACTGAGTTTACAAAAGGTCTGTCTTGTAGCAAGATGTAGTGAAAATGTGTAAGGAATTTGGGAAAACTCCAAACACGAAAGTTGTAGCCCTTTGGAATAATGTTCCAACTATATATTATGGAGCCCGAACGGATCTCTTTGCAAAATGTTATGTGTGTTTTACAGAGCAGTGCACAGTATGCGCGCCCAGGTGCGCTCCCGGAGGGTCCCGTGCGCGGCCGCGCACTTGTGGCAGTGCTACTGCCATTCTGCATGTTCAGGTGCATGTTTGGGCCTTTAGGTGTGTGGGGGGGGGGGGGCACCCGGGGGTTATTTTTAAACCCCTACTTCGTCCTCCACACCCCAAAACACAAAATTTTGCTGTAGAAAGGGAAGGTCTCAAGAACCTAACTCCACAAAGGTTCCTCCACCATCCAAGGTAAGTTCTAATGATGATTCTAAGTTTATTTCAATTCCCCAACACCTTATTAACATGGGTCAACCCTCCAAATCATTAGATATTTTATTGGGGCATCAGTATTGAGAGAAGAAACCCTAGAACTCGAATTCAAGCGGATTGAACTTCAAAAAGGTAATGTCTTCACCCTCTAATTGATTACACCATTGGATTAATGATTATAAACTCTATGTTCATGAGATATGAGTTGATGAGTTTGATAGAAAAGCATGAACAAATTATAGGTTTGGTTTGTTGATTTTTGATTATTGGTTAAGGGTGTTGTTTATCTTATGGGTGAAGAAGAATGATATTGATTATAAGAAACTTGAGATTTTAGAATTTATCTAGGAGCAAGAGAATGGCTTGTTGGGTGTAGAAACACCATTAATGAGGGCTATGAAGCTTTATGCCTACCAAGTGTTTGATAAAATGCCTAAGTGACCAAAACATGAGTATTATTGCTAATATAGAATCCTTTTGACTTGTATTGATATAGATTAAAGTTGAAAGGGTTGGCGAATATTGTATTACGCTCAAGAGCAAGAAGTTAAGGTATGTGAGGCTCACTCTCTATGTTTGGGAATGTTAATGATTCTCCCTACACTACGTTTCTTTTACGACGTTACTAATTGCCTCAGAAATATAATTAAGCCTAGTTCCCTAAATAGTTACAGAACCTCTATTCTCGAGCTTCATAATTCGTTCATGACTTTCATTCCGAACGTTGTGAGCTCAAGGCGTAATAAATATAGACTTGTGTTTAACTCCCATGAGTCTCAGTCTAGATTACCAGCATGTCATAAATAGTTGAAGCATAAGTTCTCATAATCAGTTCATGAATACATGTCTTAGTTCAGTTCTATTCAGCATTCAAGTATCATGTAACTCAATATGGTTTAGTATTTTAGTATCATGTATTACAGTACGATTCTCAGTTCCTATTTTTAAATCCCTGGATGTTGAACACCTGTATTTGGGCCCGAGGCCGCAGTTTATGCTCTATGCATGTTTGGGCCTGAGGCCACAGTTTATGCTTTATGCATGTTTGGGCCTGAGGCCGCAGTTTGTGCACATATATATTGGGCCTGAGGCCGTAGTTTATTTATTAAGATAAACATGTTGTTCATCATTTAGAAGAGGGAGTATTCATATCCTTACTTCCTTTGTTTAGTTCAGTTATTAGTTATCATTTCACTTTCAATAGTTATCATTTCAGTTATCAATTATCAATTCTCAGTTATCAGCTTAGTTTTAGTTTCAGCATTTATAATTCTTTCTTTCAGTTACTTTACATACCAGTACAATTCAAATGTACTGACGTCCCTTTTGCCCAGGGCCTACATCTAATGATGCAGGTAATGATTTACAGGTTGACGATTCAGAGCACTAGGATTCTCGTATCAGCTATTTGGTGAGCCCTAGTTCTTTCAGGGCATTATCACTACCTTACAGTCTTTAGCATTTTTCAGACAGTCAGTGTTTGCAGTACTTCATTAGAGGCTTCATAGACTAGAGTAACAGTTAGACAGAGTCACAAGCTTTTCATGTTAAGCAATGGTGACTACAGATATGTTTTGTACTTGTATTAGTGTTTCCACACTTTGATTTATATCATTCAAAATTTCAGTATATCAACATGTGTTAGTTTATCTTCCACATTCAGTATGTTATGATATCACATGTTGATTCAGCCATCCAGTTGGTTCGCTTGGTCACATGTAGTCAGGCACCGAGTGCCGTGTTACGTCCAAGCCCAGGTTCGGGGCGTGACATTTATATCTAGTTAGCTGTATAATATTAAATTTTAATTCTAATTCTAATTCTTTATGTGTAATTCTTCATAATATTTAAAACAATTGAGGATATTTTAGTAAACTTGTCAGTTACAGTACAATACGATACAATCAAACCAAATAGCAGAATGTTATTTGACAACACCAAATAATACAATCTATTCAAATGTTGTATTCATAAAATGATACAATACAATATGATACATTATAAAACAATAGGGTAACAATGATCCAAACCGAGTGTTAGGTCCCCAAAAAAATTCAATTATGGATTTTATGATTGTATTTCATTTAGACCTCAAATTGAGGTCGGATTCTGAAACTAATTATATAATCAGGATCGGGGGTGAATGGAAAATGGAATTTGGCCCGAACCTCAGGTTTTGACCAAGCGGGCCTGGGGTCGATTTTTGACTTTTGGGGAACAGTGTGGAAATCCTAAATTTATGCATTGTAATTGATTTCTTTAGCAATACTTGACATTATTGAGTCAATTGTGGTTAGATACGAGTGGTTCAGATACGGATTATAGGGGAAAGGCTCTGGTAGAGCTTTGAGTCGACTTTTGGAGCGAGGTAAGTGTCGTGGTTAACCTTGACTTGAGTGATTAGGACTTGTTTGCCTATTTCTTACTTGTTTAAATGTTGGATACAATGTATATGTGAGGTGACGAGTACTTATGCGTTGTTATTGGGTTAAAGCATGCTGGTGGGACTTGTTCTTGTAATTTATCTCTTTCTTTGATCCTGATATCTAGGGGTGTACAAACCAAACCGATAACCCGCACCAACCCGAAAATCCGAGTCAACCCGGAAAAAAAAACCCGACTAGTGATTTGGTTTGACTTGATTTGGTTTTGAAAAATAAAATCCGACCATAATAGGGTTGGTTTGGTATTAACTAAAAAAAGTCAAACCGAAACCAAACCAACCCGACATTACATGTATACATATTTTATATATTAGATATATAAAAATATTTATTAGAATGTAAGTTATAAATATTTCTTAATTTTTTTATAATTTATGTATTTAGCATAATATTTTAAGTTGGGTTTATAGCCCATGTAAATGTTTATTTTTGTCTGGCCCATAAAAAAAATAATTGAGCCCAAACCAAAACCTAGTCCTAAAGCAGAACTAGACTAGTCCTAATTCCTAAAGCTGTTCTAAAACTCTTAAACAATTAAAATCACTTTGTCTCTTCTCTAAAAGCAAGAAACCCTATCGTTTCCATTCCAAAACCCCCCAATTAGCTCAAACCAAATCATCTCAAACTCTATCAACTCTCTTTTGCTCTCATCGGTAAGGCTCTTTCCTTTCTCATTTTACATATTTTCTTTTAGCGGCATACATACGCCTTGCTTTTTTCCAATTAACTAAGGATTTTTTTTCCGATTAGCGAGTTTTTTTGTAAATCTATTATATTCCTCCTTATTGTCGAATTCATTTATTTATTTTGTTTCTCTTAGATGATTAACATGAGTAATTGGCTGTTACTTAAAAAATTATTTAAAATTTTTTACTTATATTTTGAATCATTTGGTTAAATAATATGGACTATGTAAAATTAAGAGTGATGTATTTCTTACATTGTTATCATAAATCTGAAAAGTATCATCAACGAGAAGCAAGACATAAATGAAATTGTCTTTGCATCTGTCATTTGCTGTCATAATGCGAAGGTAAAGTCCATGAGTTAAATAGTAAGTGAATATGTTATTTTTGTAGGAACTCTTTCTAAGAATGGAAGCTGCAACTTCTGGAGCAAATGCGGATGTGGTTGTCAATAATCCTTCGCCAGTGGCAGCTCAACAACAAAGTAAAGACACTCCTCATCGACGCACTCCTCCTAAGAAGCAAAAAAGAACGACTCCATCAGAAATTTCTAAATCTGGAAATAGTGGCAGAGAGACGTCCGAGATTTGGAATCACTTCTTCAAATTTCATTATGCCTTTAATTATTTACAAATATTTTAGGTATTGCAAAAATTATCCTAACAGAAAGGATAAAACTGCAACATATCTCCCAAAGACTGGAAGTGAGGTCATTATGCCTTTACAAGTATTTTGAAAACATCCTCCTTTGGTTGTAATGTCTACTAAGATGCCCAACTTCTTAGAGTTTAATATATTCTCTTTTTGTTTATTTTTTAGGACTCTTGGGTATAATGTCTACTCTTAAAAAGTTGGTAATAATTCTTATGTAAAGTGTAATATGATATGCTGTTTATATTTTTGGTATTTTTTTGTTGGCAGAAGAAATATTAGTTGGAAAGCTCAATTATCTTTGGAAAAGGAGGGATGATTGATTAAAGTTTCTATTAGAACTGAAATTGAAACCATACAACCTATTTACTAACATAGTTGAGCTAAATGCTAAAAAATAAAAATATGGTTGTTATTGGTAAAATTATATTTAGGACTATAGAAATATTTAGAGCACAAGTTTATCGAAAAAAATTCGAAAAACCCGAAAAAACCCGATATTGAAAAACCCGACTTTTGTTGGTTTGGTTTGGTCTATAGATTTAAAAATCCGATACAATTGGTTTAGTCTGGTAATTGCAAAATCCGAACCAACCCGACTTATGTACACCCCTACTGATATCCATGCTTAGACTAGTTAATTGATAAATGGATCATTTTTTCCGTACTTATGAGCTATCTGTGATAATTGAGTATTGTTTCTGAAGTTGAGATCGGTATTGTGGAACTATTGTTGAAGTAAGACTTGATATTGCTTATTCCATCTCCCTATTTTTATATGTTCATTGTTCCATGGTAAGGGAGAGTGTTAATGCATGAAGGTTGATGCCATGCCGTATTTGAGTGTTAATGCACGAAGGATGATGCCGTGCCGCATTTGAGAGTTAATGCACGAAGGGTGATATCGTGCCGTATCTATTAATTCATTATGAAATTGAGGGTAAAAGCACGAAGGGTGATGTCGTGCCGTATTTATCATTTTATGGTAGATTGGGAGAAAAAGCACGAAGGGTGATGCCGTGCCATTATTACTGTTTCATAGTGAGGATGAGAGTAAAAGCACGAAGAGTGATGCCATGCAATTTCATTCATTATGTTTGTTCATTTTGTTGGTTGAAGGTTTATTGACTGTTTTTTATTATCATTCCCTGTTGTAGTTATAGTATCTTGTACCCCTTTCGCATGTCCCCTCCCAATTGTACTTGTTAATTCTTTGTCTGCTGTTATTTTGTACGTATATTTTCGTTTGTACAGGTTTATTTATGTGGGTGTCCTGTCATAGTCTCGTCACTACCTCGTCGAGGTTATGCTCGACACTTATGGAGTACATTGGGTCGATTGTACTCATACTACATTCTGTACTTCTTGTGCAGATTTTGGTACTGGTCCCAGCTGTCCGTGAGGCGTACCAGCTCGGATTGGCATTTGGAGACTCGAGGTAGATCTGCTGGCGTCCGCAGACCTTGAAGTCCCCTTCCATTTCCCCTATTTACTTTTTTTTTCATTCGAGACAGTTGTATTTATTTCAAACCCTATTTTTGTAGAGATTCTAGAAACTCGTGAACTTGTGACTCCAGATCCGGGTTGTACTTAGATATTATTGGTTTTATGTCATTTATATTCCGTTTTAGTTTCTCTTCGGCTTAATTGGTCTTACTTAATTGAATTGATTAAAAATTGGCTTAAAGATCCTCTAACGTTGGCTTGCCTAGCAAGTGAAATGTTAGGCGTCATCACCACCCCGAAGGTGGAAATTTTGGGTCGTGACAATTTACCACTTTTAATTTATTGAAACTTTTTTTTATTTAACACATTTTTTTAAATTACTATGTAAAATATTCTAATATTTAAAATTTTAAAATCAATTAAAATTGTACCTTATATAAATTCTTGACTTCTTTGAATTATGTACCAAAATATCTTCCATGCTAATTTTCTAATATTTATGACTCTAAAATTAACTAAAATTTTATTTATCAAATCAAAAACGATTATCAACTAAAATTTCTGTGAGTTATAAGATCTAATAACACCGATAAACATAGGTCCATCAACTGATATCACTTAAACTTTCATATGGTAAGTAAAACTGTCACTTATCAACAACAAATTCGTGATGAAGTCCTAATATTAAAATTTTAATATACTAATTTATTTATTAGAAAATATTAACTCAATATTAGTCATTTTTAAATTTCACATTCTTACTTTATCAATTTTCTTGTAGGTGTTAGAAGGTCAACCTCTTCATTCTCAAATCTCAAAAAAAAAAAAGATTTAATATTTTAATTTATATAATTTGAAAAATCTTTGAAAAATCGTGATAAAAATATGTTTGTGTTGCTTATTTTGTTTTCATTATTACATCACAAAAATAACAATAATCATCATTAAGTATATCTTCTGATGTTATTAGAAACCACAATAGCTAGATTCATCGTTTTCAAAAACTTACATTTTTTCTTTAGTGTTTCTATTTTAAAACTAAATTACATTGTTTGATAATAGTCTATAATTTTTTTAAGTTGTGTATTTATTGATATAGGGTAAATGTGCAAAGCGCGTATCCTAAGACTAGTCTATTAAATTAAGGAAAGTTTTTGCCTAGATCTTTGGAGAAGATATTATCTTATCTTTAACTTCAAAATTTTTGTTTTAAAATTTTTTAAAATCTATTTGAAAATGTTTTGTAGCTCTTATGTAGCAAAATATTTCGGGATCAACATCCATAAAAATGAAAAGATTGGATCAAAACTCTATAGAATTTTGGTAAGATCCTCGTATTGTTAGAACATATTGTTCATACCAAGAGCCGCTCCATAAAATTTGTGGCCTAAAGCCAAATTTTAATAAGAGACCTTGCACTTTTTTTTATTAGTATACACATACATATGCTGGAAAAAAATTGTTGTTGCCATTTTTTTCATACTTGTTATTTGAAATATAACATTCTTAAATTATAAAGCATTTAACTTCACATAATAGTATTATTATTTATATTATTAATAGGTAACTTAAATAAATAAGATGTTGGGCAGGTATTTTAAATATGTTACCTTTGATATTGTTGTAAAAAAATATATTTACTAATATGAAGAAAGTAATTTAAGTGATAGTTCTAAAATATTTTTAGTATTAAGTATAGACAATCTTTCTTTCTTTCTTTCTTTTGTCCAAGTTTTTTTGTACTTTTTTTTTTTTTTGCAAACTTTAATATTGAATAACTTGAAATAAAATCATAAAATCTATTATTGAAAAATCAAAGCTTTACTAGTATCTTACTTGAGCCACATGTCCACCCCTGGTATTCTTAATCGAATTTTATAGAGTCTCAGTTAAGATAGCACAATAATTAGTAAATGTGTTATTTAGTTACCAAATGTGAATGAAGTTGATTGAACATCACATTCATGGGCCATTTAGTTAACACATTCTGCGCTTTGAAGCCTTAAATACCTCATTTTAACTTTTATCTATTTACGTGCACAGTCAGGGTATTTTTTCTAGAAAGCTTTTATGTTAAAAACTGAGAAAATATAAAATTTTTGCCTTAAGATCCATTTGAGTTGATTTCGGTCAACGTTTTGAGCAAACGGACCCGGATTCATGTTTTGATGATCCCGATAGGTCCGTATCGTGATTTGGGACTTGGACGTATGCCCGGAATTGAATTCGGAAGTCCCTAACTCGAGTTATCGCACTTTGTTGAAATTTAAAATTTAAAGGCTTAATGATTTTGAAATATTTGACAAATATTTGACTTTTTGAATATCGGGTCCGTATATTTGTTCTGGAATCCGGTATAGGTCCAATACTATATTTATGACTTGTCTGTCAAATTTGGTGAGAAATAGAGTTGGTTTGACATGATTCTGACGTCCGATTGTGAAAATAAAAGTTTCAAAGTTTTCTTGAAAATTTTATTTGATTTGGTGTTCAATTCGTAATTCTAGGTGTTATTTTGGTGATTTGATAGCGCGAGCAAGTTCGTATGATGATTTTAGACTTGTGTGCATGTTTGGTTTGGATCCCCGAGGGCTCGGGTGGGTTTCAAATAGACTACATAATGGTTTGGACTTAGAAAACTCAGTTGCTTCTGCAATTTCTGGTAACCGGTATCTAATCTCGCAATTGCGAGATCATTGTTCGCATTTGTGAACATTCTCCAATCCCGACATGCTCGCATTTGCGAAGAGTACCTGGGTCAGCATGAGTTCGCATTTACGATCAAGAGGTTGCAATTGCGGGGAGGCTAGAGTTCGCATTTGCGAACAATACTTCGCATTTGCAAAGTGGGGCTGGGGCAGGCTTGGTCGCATTTGCGATCAATTTGGTCGCAAATGCGGAAGATCAATGTTCACATTTGCGAACAAGTCATAGCAAATGCGATGAAAGCAGAGATGTGAAGGTCTTCGCATTTGCGATTGATTCTTCGCATTTGCAGGGTTCGCATTTGCCAACCCCAGGTCGCAAATACGATATCTGCAACTGATCAAAATGGGACTTAGACGGGATTTTGGTTCATTCTCTCAAATTTTCAAAACAAGAAACCCTAGAGGCGATTTTTCAATGAACCTTTCTTCCCCAAATCATTGGTAAGTGATTCTAAACAAGTTTCTTTCAACCTTTCACTATATTTTCTAAGATTTCAACCAAAAATCTTGTGTTTCCATGGTGGAAATTGGGGGTTTTGGGTAGAATTAGGGATTTTTGTAAAATGGGGATTTAGACCTCAAATTGAGGTCAGATTCCAAAGCAAATTATATAACCGGGCTCTTAAGTGAATGGGTGTTTATATTTTGTGACTTTTACCCGATTCCGAGACGTGGGCCCAGGGAGGCTTTTTGGAACGATTTTCTAATTTCTTGCTTTAGCTTTGATTTCATAAATTAGATTAGTTTCTTATAGTTGTATTTATGGTATGTAATTGATTCTGGCTAGATTTGGGCCATTAGGAGTCGGATATTCGTGGAAAGGCATTGTTACCAATTGATTGAGCTTGGTTCGAGGTAAGTGGCTTGCCTAACCTTGTGTGGGGGAAATCTCCTTAGGATTTGGTACTGTTGTGATATGTGAGCGCCGTGTACGTGAGGTGACGAGTACGTACACGAGCTATTTATTGTAAAACCCGATTTATTTTACTGGTTAGCAACTTGTTTTTCCTTTAATTTGAGTTATACCGTTTAAATGAGTATTAGTCTGTTTTCATTCTTAATTGAGATATTCCAGTATCGCATGTCTACGTGCTTACTCTGTGAAGCATGCCTAGTTGATTTCTTGATTTTCCTTGTTCTTTATTAGTATAACTGTAGAAATCCTGTTGTTAACTGTTGTATTTATCGGTTTGAGCTGTGTGTTTACTTTTGAGACTACGAGGCGTTTCTTAGGGAGTTTTCCCTGCACATTTACTTTTGATACTACGAGGCGGTTCCTCGAGAGTTCTCTTTGCACATTTACTTTTGAGACTACGAGGCGGTTCCTCGGGGAGTTCTTCCTGCACATTTACTTTTGAGACTACGAGGCGGTACCTCGGGAGTTCTCCCTGTATATTTACTTTTGAGACTACGAGGCGGTACCTCGGCAGTTCTCCCTGTATATTTACTTTTGAGACTACTTGTCACGACCCAAGATCCCGCCACAGGCGTAGTGATGACACTTAGTCTCTAAGACTAGGTAAGCCGATTTTATAACAATCCAAGCCATTTTTTTATATATAAACTAACAGCGGAAATAATTACAAATATAACAACCTCCCAAGACTGGTAATACTGAGTCACGAACTCTAACTGAATATATGAAATGATCTCAAGGATCGAATACTCAATACTGTTTGATTAATAACTAACAGTACAATAAAATAAAAAGACTTCAAGGGACTGCGACGACTAAGCAGCTCTACCTTGAATATTACACCCTGTGCATCCCAAGGTGACGTAATGAATATGAGATTTGTTAATCATGATTTAAATGATTTTAAAGTCATAATATAGCTATATATGATGTTTGGATAGAAAATATGAAGTTTGGAAAAAATCGGATTAAAGTCACAGAAAAACCGACTAAGGATTTGCTTTGTAACAAAGCTTTTTGAAAAATAAATTTTGTGTGCTATATGAGGTCTTTTTGGTACATATTATATATCAAATTGAAGGTTTCGGAATGTAGTTTCCAACTCTATTAACCGTTAATTCATACGATATCCGGATAAAGAGATATAAGCGTCGGAAAATAGGCGAATGAGAGGGTGTCAAGCTAGCACCTCTTTGACTTTTTAAAAGTTGATATATATGTCTTAAATCGTCTCTCTCTTCATTTTTACAAAGAACCCGACCAGAGAACACCATAAAACTTATCCTTGAGCTGTCTAATAGTGTTTCAAAGAAGATTATCATCCCGGGCACGGAATCAAGAAGCGATAACATTAAAATGATCCCTACGACGTAAGTATCGCTATATCACCTCTCTTTTTATTTGTACTTTGAATTTTGGAAGGTAATTCATAGTTAAGAAAACATGTACTTTCTGTATTTAAGTGTTGAAATATCAAGAAATGTTGATAAATTCGTTTCCTAATAGTTAGAACTCACGGGACGGTGATCGGAAGCCGTGAGTTCGAGTTATTTGACTTGTAGTGGACTGTTTTGTGGGCTATTTCGTGTTGCCTTTGGGCTGTATATTGTTATACTGTTTAATGGAGTTTTGGAGGACAAATGGTGTGGAGAAACATCACATAATGATGGAATGGTGGGCTGGTCGTTCGTCGTTACATTTTTTAAGTTGTTTGACACTACTTTGGTTGTCGTTTTATGTATGAAGGGAAAAGGGTGTGTGGGCTATTTTGTTGTATATTGTGATGGAGATAAGGTTAGAAAATTATGCTTACATGTTGTTATTGTTGTGTTCTTGTTGTTGGTATATGGTATTGGAGGAGGGCCTAGTTACAGGGGAGATGCTCCCCAAATTTACGTAAACGAGCTACTAGTTTAAGTTGCGGACTTAGCCTTTACTCAGCACTGATTTTGAATCTCCTTATAATGTGGTAGATTGAATTGAGTTGTTTGAAGAATTTCTTGGATGGTATTAAGGACTCAACAGAGTTAAGGTATGTTAAGGCTATCCCTTCTTTCTTTTTGGCATGATCCATATGATGCAACGAAAAAAGCAAACACGCAACTTTGACAAATGATTTTATTCCTAAAAGTACTAGGGTTGCCTATGTTCTTGATTTCCCATGTGTCCGATTATTCTATTGTATGTTCATGGGTCTGAGAAAATACATAAGTTGATAAAGTTTATTTCATGATATTAACCGAAGGCATATTGATCTTATGATATTCCGAGAGATCTTACTGACTTACTTCATTATGCATTGCATTCATTTATATATGTACATTGACCCATGAACATATGGCGTTATATACGTGTATATTATATGTATATGGGATACTGAAAAGGTTATGGCGTTATATATGCACCACCACCTGATCAGCTGGTATACGTTGATGATTTTGCCCACAGTGGCTGAGATGATATGATGGGATGCCCTAAGAGGCTTGATGATGTTATGTACGCATGTACCTATACATGGTATGGCATTTATACGCACATGCATGACATTATAAATTTTCATGATTCACAGAGCTATTTAGAATTTCAGGTTGAGTTCTTTACTCCATATTTCTTTTGTGTCTTTTATATACTATTGTCATGCCTTACATACTCGGTACTTTATTTGTACTGACGTCCTTTTTTTCCTGGGGACACTGTGTTTCATGACCACAGGTACCGATAGATAGGTTGAGAGTTCTCCTAGTAGGCTATCAGCTCAGCAGAAGGTGTTTGTACACTCCACTTACTCCGGAGTTGCCTATTTGGTTAGTGTGATTTGAATATGTATTGTTTAGTATGGCGGTGCTCTATCCCGACCTTTATGATATTTATGTACTCTTAGAGGCTTGTAGACAAATGTCATGAATACGGATACTGGTATGGCCTTATAGGCCAGTACGTCATATGTATAAGTCGGTATATCAAGTTGGGTCACCCTATATTGAGTATTTCCTCATGTTTTATTCTACTTATCTCACGACAGCCTCTCCGGCTCAATTACCTATAATAGTATGATACGAAAGATACGTTATGTTGGTACTCGTTTGAGTAAGGTACCGGGTGCCCATCATGGCCCATCGGTTTGGGTCGTGACAGAAGTGGTATCAGAGCAGTTCTGTCCTAGGGAGTCTACAAGCCGTGTCTAGTAGAGTTTTGTTTATGGATGTATTGTGCACCACACTTATAAGCAGGAGGCTACGGGACATTTAGGACTGCCACTCTTTCTTCTTACTCTAGATTGTGTGGTAGAGCTCAGCTGTAAGAAATTCAAATTCCTAAATTCTATTTTATTCATTATACAATGACATCTACATCCAGAAAGACAGTTGGTAAGAGATTGAATGTGGTTGTGGAAGAGTTGAGTCATAGGAACTCGATTTTGCATCATACTTATGATGAGTAAATGTAAGGCCTTAAGTAGATATGTGTATACTACGATGCGTGAGCCTCTTGATAAGGATCCCTAAGGCATGAATATCTATCTACCCCTATGGTAAAAATCAACGAGAGAATCAGAAGGTAGATACAAGTTTCAACAAGTAAAAGAAGCTAGGTGAAGAAGGATACGAGGTACCCAGTTAGTGAAGATTATTTGTATTTACAATTCAGGCAGAGAAATATAAGCATTCTGAGTTACTTTCAACAATAACAAAGATATATTCACTTGACAACACCTATTTCAGTTATGCCCTGTGGGAGCTAACAGATATAATTTAAGAGAAGGATGAGATATCAGCATCCAGCTGGGGTTAGAGTAACCCAAAATTGTGGATGGATTGTTATCATTAGCTCACCTTTCCGAGGGATATTGCAAACGTGGTAATGGTTCACCTTGTGAGACACCCAGATAGTACACTCTAGAATAGTACACTCAGATATGAATACTAGAATGTTCAGAAATTTTAGAAGATTGGCATTGGAATCCTAGAAGGGATAAATATTTACCTTTGTATGGCTCTCGTCCCTAGTAAAGAGATAGTGTTAGGCGACCCGAAGAGACAGTGAGTTGAATCAAGGGGGGATAAAAGTGAAAGAATATTTTGAAGAAGTTTTCATAATAAGGTGATAGACAGAAATATTAGCAGGAGAATAAGAAGAAAGTAAATGAAGCATTATGAGTAAGATGTGATAAATGGATGATAACGGTAAATCAAAATATGACATGACTACAGATTCTATAGTCAAGTGAAGGAAAAGACAAGAAGTTACAGGACTTGAGACAATAAAAGAGTATAAGCCATAAAGCCATGTCCCCATTTCGAGAAATGAGTTGGTGACTCATACGTGATTACCAGAAGGAAAAGTTAGACCCCCAGAGTAATAGAAATTAGTATGGGCTAGTGAATAAAATAAACTAAACATGAATTCGGGACCAAAGGATTTGATAATAGTTGATATCGTGATAATAGTCTCTATTGTTCATAATTGATGCATCATATCATTGCTGTTTGGCTGATTTCATGATTTCTGAGAGCCCGAGAGACTGGAGAGATTTATGACTGAGTGAGGCCGAGGGCCTGATTATGAGATATTATTATAGCACGTGAGTTGTCCATGCAGCACGTGAGATGTCCCTGCGGATCTAGATATTTTACTATAGTACGTGAGTTGTCCGTGCAACACGTGAGTTGTCCGTGCGGATCCAGATATTAATACTATAGTACGTGAGTTGTCCGTGCAGCACGTGAGTTGTCCGTGTGGATTATAGCGCTTGGGCTGTAGGAGCCCCTCCGGAGTCTGTACACCCCTAGTGAGTGCGGGTACCCATTGAGTGTGAGTGTTGAGGGCTGGGAGCTCAGTGAGTGATTGTTGTCCTGAGAGGCTGTACTTGCTTTTCATTTGTTGTTGCACTTATTTGCTATCTTTCATTGTTATAAAATTTTCTGAAAGATTTTATATTCGGATTACATGAGCTTGAGCTGTATAAAACTGATTTGACTTAAACTGCTGGAATTGAAAGCATGTCTACTCTCTGCTGAAATTACTGAAAATGAACTGTAACTGTATAGCTCGTCACTATCTTCAGTTCCCTATTTATTATTGTTACTTGCTGAGTTGGTTGTACTCATACTACACCCTGCACTTCGTGTGCAGATCCAGGTGTTCTCGAACATAGCGGGTGTTGTTTCTCTCGTACAGTTGATTTTTCGGAGATTCAGAGGTAGTTGCCGTGTTTTGCAGACCTTGTCTCTCCTTCTCTATCTCCTTGTTTATTGTATTTGGTCTTAGACTATTATAGACCGTATTTTCCAGACTTGTATTCACATTAGATGCTCATGTACTCAGTGACACCAGGTTTTGGGGAGTGTTTGTATCAGTATTTATGGGATTATGTATTGTATTTAAATATTATATTTTTGTCAAACTTAAAGGAAATTGGGGGTTATTGATGTTATCGGCTTGCCTACTATTGAGATAGGTGCCATCACGACATGTCATATTTTTGGTCGTAACAAGTTGGTATCAGAGCTCTAGGTTACATAGGTCTCATGAGTCAAAAGCAGGTTTAGTAGAGTCTTGCGAATCGGTACGGAGACGTCTGTACTTATCTTCGAGAGGCTGCCGAACCCTTAGGAAAATTTCACTTTCTTGTATTCTATCGTGCAGAATTGATTCAGCTTAAAAAATAACTCTTTGAATTCCTTCCACGCATTTCGTATGCGCATATGAGCATTCAGTATCAATTGTGCATCGCCAGCTTGTGATTCTATGAATGAGGTTCAAGATGTATATTCTGTGTTTTGGTGATGGGCCAATTTGGAGGACTAGAGACAAGGTTTAGACCGCGGCTTAGGCTCGGTAGCTTCAGTTGTAACCTGTACATTTGGACTCATATGTACGGTAATGTCCCTACGAGTAAAATTTGTGGCTCGATGAGCGATGGAATGGCTTTATGATGAGTATGATGTAACTGCGGGATGTGTTAAGACGATTTGAATGTGACGAGAACTGTTTCCTTGAAATGTAAAGGAATTCCATTGGGTGCTTTATTTTCGTTTTGATGTGACGTACAATCTTGAGTGTGAATATTTTGAAAGAGCTTTCACGTTGTTAAATTTTGGGGCAAATTAAATTCTCGTGTCCGGTTAATGAGTTTGGACTCAGAAAGATTAAGTGATTTCATAGTAATTGTGGTTGCGAAAAGGTATAACAAGATGCCAATTTGAGACTAAGCAGGTGGGTTATCTCCTGCGCAGTAATCTATGTAGGTGTGTTCCTTATGATGTGAATAGAGAGTTTCTTTTCTACCAACGGGGCGTATGTGTTGAGATTTGAATATGAATCGGGTTGAGAAAGTTGACTTGATTGTCGTGAGAATAAATGCTAACTTAGCGGATGATTGAGGTATTTTATGGTGGGTGTTGCATAAGCTTGAGAAGAATTTTCGGTGAACTAACTGCAGTATTATGGCAGTAATGAGGTATGGGTATTATGAGTTATCGAGTGTTTTGTTCTATGGCTTTGAGCCAAGTGAGGGAGTCTGCTATTGACAATTCAATATCATGGATATATGTTAAATTTTAGTTTTGTTTTGCGGCATACTTGTGGGTTAGTTATGACTTACAGAGATGGAGTTCGAGGATGACTCAGGTAAGTAAATTCATGTATACGGGTTACATTGAACTTTAAGAAAATATGAAAATTATGGAATGATTAAGTTGTTATTTTGAAGGATGTAGTGTGCACGAAGTATGAATTCGATTGGTCATGTTAAAGCAGGGTTACTTCTTTAAGTGTTGATCGTGCTAAAGGAGCACATGTCTTTCGGCCCGTTTGGGGCGGAGTAAATTAGATTTGAGCAGAGTGGATGACTGTCGAGAGGGTTCTAATGGATTCAAAATGTATATGGAAATTGAAATTTTTTTGAATTTGTATATCACTAGAATCAGTTACTTACATTGGATGGTATCGGGATGTGTGGTAATTCTGTTTGACTATGGATTCTACATTTCAGTATAAGAAAGGAAAGAAAAATAAATTTAAATTTGCATAAGGTATTTTCAGAGTGAGTGTTACAGTTGTGGTATTTATGGAGGTGCTTAAGAAGAATACAATGGCTTATGGGCCTTAGGGCGGTGTAGTTTTATGTTAGGATGTCTTGTAGTGAGCTTTGGGTAAAGTAGTGGTGTTCTGACAAGGAGAAATGGCAACTTGAGGATAATCCAGAAGAAGCTCGGAGAAAATAGGATAAATGGGTAACATGCTGGATCAATATGGTAATGGTATGCTCGGTTCTTTTAGTTCTTATGATGAGATAAGGCTTTACAGGTGTTTTGTGGCCTTACTCTCGGACTTGGCAACCTGTGTGGCTTGGTCGAGTTAGAGGAATTCAGTTCTGATAGCTTGGTTATGTGCAAATAGATTTTAAAGTGTTCATGATGGTTTCTACCATGGTTTGAACCGGATATTTTCTACCGGTATGGGGAATATGTTGTGTATTGTGATTTCTTCCTGGAAAGAAGCAAGAGAGAGGTTTCTAACTAATATGGTATGTAATTTGCTGGTGACTCAGAGTTTATAATGAGATTCTCATGCCTTTCACATGATAGATGTGATATGTTGTGCCGGATTTAGATTTACATGTACAAGGTGGCAGTTCATTCTTGAAAGGAAGATCACGAATTTTGGACAGAATTGTCAGTTTTAGATATTTAGATGAATGTTATAACTGCTCGATAATCCCTGAGAAGAGTGCGCATTTCAAAAGGCGCATTGTGTTTTGACTTACGGATGTTCATTGGTATTGCAGTACTCACATGGTTGATAGACTGTTGATATTCAAATTATTGCCATGTGGCACGGAAGAATTATGAAAGTATTCCTCATGGGAAGATCGTGAATGAAAGGTGTGTTAGTTATTCTAGTGCTGGAGTTGGGATCAGTTACAGTCATTCATGTGTTCGATGAATTTGGTGACTGGGAGTTCTCAGAAGTATATTGTTTCGGATTGCGACCTATTTGAGGTGAGTATTTTCTTTAAACTCAATGGAGGCACTAGTTGCGTTAATTATTTGTGATAGCTACGCGCTATAAGTGTGCATATATGTGAGGTTTGAGCCAATGTGCGAGCATCAGGGCAAGTATTCATACTCGAAAGAATGCTTAGGCTATGATATCCTAGAGTTGACTGTTAAGCGTAAAGTTATAACGTTTCTCATGTTCATAACTTTGTTGAAAACTATCTGGGCTACATTTGAGATTACAAAGAGGCTAATTTCCCTGAATAAACAGGGTAGTTACTATTTTTGCATTAAATTGCCGATTTGACGTGTGATAGCAGACTTTGCACCTGCTTACACTATGGCATGTTATTTATACCAGTCCAGGAGCATGAGAATCTTATTTCATTATCATATACAAGTGTACTTATTTAATTTCTCCTGTATGATATGCTGGGACTGGAGGCCTGTGACTATGCTGGGCGATTCATATTATTGGCACGTGAGTCGTTCGTGCCGTGCGTGGGAATTTTATTTCTATGAGAATTTATCTGATTTTTTAATTTCCTTCCTCTACAATTGTGCATATGCGCCTACGGTTATCCTCTTCACGAAATTTAAGGAGTTGGTTGTAACATTGCGGTTGTAATGGTGCTTGTTGAACTTGCAATACGGTTCTCTTCCTTGAGACATCTCCCATATTTGGGTACACAGATTACGCAGTTGTGGCTTGAGTGATATTGATGTGGCGTGTCTATGGGATAGTTGTGTTTAATAATATAAGGTCATTAGACCTAGAATGGGTACTATCAGGTTTGATTACGGTATATTCGGGAGGATAAGATTGAAAGTCGGCTTAGAAAGTGATTATGGTTATGGTTGAGGCGAGAGAGCTCCATGACTTGTTGCTTTGATAAGGGGTCATGAGATTTCTGCATGTTTCTTTTATTATCAGCAGTGTACGAAGGTTTTTGGAACGAGGGTTGGCTTGATATGAGGTTTTATACTCGTACTTGGTTGGTTTTGAGTAGTTAATATGATCAGAAATGATGTTACGAGTATGCGAGTTATGTAGTATGTTATGCGATTATATCTGAGATTATGGTTGTGGCTGGATACAGCTTGTTCAATCTTATACAATGTGTAACTTGAAAAGAATTCTGGATGTTAGAAATTTGGCTCCACGATTTTTAGGCTAATGTTTAAATTAATGATTTTCAGTTATGTTGTGTGGTCAGGACTATATAGAATAGGGTGATGTGAGATCACCCCCGTGTATGTGCGTGGTAAGTTGGAATAGAGATTTGAAGGTTAAGAACAACTCTTGGCACGTTCGAGGACGAACGTATGTTTAAGTGGGGGAGATTGTAATGACCCGACTGGTCGTTTTGAGCATTTACGCTCCTTTAAACTATTTGAAGTCTTGAATAACTTCCTACGAGGTATTATGACTTGTTTGAGTTGTTGGTTTGGTTTTAAGGTATTTCGGAGTTAGCTTGGAAGAATGAATTTTCATGTTGGAAGCTTAAGTTGAAATAGTTCACCGGATATTGACTTATGTATAAATGACCTCAGAATTTAATTATAATGATTCCAATACCTCTGTATGGTGATTTTGGACTTAGGAGCATGTCCGGAAAATTATTTGGAGGTCCGTAGTGGAATTAGGCTTGAAATGCCGAAAGTTGAATTTTGGAACATTTGACCGGGGGGTTGACTTTTTGATATCAAGGTCGGAATCCGATTCTAAAAATTGGAATAGCTTCGTTATGTCATTTATGACTTGTGTGCAAAATTTGAAGTCATTCCGGATTGATTTGATGTATTTTGGCACAAGATATAGAATTTGAAAGTTCAAAGTTCATTAAGCTTGAATTGAGGTGCGATTCATGGTTTTAGTGTTGTTTGATGTGATTCGAGGCTTCGACTAAGTTCGTATGATGTTTCAGGACTTGTTGGTATAATTGGTTGAGGTCCCGAGGGGCTCGGGTGAGTTTCGGGGTGGTTTCGGACCATTTCTAGGTCATTTTTAATTTTTGGTTTCTGCCTACAGAGGTGTGCATCGCGATCTCGAACATTTGGTCGCGTTCACGAAGAGCAAACAGTTGTTTGGGGCCCTGTGAATTGCGATCGCGGAAGCTCTTTCACGATCTCGTAGAACAAAATCTATGTTGCGACCCGACTTTGGAAGCTTATATCTCGCAATATATAAGGAATTTGGGATGATCCAAAAATAAAAAGTTCTAGCCCTTGATGTCTAGTTTTCCTAAAGGTAAACCATTTGTCATTTGGAGTTGTGTACAAAAAGTTATGATAGATACACTATAGGCTGTCTGGGAAGAGTTTGGAAATCTCTGTTGCAAAGGGCTGATTTTGGAAGCTTATATCTAGCAATCTATAAGGAACTGGGAGATGAGAAACAAATGAAAGTTATAGTCCTTGGTGTCTAGTTTTTAGAAAGTTAAACCATTTACAATTTGGAGTTTTGTACAAAGAGTTATGACCATTATATTAGAGGTTGTCTAGAAGAGTTGGGAAGTTTGTTCTTCGCGATTGGTTTTCCGCGATCGCGTAGAGCAATTTTGGGGCTGAAAAAGTTTGTGCTTCGCGATCGCGAAGAGTAAATACCTGGGCAGTAGCTATATTTCGAGGTTTTAGCCATTTTAAACATATTTGGAGCTATGAAGCTCGGATTGAAGCGGTGTTTGAGGCGATTTTCACCATATGGATTGGGGTAAGTGTTCTATATCCGAAAGTGATTATACTTCATGATTATATGGTTATATTCATCATTTATTTCGGATTTAAATGGAAGAAATCAAGATTTTTGCAAAAATCTTCCAAAAATAAAAATTTAAGATTTAGAGGTCGAACTCGTATCGGAATGGGTGTTCGGATTTTATAAATTTTGTCGGGTTCCGAGACATGATTTTTAAGCTAAATTTCAAATTTTTATGGAAAATTAGTATTTTCTTATGGAATTAATTCCAATAAATTTTATTGACCTAATCGAATTATTTGTGGCTAGATTCGAGGCATTTGGAGGCCAATTCACGAGGAAAAGACATTGCAGAGTAAAGAATTTCACGGTTTGAGGTAAGTAACAGTTTTAAATCTGGTCCTGAGGGTATGAAACCCCAAATTTTTGTGCCATGAGATTATTTTGGAGGTGACGCACATGCTAGGTGACATGCGTGTGGGCGTGCACCGAGAGGATTGTGACTTGGTCCGTCCTGTAGAAACTCTAAAGTTAAATAACTTATTGTTAGCTATGTGCTCTTTATGTGTTTTGGAAATTTGACTGTAATTTATGTTAGAAACCATGTTTAGGCTATATGTTGGTACTGTTGGGACCCACAGAGGTCGTGTACATGTTGAATTATCTGTTAAATTATTGTTTTGTACTCAATCATAGTTTACTTGTTTATTTTATCTCGGTCTCTATTGTTCATTATTGATGCATCATATCATTGTTGTTGGGTTGATTTCATGATTTCTGAGAGCCCGAGAGACTGGAGAGATTTATGACTGAGTGAGGCCGAGGTCCTGATTGTAAGATATTATTATAGCACGTGAGTTGTCCGTGCAGATCCAGATATTTTACTATAGCACGTGAGTTGTCCGTGCAGCACGTGAGTTGTCCGTGCGGATTATAACGCTTAGGCTGTAGGAGCCCCTCCGGAGTGTGTACACCCCCAGTGAGCGCGAGTACCCATTGAGTGTGAGTGTTAAGGGCTGGGAGCTTAGTGAGTGACTGTTGTCCTGAGAGGCTGTACTTATTTTTCATTTGTTATTGCACTTAGTTTCTATCTGTCATTGTTGTGAAATTCTCTAAAAGATTTTATATCCGGATTACATGAACTTGAACTGTAAAAAATTGATTTGACTTAAACTGCTGGAATTGAAAGCATGTCTACTTTCTGGTGGAATTACGAAAAATGAACTGTAATTGTGTAGCTCGTCACTATCTTTAGTTCCCTATTTATTATTGTTACTTGCTGAGTTGGTTGTACTCATACTACACTCTGCACTTCGTGTGCAGATCCAGGTGTTTTCGGACATAGCAGGTGTTGATTCTCTCGTACAGTTAATTTTTCGGAGATTCAGAGGTAGTTGTCGTATTTCGCAGACACTTCCTGTATTCCTCTTATTAGACTCTGGTGTATAGAGATACTATTTTCCTTCTGTAGCTTGTGACTTATGATGTTTCGGGTTTTGGGAAGACTGTGTATTTATAGAGTATTGGTTATTGTACATGCCGAGCGGCATTGTTACTAGTTATTCAGTTATCCAGTGCTGTTACTTGCCAAGTTTTACTTTCGTTTTGTTATTTTTCGCAATTTGTTAGGCATACCTAGTCGTAGAGATTAGGTGCCGTCACGACGTTATACGGAGAGAGTTTGGGTCGTGACAGCCAGTGATCTATAAATAATTATTGATCATTAATCAGGGCGGCTCAACGGAACTGGTGGCTTAAAACTAAAATATATTAACAACTTGTTTGGATGGTTGTTATGTACCATTTTATAATGTATCGTACAATATTGTATTGTATTGTATTGTACTGTACCATTTTAATGTATACAATATTCGGATTGGTTGTATTATTTGCCTTTGTTTCATGATGTCATGACCAACAATATGAACAATAAACTAGCAATATTATAAAGAAAAAGTAAGGAACAAGGTAATCTATATTATATTAAAAGCACGAAGGCCCTTAGTGAAATATCGTTCGTCTTTTTTTTTACTCCTTTAAAATAGAGTTCACACTAGACAAAATAGTCATTTAATTATCTTCCTATATATAGTATTAATCATTCAATTTACTTTCCTAATATTTAAAAATACTCATTTAATTACTTTCCTATTTAGGACCTTGATTTAGAAAAGTGAAAAATACATTTCTAAAATTCCTACCATAAATAAATGAGAAAAGCTACGTTTTAGAGAAGGAACTAAAATGTCTTCAATTCCTAAAATCATAAGTTAATTAAAAGAAAATATATATTTCAAGAAGGAATCAAATTATTTTAAATTCTAATTTTTCCTATACATAAATAGAAAAGGACAATACATTAAAAGAAAACTCTTAACTACTTTTGTTATGGGTAAATTTCGGCAACTTTGTCAAACAAAAACGTAGAATCCTTTTTTCCTTCTTTTTTTTTTTAACTTTTATATTTACATGTTAAATTTTGAAATGTTATATTTTTACTTTGATCTATATATATAATTATGTAATTCATAAATATAATTATTTAGGAAGGGATTAGGTGGAATGAGTTCTTTTAGAGTATTCCTACTTTCTCATGTGGTGCATAAGTTAGAACTAAATGAAAATCTTTGATATGAGAATAAACATAAGACTTAAAAAAAGGAATTAAATTGGGAGTGTCTGACTGACGACCTACGAAGATTACTGAAACACATATAGGTTTACCTAGATTATAGAAGTGTATGGGGTACATGCAGAATAAATTTGTTCTTTTTGTATATATTTTTATTGATTAACACGATAGACACGTGCAACGCACGTACACTAAAAACTAGTATTATTATATAAAAAGATAGAGTAAATGTAACGATCCGACTTATCGATTTGAGTTATTACTCTCATTTCTGCTATTTAAAGTCTTGAATAGCATCAAATGATGTATTATGACTTGTGTGCAAAATTTGAGGTAAATCGGACTTGATTTGCTACGTTCGGCATCTAACCTAGGATAGTTCGACATCGATTCTTCAAGAATATGTGGTATCACATTAAGCAAATGAGATCCAAGTTTGGTTTTGATTAAAGCATTAGATCCGTATTGAAATTTTATAGCAAAAAGAATCGTCAAATTTGGACATCGTATGAGAGAGTTATGTCCATTTCCATGCCGGAAATGATTTTTCGTCGCCGTCAGCGCCCAGGATAGCGTGGGGCGCTAGCCCTGGCGCTGGGATGTTTAAAGGTACTGAAAATAGCGCCGCAGGCAGCGCCCCACGCCACTTGTGGTGTCCGAAACAGTTGAGACCCTATAAACGGGGGTTTTCTACCATTTTTTACAAAAATAGAGTTGGGGAGCTCGGTTTGGGCGATTTTCACGGGTAAACATTGGGGTAAGTGTTCCTTATCCTATATTAAATATATTTCATGATTCCATACTCATTTACATCATGAATCCGTTAATTTATGGAAGAAAAATCAGATTTTTTGTAAAATCTTTCAAAAATGTAAAATAAAGATTTGAAGGTCAATTTGATATCGGAATTTGATAAAATTGGTATGGGTGGACTCGTAATTGAATGGGTTATCGGATTTTGTGAGTTTCGTCAGATTTCGAGACGTGGGCCCCACGAGCGATTTTTGAGTTAAATTTCGGATTTTGTTGGAAAATTAGTATTTTCATATGAAATTAATTCCTACGATTCGTGTTGAGTATATTGAATTGTTTGTGACTAGATTTGAAGCTTTCAGACACAAATTCGCGAGGAAAAGGTTTATTGGATTCTTGAAATTGGTTGCGAAACGAGGTAAGTATCTTGCCTAACCTTGAGTGGGGGAATTACCCCTTAGGCATTGAGTCTTATGTGGAAATTGTGTAATTGAAAACTATGTACGCGAGGTGACGAATACGTATTTGATTTATATGTGCAAATTATATCGGTTGAAATTCGTAGATGCCCTTATGTATTAAATTAGAAAATTATTGGAACTTCGTAAATCCTTGATTTGTTATGCCTCATTCCTTGTTTGTCGAATTTGTATTTTATATGATAATTTGGTGTTATTGTCACTTGAATTTTTATGTGAATTCGGTGTGTTGTTGATTTGATATTTCTTGGAAATAATCACACTATGGATTTTCATCTGCAAATAAGTTTAAATTGAGGCATTTATATATTTATGAAAAAGTTGGATTAAAGAAGGCGTTGTCCTGTGATGAGTTATTTTCCCATCCTTGTGGTTATTTTTGAGATTTTATATACATTGTGTTGAGCCTTGGACTATTTGTTGTGAAATTAATTGACTTTATTATACCTTTAGAATGGTTGTGGCCTACGGGCAATTTGTAAATACTAGTTGATGATGTTGTGCTGTTGTGATAATATTCTGTGTGAATTGTTGTGTGATTTGGGTTACTGTTGTGCGACATATAAAGGTGGCATTCCATTGTTGACATTATGCGGGCATAAGGGTGGTATTTCACTGTTGTTATGTGTGTTGGGATATTGTTTGGGCGGAGCGATAAGGGTGGCTATAGGAGAGATAAGAGTGGCTATATGAGCGATAAGGGTGGCCATTGATATTGTCAGGGCGGAGGGATAAGGGAGGCTATTATAGGAGTGATAAGGGTGGCTATATGAGAGATAATGGTGGCTTTTGTCAGGGATGATGTGTGATGATGTGGGGTTATTGTGTTGGTAATTTTCATGTGATGTTGTGATTTTCCTTGTGTTCATTTTTATACTTTGTGAAATTTGTCTTGTTGTTGGTAAATTGATAATAGTCTGATCTATGTTGAAATTAGGAGCCTGTGATTATTGCCAGGCGAATTATGAAATAAAATGTGGGCACGAGGTGCCGTGAGTAAATAATGAT
Organism: Nicotiana tomentosiformis; assembly: GCF_000390325.3. Lineage (NCBI taxonomy): Eukaryota > Viridiplantae > Streptophyta > Magnoliopsida > Solanales > Solanaceae > Nicotiana > Nicotiana tomentosiformis. The sequence goes on along the minus strand of NC_090813.1, from coordinate 96,601,910 downwards.
GATATTGGTACGTGAACTGTCCGTGCAGTTGTGATATGAAATGTGGGCACGAGGTGCCGTGAGTAAATAATGCTGATATTGGCACGTGAACTGTCCGTGCAGTTGTGATATGAAATGTGGGTACGAGGTGCCGTGAGTAAATAATGATGATATTGGCACGTGAATTGTCCGTGCAGTTGTGATATGAAATGTGGGCACGAGGTGCCGTGGTTAAATGAATGATGATATTTGGCACGTGAGTTGTCCGTGCGGTTGTGATAGAGAAATTGGCAAGAGGTGCCGTGGAAATATAAAAGTGGGCTGAGACCCGTATTTTATGATATTGAAATGCTTTGTCACATGGTGACTTTTATTCGAAAGAGATTTAGTTGAAAGAATTTTATTTGAAAAATATTTATTTGAAGGAATTATATTTGAAAGATATTGAAAGAGATTTATTTGAAAGTATTATATCCTGAAGATTAATATTTGAAAAATATATAGGCGAAAGATTTATATTGGAAGGACTTGATTAATTGGTTGTACTTGTATTCATTATTTGTTGCACAATATTTATGGTGTTCTTGTCGCCCTGCTGTGTATATCACTGGTTGATTATTGTTGCCATCATTGTTATTTGTTTCCTATTATTTTTGTATACTATATTGCATAGGTTATTAGACTGGTGAGTGTCTCGACGGTACCTCGTCACTACTCCACTGAAGTTAGTCTTGATACTTACTGGGTACCGACCGTGGTGTACTCATACTACACTTTTGCATATTTTTGTGCAGAGCCAGGTATTGGAGCTATCGGACTCGGACAGAGTTAAAGTGTGATCGCAAGGATTCAAGGTAGAGCTGCTTGGTTGTCGCAGTCCCTTGAAGTCTTTCCATTTTATCGTACTGTTAATTATTAATCAAATAGTATTGAGTATTCGATCCTTGAGATTATTCCATGTATTCAATTAGAGTTCGTGACTCAGTATTACCAGTCTTGGGAGGTTGTTATATTTGTTTCCGCTTTTGGTTTAAAAATAAAATGGCTCGAAATGTAATTGTAATCGGCTTACCTAGTCTTAGAGACTAAGTGCCATCACGACGCCTGTGGTGGGATTTTTGGGTCGTGACAAGTTGGTATCAGAGCTCTAGGTTCATAGGTTTTACGAGTCACGAACGAGTCTAGTAGAGTCTTGCGGATCGGTATGGAGACGTATGTACTTATCTTCGAGAGGCTACAAAACTGTTAGGATATGTCCACTTCTTCCATTCCTGTCGTGCGAAATTTGTTGATCTTGGAATTTGAGCCTTTGTATCTCTATTCTCTCATAGATGGTGAGGACACGTTCTACCGGGTCAACTAACCAGGCACCCGTGCATTTTTCTAGGGCCGCAAGAGGCAGAGGCCGAGGAAGGGCACGTGCCACGACTAGAGCACCTGTTAGAACAACAGTTGAGGAGCCGCCAGTAGCTCCAGTTGGGGGACAGGTACCAGAAGCACATGTTGTTACCCTCGGACTTCAGGAGACTTTAGCACAGTTCATGAGTATGTTTGGTATATTAACTTAGGCAGGATTGATCTCTGTTGCACCAAATATTTCGCAGATTGGGGGAGTAGCTCAGACTCCTACCACGACTCCAGAGGAGCAGGTTCACATTGGTCAGGTTGCGGATGTAGTACCGGTACAACCTGTTATTCTGGTTCAGCCTAAGGTCAGGCCAGGGGCATCAGAAGGACAAAAGAGACTTGAGATGCTTAAGAGGTATAGTCCACCAACTTTCAGTGGCACAACTTCAGAGGATGCCCAATGATTTCTAGAAAAGTGTCACTACATTCTCCGCACCATGGGTATTGTAGAAGTGAGCGGAGTTGCCTTTACTACATTTCAGCTGTCATGCGCAGCGTATCAGTGGTGGCAAGTTTATGAAAAAGGTAGACCAGTCGATGCAATACCACCAACGTGGGCTCAAATTTCGGAAATGTTTTTGAAAGAGTTTGTTCCCCAGACTCTCCGAGATGCGTGGCGCATAGAGTTTGAATGGTTGCGTCAGGGCACTATGACAGTGTCAGAATATGCTATCAGGTTCAGTGAATTAGCTATCATGCACGTATCTTGGTTCCTACAGTTAGAGAGCGAGTCCGCAGATTCATTGAGGGTCTCAATTATGATCTTAAAATGTGCATGGCTCGAGAGTTGCAAACTGATACTCCATTTCAGCAAGTAGTGGAGATTGCGACGAGGATTGAGGGTGTTCTAAGTGAGGAAAGGGTGTTTAAGGAGACCAAAAGGTCTCGAAGCTCTGGAGGGTTCAGTGGATTTTACTCTTCAGCTATGACACATTATGGCGGAGGTTCGAGTAGTCGGCCAGCTCAGTCTGCACATCAGATTACTCGAGGGTGCTCCAGTAAGTTCTTATAGTGCACCGCCGACACAAAATTCTTACAATGATTATTCCAGTTATCCAGTACAGACTCAGTACGAGCAGCCACGACCTCAGAGGGGTTATTATGAGTGTGGTGATACTAGGCATATCATGAGAGATTGTCCCAGACTTGGGAGAGGGGGATTTCATCAGAACACTCAAGCTATGGGCCCCAATACAGTTACTACCCCACGTACATAGCCAGTTAGAGGTGGAGAACAGGCTGGTAGAGGGCGCCCTAGAGGGGGAGGCCCAGCCCATTGATATAATTGCTATGGTGTGGCTGAGGCCACTACACCAGATGGTGTCATTACAGGTATGATCCTAATTTATTATAAAAGAATGTTTTTCCTTAATTTGATTCGGTTCTGAATATTGAGGCGAGTCCTCCTATTATGCTCCGCTTATGGTGAGCTTCATAATTTTGTGACCTACTTATATGTTGATCCCTGTCGGGAGATTCGATGATGTTAGCATGTGTCTATCATTTTTATTTTGTACACTATTGAGGACTATAAGTCCAAAAGTGACTTTCTATTACTCTCTACAATGGGTTTTGATGTGATTTCGGAATAATTAATTTCAATTTTATGAATTATATGCCCTATTGGTATGGGAGTTCATTATGTGTTGTGAAAATAGTTTACGAAATTTATTGAAAAGAAGAAAGAGAGGAAATTGAAAATTTCGGTTGGCACAATATGCAAAATACTTGTGATTCGGAGTTGAGGACGAGATCCTTGCATTTTTTATGGTGTAAAATATTTAAACTGGGCTACAAGCCGCGGTGAAAGTTATATAAGGACGAGGTCCTTGTGGTGAAAAATTTATGAGTATAAATTCTCCCTTTGTGAAATTTAAATTGTACTATAGTACTTATAGGGAGTCATGCCTGTTAGGCTTATTTGAAAATTCTTGTATGAATTTCTCTGTGCATAATTTGCCATATTCGTGTTGTAATTATTGAGTTTTAGCCTACGAGGTGAGTGCCCAGGTGGCGTTAAATATGACTTGTTAATTTGGGTAAATAATTATGAGGTCTTCATGCCTCGTGTCTCGTTGTTAGTAAAGTGGAGGTTTAAAACGAGATTTTGTTAACATGAGGTTAATTGGTGATGTTGTAATCGATTATGAATAACTATTAAGACCAGAGATTTGGTGATGGGCATACATATGATGTGCTTCATGTCCTGATATCATTATGATAATAATATGCTTGTAATGCTGAGATTAGTGTTATTGATATATACATTGTGGTACTTTGTTGGGTTGTGGATGTGTTGTTAGGAGTTATTTTGGTGTTACTCTAGCAGGTGGATATGCCCAATTACAGGGGAGACTCTGCCGAAATTTCTGAAAAATTTGGGAGTTAGTAAAATTTGGGGGATTGAGACGTGCGAAAGAAGAGATAAGTTATATTATGTGTTTGAGGGCGGACTCTACTTCTCACTCAATGGCGAATGATCCTAAGTGGGGGAGAATGTAACACCCCGAAAAAATTTTGAAGTACCTCAACACTATCAAGAAAGTTGATGTGTGCATAGGCACGAGTTGCTATAGCCAGTTGAGACTAATATCGTGCGCTGATGTAAAAATCAGGTCTTTTGAAAATGTTTGGAGTGTAAGAAATTTAGTCTTAAAATTTATAAATATGGATAAAAGGAATAATCTCAATTGAGATGGTGTTGTTGGGCTTATATCGAATAGGGTGATGTGGGATCACCCCCGGGTATGTGCGCGGTAAGATGGAATAGTGATTTGATGGCTTGGAAAATAACTCTTGGCACGTTTGAGGACGAACGTATGTTTAAGTAGGGGAGAATGTAACGACCCGACTTATCGATTTGAGTTATTACTCTCCTTTCTACTATTTGAAGTCTTGAATAGCTTCAAATGATGTATTATGACTTGTGTGCAAAATTTGAGGTCAATCGGACTTGATTTGCTATGTTTCGGCATCGAACCTACGATATTTCGACATCGACTCTTCAAGAATACATGGTATCACATTAACCAAATGAGCTCTAAATTTGGTTTTGATTAAAGCATTATACCCGTATTGAAATTTTGGAGCCATAGCAAAAAGAATCGTCGAATTCAGACATCGTATGAGAGAGTTATGCTCATTTCCGTGTCGGGAACGATTTTCCATCACCGTCAGTGCCTAGGGTAGCGTGGGGCACTAGCCTTGGCATTGGTATGTTTAAAGGTACTGGAAATAGCACCACAGGCAGCGCCTCACGCCACCTGTGGCGCCCGAAACAGCTGAGACCCTATAAACGGGGATTTTCTACCATTTTTTACAAAAATAGAGTTGGGGAGCTCGGTTTGGGCAATTTTCATGGGTAAATATTGGGGTAAGTCAAAAATGTAAAATGAAGATTTGAAGCTCAATCTGATATCAGAATTTGATAAAATTGGTATGGGTGGACTCGTAATTAAATGGGTTATCGGATTTTGTGAGTTTCATTGGATTCCGAGACGTGAGCCCCACGGACGATTTTTGAGTTAAATTTCGGATTTTGTTGGAAAATTAGTATTTTTGAATTAATTCCTACGATTCGTGTTGATATATTGAATTTTTTGTGACTAGATTTGAAGCTTTCGGATACGAATTCACGAGGCAAAGGTTTATTGGAATCTTGAAATTGGTTGCGAAACGAGGTAAGTATCTTGCCTAACCTTGAGTGGAGGAATTACCCCTTAGGCATTGAGTCTTATGTAGAAATTGTGTAACTGAAAACTATGTACGCGAGGTGACGAGTACGTACTTGGTTTATATGTGCAAATTATATCGGTTGAAATTTGTAGATGCTCTTATGTATTAAATTGGAAAATTATTGGAACTTAGTAAATATTTGATTTGTCATGCCTCATTCCTTGTTTGTCGAATCTGTATTTTATATGATAATTTGGTGTTATTGTCACTTGAATTTTTATGTGAATTCCGTGTGTTGTTGATTTGATATTTCTTGGAAATAATCACATTATGGATTTTCATCTGCAAATAAGTTTAAATTGAGGCATTTATATATTTATGAAAAAGTTGGATTAAAGAAGGCGTTGTCCTGTGATGAGTTATTTTTCCATCCTTGTGGTTATTTTTGAGATTTTATATACATTGTGTTGAGCCGTGGATTATCTATTGTGAAATTAATTGACTTTATTATACCTTTGGAATGGTTGTGGCCTACGGGCAATTTGTAAATACGAGTTGATGATGTTGTGCTGTTGTGATAATATTCTGTGTGAATTGTTGTGTGATTTGGGTTACTGTTATGCGGCGTATTAGGGTGCAATTGTCACGACCCAAAAGTAACCCCCTGTCATGATGGCACCTATCGTGGAACTAGGCAAGCCGACTCATTTCCAAAACAAAATGATATTTTCATTTCAAAGATAATTTCAAGGTTATTTAACATAAAAACCTTCATTTAAAGAGTTCAAATCAAAGAAAAACAGAAGTGCGGAAAAGAAAAGCCCGACATCGGGGTGTCACTAGTCATGAGCATCTACTATAATCTATCTAACAATATCAAGGCTAACTCAGCCTGGAAGAATAGCTAAATACTACTAGAGGAAGATAAGAGGGAGAAGAGCAGGGGCTGCGATCGCCAAACAGCTAACTTGCTATCTCCAAGAAAATCTGCAACCAGAACACTCAATAACCGCTACCGTGTCCAGCCACACCTGGATATGCACACAAGGTGCAGGGAGTAATGTGAGTATGCCAACTCAGTAAGTAACAACAATAAATAAAGACTGAACAGTAGTGACGAGCAATAAAGCATATAATGTTCATATCAGGAAATCTCAGTAAAATACCACATGCTCTTAAAAATTAGGATTTGAATCAAACATCTCGTTTAAACCCAGTTCCAATAAAAATCATTTTTATTTTCCAATAGTTTTTCAAACAAAGGCTCAATGCAAAGGTGAGCAAAAATGATGAAATCATAAACAGCCACTCGGCCAGACCTCATAGTCACTCGTGCCACTCGGGCATACCTCACAATCACTCTTGCCACTCGGGCATACCTCACAATCACTCTTTCCTCCCAGTCACTTAGCACTCGGCACTCGGCACTCGCACTCAGTAGGTACCTGCGCTCACTGGGGGTATGTACAGACTCCGGAGGGGCTCCTTCAGCCCAAGCGCTATAATCTGCCACAACTCACGTGCGATAATAATAAAGTATGCTGCAGGCGGGCAGCCCCGATCCACACTCATCCTCACAAATCAGGCCCTCGGCCTCACTTAGTCATAGGTAACTCAAGCCTCTCGGGCATTTCAGTAAAACAGGGCATTCGGCCCAAAATATTTATATGCATCAAAATAGAGTCATAAAACTGAGTTATGCGGTAAATAAGTATAAACATAACTGAGTATAGATTTTCAATCGAAAACAATGAGAGGATGGTAAGAAACAGCCCATAAGGGTCCAAACAGCATTGGCACAAGTCCCAAACATGGCATTCATCCCAATTTACAGAAATGTTTTCTAAAACATATAAGTATCAAATGGTTTCAACAAAGTATGCAACTTTATAGTTGCTACGGGACGGAACAAGTCACAAATCCCCAACAGTGCACGCCCACACGCCCGTCACCTAGCATGTGCGTCACTAAAAATAGTAGAATGATACAAAATCCGGGGTTTGATACCCTCAGGACTAGATTTACAATCGCTACTTACCTCAAACCGGTCAAATCTCTACCCCGCAATGCTCTTGCCTCTGGACTCGGCCTCCAAATGCTCCATATCTATTCACAATCAGTATAATACCATCAATATACACTAATGGAATGAATTCCACAAGAAAAGCTTCAAAATTAAACCAAAACCCGAAATTGGCTTAAAATTTGCCTGTGGGGCCCACATCTCGGAACCCGACAAAAGTTACAAAATCCGAAAGCCCATTCAACCACGAGTCTACCCATACCAATTTTACCAAAATCCGACCTCAACTCGACCCTCAAATCTACAAATCTAATTTCCAAATTTCTAAGTTTCAATCTCTGATTTACGCCTCAAAATCATATAATCTAGTCGGATTACTCGATGATAATTCAATATTATGGAGTAGAAATGATCACAAGGGACTTACCTCAAGTTTTACTTGAAAATATATCAAAAATCGCCTCTCCCCAACCTCCAATTTGTCAAAAATTGCAAATGGGACGAAGCCCCCATTTTTATAATTCTGCCCAGACATCCTCGGTTCTGCCTCGATCTTGGCCTTCAATCGAGGTCTTCGATCCTGGTTCTCGGTTATGTCTTCTTCCCAGCCTTCGACCGTGACCCTCAACCCTGGGCTCGATCGTGCCTTCGATCGTGACCCTCGACCCTGGGCTCGATCATGCCTTCGATCATGACCCTCGAGTCTGGGCCCGATCATGCCTTCGACCGTGACCCTCGACCCTGGGCTCGATCGTGGCCCTCGACCTTGAGCTCGATCATGCCTTCGACCGTGACCCTCAACCCTGGGCTCGATCGTGGCCCTCGACCTTGAGCTCGATCTGGGCTTCAATAGTGGCCATCGACCCTGAGCTCGATCTGGGCTCGATTCTGGGCAGAAGCAATTTCCAACAGAAGGAAATTGCAGTAGCTGTTCTAGTTCAATTTTTTATCCGTTAACCATCCGAAACTCACCTGAGGCCCTCGGGACCTCAACCAAATATACCAACAAGTCCTAAAACATCATACGAACTTAGTCGAATCCTCAAATCACCTCAAACAACGCTAAAACCATGAATTACACCCTAATTCAAGCCTAATGAACTTTGAAATTTCTAATTTCTACAAACAACTCCGGAACCTATCAAATCACGTCCGATTGACCTCAAATTTTGCACACAAGTCCTAAATGACATAATAGAGGTATTCCAATTTTTCGAATCAGATTCCGACCCTGATATCAAAAAGTCAACCCCCCGGTCAAACTTCTCAAAAATAAAAACTTTTGGCATTTCAAGCCTAATTCCTCTACGGACTTCCAAATAATATTCCGAACACGCTCCTAAGCCCAAAATCACCATACGGAGCTATTGGAATTATCAAAATTCAAATCCGAGGTCGTTTACATATAGGTCCATATCCGGTCCACTTTTCTAACTTAAAATTTCAATTATGAAACTAAGTGTCTCATTTCACCCCGAGTTCCTTCCGGACTCGAACCAACTAACCCGATATAATATAATATAGCTGAATAACACAAAAAGAAATAGGAATGGGGAAAATAGGGTTATAACTCTCGAAACGACCGGCCGGGTCGTTACATCCTCCCGCTCTTAAACATTTGTTCGTCCTCGAACGGGTCTAGAAACATACCTGGAGTCTCGAATAGGCATGGATATCTGCTCCGCATCTCCCGCTCGGTCTCCCAAGTGGCCTCCTCCACAGGCTAACCTCTGCATTGCACCTTCACTGAAGCTATATCCTTTGACCTCAACCTTCAAACCTGCCAATCCAAAATAGCCACCGGCTCCACATCATAAGTCATATCACCCTCTAACTGAACCGTGCTGAAATCCAAAACATGGGACGGATCTCCAATATACTTCCAGAGCATGGAAACATGAAACACTGGATGCACACTCGACAAGCTGGGTGGCAAGGCAAGCTTATAAGCCACTTCTCCTATCCTCTGAAGCACCTCAAAAGGCCCAATGAACCGGGGGCTCAACTTTCCCCTCTTCCCAAACCTCATAACACCCTTCATGGGTGATACCTTCAGCAAAACCTTCTCCCCAACCATAAAAGATACATCACGGACCTTCCTATCCGCGTAGCTCTTCTGCCTAGACTGCATCGTGCGAAGCCGCTCCTGAATCAATTTCACCTTATCTAATGCGTCCTGGACTAAGTTTGTACCTAAGAGCTTAGCCTCACCCGGCTCAAACCATCCAACCGGAGATCTACACCTCCTCCCATACAAAGCCTCGTGCGGAGCCATCTGAATACTCGACTGATAACTGTTGTTATACGCAAACTCCGCGAGTGGCAGAAACTGGTCCCATGAACCCCCAAAATCAATGACACAAGCACGCAACATGTCCTCCAATATCTGAATAGTGCGTTTGGACTGCCCGTCCGTCTGAGGGTAAAAAGTTGTGCTTAACTCAACCTGAGTACCCAACTCTCGCTGCACGGCCCTCCAAAACTGCGATGTGAACTGAGTACCCCTATCTGAAATGATGGAAATTGGGACACCATGCAGGCGAACGATCTCTCGGATGTAAATTTTAGCCAACCGCTCTGAAGAGTAAGTAGTACCAATTGGAATGAAGTGCGCGGACTTGGTCAGCCGATCCATAATAACCCAAATAGCATCGAACTTCCTCGAAGACCGTGGGAGCCCAACTACAAAGTCCATAGTGATCCGCTCCCACTTCTACTCTAGGATCTCTAACCTCTGAAGCAAGCCACCTGGTCTCTGATGCTCATACTTAACCTGTTGACAGTTTAGACACCGAGCCACAAACCCAACTATATCCTTCTTCATCCGCCTCCACCAATAGTGCTGCCTCAAATCCCGGTACATCTTCGCGGCACCCGGATGGATGGAATACCGCGAGCTGTGGGCCTCTTCAAGAATCAGCTCTCGAAGCCCATCTACATTAGGCACACATATCCGACCCTGCATTCTCAGCACCCCGTCATCACCAATATTCACATCCCTAGCATCACCTCTCCGAACCCTATCCTGAAGAACGAGCAAGTGAGGGTCATCATACTGACGCTCCCTGATACGGTCATAAAGAGAAGACCTGGAGACCACACAAGCCAATACCCGACTAGGCTCCGAAATATCCAATCTGACAAGCTGGCCTGCAAAGGTTTGAACATCTAATGCCAAAGGTCTCTCTGCTGCTGGAAGATAGGCTAAACTCCCCAAACTCTCTGCCCGGTGACTCAAAGCATCGGCCACCACATTGGCCTTCCCCGGATGGTACAAGATAGTGATATCATAGTCCTTAAGAAGCTCCAACCATCTCTGCTGATGCAAATTAAGATCCTTCTTCTTTAACAGATATTGCAAACTCCGGTGATCAGTATAGATCTCACAATGAACCCCATACAAATAATGACGCCAAATCTTCAAGGCGTGAACAATGGCTGCTAACTCAAGATCATGGATAGGATAGTTCTTCTCATGGGTCTTCAACTGGCGCGAGGCATAGGCAATCACCCTACCCTCCTGCATCAAAACACAACCAATGCCTATCCTTGAGGCATCACTATACACGGTGTAAGAACCTGAAGCTGATGGCAAAACTAACACTGGAGCCGTGGTCAAAGCAGTCTTGAGCTTCTGAAAGCTCTCCTCACATTCATCCGACCACCTGAATGGAGCACCCTTTTGGGTCAATTTGGTCAAGGGCGATGCAATCACTTGATCACTTCCTTCTTTACTACTTCCTTCATATTCGGGTTCAGCCGTCGTTGATGCTCCCTGGAAGGTTTGTGCCCCTCTTCCAGAAGAATTTTGTGCACGCAAAAGGCTAGGCTGATACCCTTTATGTCTGCCATAGTCCAACCAATGGCAGTCTTACATTCTTGCAATACCTGCAATAGTTGCTCTGCCTGCACAACTAGCAAACCAGATGATATAATAACAGGCAAAGTAGAATTAGGCCCCAAGAAAGCGTACCTGAGGTGGGCTAGAAGCGGTTTCAAGTCCAGCTGTGGTGGCTCCTCTATTGATGGTTTTGCAGGTGGTGTTGCTCTTTCTTCTAAGTGTAGGGGCTCGAACTGAGGTTAGCTTCAATACCTGGCTCTGCACAAAATGTGCAGAAGTGTAGTATGAGTACACCACGGTCGGTACCCAGTAAGTATCAAGACTAACCTCGGTGAAGTAGTGACGAGGTACAGTCAAGACACTCACTAATCAATTAACTTGTGCAGTGTAGCAGTATAATAATAATAATAATAATAATAATAATAATAATAATAATAATAATAATAATAATAATAATAATAATAATAATAATAATAATAATAATAATAATAATAATAATAATAATAATAATAATAATAATAATAATAATAATAATAATAATAATAATAATAATAATAATAATAATAATAATAATAATAATAATAATAATAATAATAATAGAAACAAATGGCAATGATGACAACAAGAATAAATAAATGATATAAACAACAATGCAATAACAACACCATAAATATTGCTCAAACGAATAAGGAACACAAATACAACCAATCAATCAAGTCCATCAAATATACATTTTCCAATGTAAGTACTTCAAGTATAAATCTTTCAAATATAAGTTTTTCAATAAAAATCCTTAGAATATAACCTTGTCAAATAAATATATATTTCGAATATACTCCCTTCAAATAAATTTTTTCAACTATAATTCTTTCAAATAGTATTTTTGGAATATAATTCCTTCAAATATAAGTCACCGTGTGATACCTCATTTCATAATCATAAAAATACGGGTCTCAACCCACTTCCATATTTTCACGGCACCTCGTGCCCATATTTCTATCACAACTGCACAGACAACTCACGTGCCAATAATATCAATGTATATAAGATCCGCATGATCAATTTATTTCCACTAAAGTTAGTTTACAATTTTTAAATCAAGTAAGAAATCAACAAAGAAATAAATTTATTTTAGAAATCATTTGGGTGAAGAAAATAACATTGTACCTAAATTAAAGCATCAGATAAACTACTGATTTGGATGTAAAACTATTTAATGTAAAACATAATAATAATTTTTTTATTTAAATCAACTCAATCAAAGAAAATTAGTAAGAAAAACCAGAAATATACTTTTTCAGAGTCTCGTGCTAAAAAGTCAAAGCCAACACAATACAACTAGAAGCACAAAACACATAATAATAAAGTCAACTAGTACATCACGGAAGAAGACAAGAATTTACATATTAAATGAAACAAAATTACCCAAGACAAGAACATAAATAAAGACATATCAACAGGGCACTCCTGAGGTACCGCCTCATAGTCCCAAATCATAGATAAATTCACAATATCTCATTTCCTTATATCACCACGGGAGCCTTCATATTTAATTTTAAAGAAATCATTTTTTCCAAAATAGCATCCCGTGTTTTAGCCACCCTTATCACACCGCATGACTTCTAGTAGTTCCCCTACTAGCCACGCGTTTCAAGCCACCCTTATCTCACCGCATGCGTTTCAACACCCTGACCTTATATTACCGCATGACTTCTAGTAGTTCCCCTACTAGCCACGCGTTTCAAACCACCCTTATCTCACCGCATGCGTATCAATATCACAATATTTCACAAATCGCACCTCAAGTGCCCAAATATCACAACATAATACAACTTGCACCTCAAGTGACCAAATATTACAATATATCACAAATTGCACATCACGTGCTCAAATATTACAACATATCACAAATTGCACATCAAGTGCTCAAATCTTATAACATATTACAAATTGCACATCAAGTGCTCAAATATTACAACATATCACAAATTGCACATCCAGTGCTCAAATATTACAATATATCACAAATTGCACATCAAGTGCTCAAATATTACAACTTTTTACAGAAATCAACAATACATTATTTATCCACAATAAGGAGCCCACGACTCGATCATAATGTGTACAACATCTTAACAAAATGTTCGGGAGTGAACAACTCAACCGAATAATATTTCACAATTTGACACTTTGCCTCAATATGATTCATGGCCTTTTTAATTCAATACCAAATTTTCAACAATGTGAATTGAAAAGTAATTCATCAAGGAACAACAACTCTTTTAAATCACAACTTCAAGAAATAAATAGATTTATTCATCTTATTAACTAAATTTTCCATTTAAATTATCTATAGGTAAAATCAATAATGAAAGTGTTTTCCATAAAAATGGCAACTCAAACAAACACAGAGTTCACGTAAAAGTCAAGTGACAATCACACCAAATTATCATATAAAAACAACCTCGGCAAACAAGGAATGGGGCATGACAAATAAGGGATTTAATAAGTGATAGTAGGCTATATTTATGCAATTTAGACACTACTTACACTCTAATTTAGCTGCACTTTATTGATATTTGAATACTAAAAGATAACAAAATGCTCTAATTAAGAATTTGATGCTTTGCAGGAACTACTCCGAGCTAGGAGGGAGCTAACGAGTGTTTTGGAGTCAACATGGAGTGTGCAAGGCCAATCGAAGGTTAGCCCGGTCGAAAAAGAGCGAGAAAAGCAAGCAAGACGACCCCTCCAGGTGCGCGATCGCGAATTAGTCCGCGAACTCAAGGCAGTGAGGCAGTGGAAATCCGCGGCCGTATTCGCGGTCGAATCCGCGGCCGTGGACGGGCGAACGAAAGCCAAACACACAGGGTTAATTATGTAATTTCCTAGGCGACTAACCTAAACTCGCCCAGAAGTGAGAGATAGCTGATTTTAGAAGATTTTAGAGGCAAGAACGAGGGAGAGAAGACGGATAATTTCCTAAGAGTTTTCATCTTCTTTTTCATACTTCTATTTGTTGATTATGAATTATTTTAGTGATTTGTTTTCCATTAGTATGAGTAGCTAAATCATTTATCTAGGGTTGATGGAATCAATTGTTGGATGAAGTCTTGACTCTATTTTGTTATAATTGAGCCGTGTTTGTTCTATGATTGTTCAACTACGTATTGTATTGTGGTTAATTGGAAGGGCCCTCGATTAATCGTGTCTAGTTACCTTGTGTTGCTGGAGAAAAAACACTTGGTTAGATTGTTGTTGAAAAATATCACTTTTGGGTAAGTTAAGAGATTAATTACTTGAATTTAAAAGTGGGGTTAGAAATAACGAAGTTTTGGTGGTATAATTCTGAGTTGCATAAATTGTTAACTAGAGTAGTTCGAGAGAATGCTTCTAGTAAATTATCGTAATTGATCGAGAGGTAATTACGGTAGCCCAGAACTCATAATCCTCATAGAGTATTACGGCGAGATTATAGCTAAAGAGTTAAGAATTAATCCGGCAATTGGGGAAATCAATAGCCCTAGATCCTTTTACCCTTGAATTCAATTTTAGTCTTGATTATTGCTAATTTTATTGTCATTTTTCCTTAGCTAAATAAATTCCATTGATTATTTATAAACCTCTTGTATCCGGAAGTTGTCTGAGCTTATCATTAGCATTATTTAAAGTTGTGGTAAATAGATTAGTTCCCTGTGGGATTTGACTCCGGACTTGGACCGAGTTATATTTGCAGCGACCGCTTAGTCCTTTTTACAAGGCATAGTTGGGCGAGATCAAATTTTGGCGTCGTTGCCGGGGAACTAACGGTGTTATTTATTACAACTTAGAAGAATTTCTAGAATTCTTAGTTTAGATCAATTTCTTACGGTGTTTCAAATTTTTCCATTGAAATTCTCACGTTTGAATTCTCCTGTGACTCAGGTGTATGCCTAGAAGCTCTTCGAGGACCGGTGAACTTTTTGAAGGACTCTCAGACCCCACGAAAGCATTCAGGGCATTAAATCGAGCCAACAAGAAGAACAAACAGTTACAACAAAAACAGACACTCGAAATTGAAATGGACAACGTGGACGATGTCAACGAAAATAATCGGAATAATCGGGTTGACCCAAACAATGGAGTGGTGGCACCTCTTGTGCCAGAAGCTGCTCTTTATGATTGGGCACAACCAACTGCTGATAACTTAGCCACCGCCATTGTTGTACCTCAGATACAAACGGAGACATTCCAGATCACCAACAACATGCTGCATCTGTTGCAAAATAAGGGACTGTTCTCCGGGTCATACATTGAAGACCCACAACAACATCTAAAGAATTTTTTATCAATATGTGTGACCCAAAGACAGTCGAATGTGACTCCTGAAGCCATCAAGCTATTACTGTTTCCATTCTCTGTGACTGAAGAGGCTCAAACTTGGCTGAATTCGCTCCCAATAAACTCCATTGCCACTTGGGAAGAATTAGTCAAACAGTTCTTAAACAAGTTTTATCCTCCCAACAAGACTGCAAGGCAGATTGATGAGATATTGCAGTTCATGCAGAAACCAGCTGAGACCTTGCAAGAAACCTGGGAGAGGTTCAAGGGTATACTAGTGAAGTGTCCACACCATGGCATTCCAGATCAGATGTTGGGACAGAGATTCTACATGGGTTTAGCAGATAGTTTGAAGGCCAATGTAGATGCTTCAGCTGGGGGTGAATTTTTGAGCAAGACATTCATAGAGTGCAAGATTCTTCTTGACAAGATGGCTCAAAATTCAGGCTGGATGGCTAGAGGTACGACACTTACACCAATAGTGCATTTTGTTGCTCTTGACCCAAAAAATTCTCATGCAGAGAACATAGCCACTCTCATGACTCAGATGAGCATACTGACAAAGAAAATTGATGAGATGGGTACAAAGCAAGTGCACATTGTTGATACAACGAATGTAGGATTGTGCACTCCTTGCATAAACCAGTCATATGTGTGCTTCAGAGAAGACATGAATTATGTCAATAATTTTGGAGGTCAGAGGCAAGGTGGGCAACAATGGGGACCATCACCAAACCAGCAGTACAGACCCAACCTGCCACAACACAACCCCAATTCTGGAGGCGTACGACCACAAGGTCAAGTTGTGCCTTATCAAAGGCAGCAGGGCTATAATCAACAGTACCAGCAATAATTGGCCTACCAACCACCTTATCAACAACAGGAAAACAACATGGTAGAAATTAGGGATATGCTGCAACAACTCATTGGAACAAATGGTAAGATGCAAGAAAAGTTAGTATCACATGATTCAATAATCAAAGGCATTGAAACTCAACTAGGACAACTGTCTATGGCCTTGAACAATCGCCCCCAAGGAACATTGCCTGCAGATATAAATATTAACCTAAAGGAATAGAACCCAAATCAGCTAATGGCAGTGAGTATCAGGAATGGAATAGATTTACACAGAGAGCAAGAAGTTGCTCAATTTACGAGAGAGACTACGCCAACTACGCCAGTTACATTAGAGGCAGATAAGTCAGCAGAGCTCACCGAGGTTGTAATTGAACAAGCACAGGTTGACAAGGGTAAGGAGAAGGACGGTGAACAAGTCTTAGAACAGGTGGCACCTCTTGTGCCAGAAGCTTCCAACAAAGAAAAAACATCAAGTAGTGGACAAAGGTTGACTCTTGCACCATTCCCTCAGAGATTGGCAAAACAAAAGAAAGATGATCAATATAAGAAATTCATGGAAATACTTCGACAGATTCAATTGAATATTCCACTGATGGATGCTTTGAGGGAAATGCCAGGGTATGCAAAAATGATGAAGGACCTGATGTCACGGAAATTTGACTTCCAGGACATATCCACTGTAACTCTGACACAGACATGCAGCGCGGTAGTGACAAGACCTATGGCCCAAAAGGTGTCTGATCCAGGTAGCTTCACTATCCCATGCACTATTGGGAGTTATGCTTTTGCCAAAGCATTGTGTGACTTGGGAGCCAGCATAAACTTGATGCCCTTGGCAATCTATACAAAACTGGGCATTGGCAGAGCTAGACCGACCTCAATGTTGTTGCAACTGGCCGATCGCATAGTCAAAAGACCAACATGAATTCTTGATGATGTGCTTGTGAAAGTGGGGAAATTTGTATTTCCTGCAGACTTTGTTAATCTTGACTGTCAGGTGGATGAAGAGATACCCATCATTCTGGGAAGGCCATTCTTAGCCACTGGGAGAGCATTAATTGATTGTGAGACTGGAGAGATGAAAATGAGGTTGAACAATGAAGAAATAATATTCAACGTTCAACAATCCATGAGGAGACCCAGTGTATTTGCAAACTGCTCATACGAGAGTACACAGGATGTCGTCAATGAATACAACGACGAATGAGTCCAAATAGGGCTGGAATACACTGTTCATCAGATGCATGAACGCTGCTGGGGCATTGGTCAGCCCAAAAGACATCACCATAAACTCATAATGGCCATATCGGGTTCTGAAAGCTGTCTTGAGAATATCTGAATCCCGAATCTTTAGCTGGTGATAACCGGACCTCAAATCAATCTTGGAGAATACCCTCGCTCCCTGAAGCTGGTCGAATAAATCATCAATGCGAGGCAAATGATACTTGTTCTTGATTGTGACCTTGTTCAACTGCCTGTAATCAATACACATTCTCATGGAACCATCCTTCTTTTTCACAAATAGAACCGGTGCACCCCAAGGTGACACACTAGGCCGAATAAACCCCTTATCAAGGAGTTCCTAAAGTTGTTCTTTCAATTCCTTCAACTCCGCCGGTGCCATATGATACGGTGGAATAGAAATGGGCTGAGTGCCCGGCACCAAATCAATACCAAAGTCAATATCCCTGTCAGGCGGCATGCCCGGTAGGTCTGCAGGAAACACATTCGGAAAATCACGTACCACCGGAATAGAATAAATGACAGGAGTCTCTGCACTAACATCCCTCACAAAAGCCAAATAAGATAGGCAACCCTTCTCAACCATGCGCTGAGCCTTCAAATATGAAATCACCCTACTTGTTACATAATCTATAGAACCGCTCCACTCAACCCTCGGAATTCCCGGCATAGCCAACGTCACCGTCTTAGCATGACAATCTAGAACAGCATGACATGGAGATAACCAATCCATGCCTAATATCACATCAAAGTCAACCATACTGAGCAACAATAGATCTACTCGGCTCTCCAGACCCCCAATAGTCACCCCACATGACCAATATACGCAGTCCACAATAATAGTATCGCCCACAGGAGTAGATACATGTACAGATGAAACTAAGGACTCACAGGGCATATCCAGAAAATGGGCAAAATACGAGAAAACATATGAATACGTGGAACCAGGATCAAATAATACTGAGGCATCTCTGTGAAAAACTGAGACAATGCCTGTAATCACAGCATCTGAAGCAATAGCATCTGGTCTGGCAGGGAGAGCATAGAAACGGGCCTGACCACCCCCTGATCTGCCTCCCCCTCTAGGGCGACCCCTAGCTGACTGACCTCCACCCCGAGCTGACTGGAGGATGGTGAGGTAGCTGGGGCTGTAGTCGGAGGCTGACTCCTCTGCTGAGATAGACCTCCATGACGACGAGGACACTGCCTCCAGATATGCCCAAGCTCCCCACACTCAAAATAACTCCCTGGTGTTGGCGGCGGAAACTGAAGGGAACCCCTAGCACCGGGATGACTAGTAGAAGAACCTGGCATGGAAGAGCCCTAAACAGGTGGAGCACGGGACAAACTCTGAACTGGAAGGGCACTAAGTGATGAGTGGCCCTGATGAGAACTGTGAGAACTATGGCCAGATGATGCACCCCGATGAAATGGCCGAGCTGACTGAGCCTGTCTGAAATGACGACCTCTACCGTGCTGGAATTGACCCCCAAGAGGAGCACCGCTGAATCCACTCTGACCACAAGGCCTCTTGGCCTCCCACTCAACCCTCTCCTGACCGCGAACCATCTCAATCTGCCGAGCAATGTCGACAACCTCATCAAAGGTAGCACCCGAAACTCGCTCCCTGGTTATGAGCAACTGTTGCTGATAAGTGAGGCCATCAATAAACCTCATGATCCTCTCTCTGTCCGTGGGAACCAACCAGATAGCATGATGGGCCAACTCAGAGAACCACATCTCATACTGCGTCACAGATATATCACCCTGGCCTAGCCGCTCAAACTGTCTACGCAGCTCCTCTCTGCGGGATCAAGGCACGAACTTCTCCAAAAAGACCACGGAGAACTGCTGCCAAGTAAGGGGCGTTGCGCCAACTGGCCTACGCCTCTCGTAAGTCTCCCACCATCTGAGTGCAGCCCCAGAAAACTAAAAGGTAGTGAACGAGACCCCACAAGTCTCCAAAATACCAGCAGTACGGAGTATCCTCTGACACCTGTCCAAAAAGTCCTGAGCGTCCTCTCTCTCTGTGCCACTGAAAGGTGGTGGCTGAAGTCTCCCAAACCTCTCCAACCCACACTGATCATTCTCAGGCATAGCAGGAAACACATAATCCTGAGCAACAGCAACCGGATGAGCTGGTGGTGCCTCTGGTGTCTGAAGTCCCTGAATAACCTGCTCGGGTGTGCGAGCAATGGGATTCTGAGTGCTTCCCCTAGCCTGAGAAGTGGTTGCAGCCGTCGAAATAGAGACCGCCTGAGCAATGCCAGTACACACTGTCAGAATCTGAGCTAAGGCCTCCTGAAGGCCTGGAATCACAATAGGCACATGTGGTGTCTGAGCTGGTGCATCAACAACTGGAACTTGGTCCTGATCTGGGACAACCGGTGGATCTGTAGGTACTGCCCCAACTGTTGTACGGGCTGCACCTCTGCCCCTACCACGACCTCTACCGCAGCCTCGACCTCTCGCGGCCTTGGCTGGTGGTACTGGTAGCTGGCCCTCCCGAGTCCTCACCATCTATGAGAGAATGAAACAACAGATGTTTAGTTACTAGAATCAACAGATTCGCACGACAAGAATTCAAGAATATGGAGTTTCCTAAAGGATCTGCAGCCTCCTGAAGATAAGTACAGACGTCTCTGTACTGATCCGCAAGACTCTACTAAACCCGCTCATGACTCGTGAGACCTATGTAACCTAGGCTCTGATACCAAACTGTCACGACCCAAAAGTAATCCCCCTGTCATGATGGCGCCTATCGTGGAACTAGGCAAGCCGACTCATTTCCAAAACAAAATGATATTTTCATTTCAAAGATAATTTCAAGGTTAATTAACATAAAAACCTCCATTTAAAGAGTTCAAATCAAAGAAAAACAGAAGTGCGGAAAAGAAAAGCCCGACATCGGGGTGTCACTAGTCATGAGCATCTACTATAATCTGTCTAACAATATCAAGGCTAACTCAGCCTGGAAGAATAGCTAAATACTACTAGAGGAAGATAAGAGGGAGAAGAGCAGGGGCTGCGATCGCCAAACAGCTACCTTGCTATCTCCAAGAAAATCTGCAACCAGAACACTCAATAACCGCTACCGTGTCCAGCCACACCTGGATCTGCACACAAGGTGCAGGGACTAACGTGAGTACGCCAACTTAGTAAGTAACAATAATAAATAAAGACTAAGGAGTAGTGACGAGCAATAAAGCATATAACGTTCATATCAGGAAATCTCAGTAAAATACCACATGCTCTTAAAAATCAGGATTTGAATCAAACATCTCGTTTAAACCCAGTTCCAATAAAAATCATTTTTATTTTCCAATAGTTTTTCAAACAAAGGCTCAATGCAAAGGTGAGCAAAAATGATGAAATCATAAACAGCCACTCGGGCAGACCTCACAGTCACTCGTGCCACTCGGGCATACCTCACAATCACTCTTGCCACTCGAGCATACCTCACAATCACTCTTGCCTCCCAGTCACTCAGCACTCGGCACTTACACTCAGTAGGTACCTGCGCTCACTGGGGGTATGTACAGACTCTGGAGGGGCTCCTTCAGCCCAAGCGCTATAATCTGTATGGACAACTCACGTGCGATAATAATAAAGTATGCTGCAGGCGGGCAGCCCCGATCCACACTCATCCTTACAAATCAGGCCCTCGGCCTCACTCAGTCATAGGTAACTCAAGCCTCCTGGGCATTTCAGTAAAACAGGTTATTCGGCCCAAAATATTTATATGCATCAAAATAGAGTCATAAAACTGAGTTATGCGGTAAACAAGTATAAACATGACTGAGTACAGATTTTCAATCGAAAACAATGAGAGGATGGTAAGAAACATCCCATAAGGGTCCAATCAGCATTGGCACAAGGCCCAAACATGGCATTCAGCCCAATTTACAAAAATGTTTTCTAAAACATATAAGTATCAAATGGTTTCAACAAAGTATGCAACTTTATAGTTGCTACGGGACGGACCAAGTCACAAATCCCCAACAGTGCACGCCTACACGCCCGTCACCTAGCATGTGCATCACTAAAAATAGTAGAATGATACAAAATCCGGGGTTTCATACCCTCAGGACTATATTTACAATCGCTACTTACCTCAAACCGATCAAATCTCTACCCCGCAATGCTCTTGCCTCTGGACTCGGACTCCAAATGCTCCAAATCTATTCACAATCAGTATAATACCATCAATATACGCTAATGGAATGAATTCCACAAGAAAAGCTTCAAAATTAGACCAAAACCCGAAATTGGCTCAAAATTCGCCTGTGGGGCCCACATCTCGGAACCCGACAAAAGTTACAAAATCCGAAAGCCCATTCAACCACGAGTCTACCCATACCAATTTTACCAAAATCCGACCTCAACTCGACCCTCAAATCTACAAATCTAATTTGCAAATTTCTAAGTTTCAATCTCTGATTTACTCCTCAAAATCATGTAATCTAGTCGGATTACTTGATGATAATTCAATATTATGGAGTAGAAATGATCACAAGGGACTTACCTCAAGTTTTCCTTGAAAATATATCAAAAATCGCCTCTCCCCAAGCTCCAATTTGTCAAAAATGGTAAATGGGAAGAAGCCCCCGTTTTTATAATTCTACCCAAACATCCTCGGTTCTGCCTCGATCTTGGCCTTCGATCGAGGTCCTCGATCCTGGTTCTCGGTTATGTCTTCTTCCCAGCCTTCGACCGTGACCCTCGACCCTGGGCTTGATCGTGCCTTCGATCGTGACCCTCGACCCTGGGCTTGATCGTGCCTTCGATCGTGACCCTCGACCCTGGGCTCGATCATGCCTTCGATCGTGACCCTCGACTCTGGGCCCGATCATGCCTTCGACCGTGACCCTCGACCCTGGGCTCGATCGTGGCCCTCGACCTTGAGCTCGATCATGCCTTCCACCGTGACCCTCAACCTTGGGCTCGATCGTGGCCCTCAACCTTGAGCTCGATCTGGGCTTCGATCTTGGCCATTGACCCTGAGCTCGATCTGGGCTCGATTCTGGGCAGAAGCAATTTCCAACAGAAGGAAATTGCAGCAGCTGTTCTAGTTCAATTTTTGATCCGTTAACCATCCGAAATTCACCCGAGGCCCTCGGAATCTCAACCAAATATACCAACAAGTCCTAAAACATCATACGAACTTAGTCGAATCCTCAAATCACCTCAAACAACGCTAAAACCATGAATTAAACACCAATTCAAGCCTAATGAACTTTGAAATTTCTAATTTCTATAAACAACTTCGGAACCTAATAAATCACATCCGATTGACCTCAAATTTTGCACACAAGTCCTAAATGACATAACAGAGGTATTCCAATTTTTCGAATCAGATTCCGACCCTGATATCAAAAAGTCAACCCCCCGGTCAAACTTCTCAAAAATAAAAACTTTCGGCATTTCAAGCCTAATTCCTCTACGGACTTCCAAATAATATTCCGGACATGTTCCTAAGCCCAAAATCATCATACGGAGCTATTCGAATAATCAAAATTCAAATTCGAGGTCGTTTACATATAGGTCCATATCCGGTCCACTTTTCTAACTTAAAATTTCAATTATGAGACTAAGTGTCTCATTTCACCCCGAGTTCCTTTCGAACTCGAACCAACTAACCCGATATAACATAATATAGATGAATAACACAAAAAGAAGTAGGAATGGGGAAAACATGATTATAACTCTCGAAACGACCGACCGGGTCGTTACAGCCATTCCATTGATGACATTATGCGGGCATAAGGGTGGCATTTCACTGTTGTTATGTGTGTTGGGATATTGTCTGGACGGAGCAATAGGGGTGGATATAGGAGAGATAAGGGTGGCTATAGGAGCGATAAGGGTGGCTATTGATATTGTCAGGGCGGACGGATAAGGGAGGCTATTATAGGAGTGATAAGGGTGGCTATTGATATTGTCAGGGCAGAGGGATAAGGGAGGCTATTATAGGAGTGATAAGGGTAGCTATTGTCAAGGATGATATGTGATGATGTGGGCTTATTGCGTTGGTAGTTTTCATGTGATGTTGTGATTTTCCTTGTGTTTATTTTTATACCTTGTGCAATTTGTCTTGTTGTTGGTAAATTGATAATAGTCTAATCTATGTTGAAATTGGGAGCCTGTGGTTATTGCCAGGCGGATTATGAAATAAAATGTGGGCACGAGGTGCCGTGAGTAAATAATGATGATATTAGCACGTGAAATGTCCGTGCAGTTGTGATATGAAATGTGGGCACGGGGTGCCGTGAGTAAATAATGATGATATTGGTACGTGAACTGTTCGTGCAGTTATGATATGAAATATGGGTACGAGGTACCGTGAGTAAATAATGATGATATTTGCACGTGAATTGTCCGTGCAGTTGTGATATGAAATGTGGGCACGAGATGTCGTGGTTAAATGAATGATGATATTTGGCACGTGAGTTGTCCGTGCGGTTGTGATAGAAAAATTGGCACGAGGTGCCGTGAAAATATAAAAGTGGGCTGAGACCCGTATTTTATGATTTTGAAATGTTGTGTCACATGGTCACTTTTATTCGAAAGAGATTTATCTAAAAGAATTTTAATTGAAAATATTTATTTGAAGGAATTATATTTGAAAGAGATTTATTTGAATGTATTATATCCTGAAGATTTCTATTTGAAAAATATATAGGCGAAAGATATATATTGGAAGGACTTGATTAATTGGTTGTACTTGTATTCATTATTTTTTGCACAATATTTATGGTGTTCTTGTCGCCCTGATGTGTACATCACTGGTTGATTATTATTGCCATCATTATTATTTGCTTCCTATTATTTTTGTATACTATATAGGTTATTAGACTGGTGAGTATCTCGACTGTACCTCGTCACTACTCCACTGAGGTTAGTCTTGATACTTACTGGGTACCGACCGTGGTGTACTCATACTACACTTTTATATATTTTTGTGCAGAGCCAGGTATTGGAGCTATCGGACTCGGACAGAGTTAAAGTGTGATCGCAAGGATTCAAGGTAGAGCTGCTTGGTCGTCGTAGTCCCTTGAAGTCTTTTTATTTTATTGTACTGTTAATTATTAATCAAATAGTATTGAGTATTTGATCCTTGAGATCATTTCATATATTCAGTTAGAGTTCGTGACTCAGTATTACCAGTCTTGGGAGGTTGTTATATTTGTTTCCGCTTTTGGTTTCAAAAAATATGGCTCGAAATATAATTGTAATCGGCTTACCTAGTCTTAGAGACTAAGTGCCATCACGACGCCTGTGATGGAATTTTTGGGTCGTGACAGTAAAGGATAAAATAGGATTATTTAAGAATAAATGGGCTAGATGAGAGGCAAAAATAAGATAACAGCGAGATCATGCCAAATCGATCGACCATTCCATAAAGTGGCATTTGTCGTTACCTAATGACATATTTAATAATGCGATACAATAAAGTTTAAGTGACAGTAAAAATAAATATTGTATTTAAAGTAACAATACGATACAATACAATAGGTTGCTAAAAGACCGAGAAATTTCTTTTATAAAATTCATATAATATTGAGACCATAAAAAAAGTTTACATGGCTTTGATCTAGTGGTGAGAGAGCAACGTATAATGTGTGGCATTAGGTGCACGTCATATGGTATTGAACTCTCCCATATACAAAAATATAACATATAGTGAAAATGGTAAAAGGGTTGAGCCTATTATCCATCGTTAATTTCTTGAACCTTACTACCCTTATCTCGGGAAATTCTTAGTTAAAAAAAGTAAGACACAAAAAAATAATCAAATGCATTTCATGTATTTCATTTTTTCCCCATATATGACATCATAATACATGTAGTAAAAACAACCTTACTCATTGCATATTTCAGAATAAAGTTAAACATACATATTGCACTCCATATAATTTGATTACGACATCTTAATAATTCAAATTATAACGAATATTTAAAACAAGATAATCAAGAAATGGTACATGGGAGTCCCTTCCCTTTATCTATTTTGGTTTGGAATAAAAGGGTGAATCCTTTATTGAGTATGAAACGGAAAAGGAAAAAAAAACTCAGGAAAGACCTCAAGTCCTTATTTTAGCTTATATGGGAGAATTTTACAAATCTATAAAAGGTTATGAGAGCCTTTATTTTTCTTCATTCTACCTTTTTGTGTTTTCTAAAATATTGTTGTTACGCCATGGAAGATGACCAAGCTTCGATCCCATGCATTGAGGACGATGATGCTACACCTTACACACGCATATGCATTAAAGCCAAATTTTAATAAGAGATATTATACTTTTTTTATTATATACATATACACACGCATATGCAGAAAACAGTTAGCGTTGCATTTTTTTCATGCTTATTATTTATAATATAACATTCTTAAATGATATAGCCTTTTAACTTCACATAGTAGTAGTATTATTCATATTAGTAAGAGGTAACTTAAATAAATAAGATGTTAGACATGTATTTTCAATATGTTACCTTTGATATTGTTGTAAAAAAATATATTTACTAATATGAAGATTTAAGCAATTTAATTCAAAGTTCTAAAATATTTTTTGTGTTAAAGAGTAGACTTTCTTTCTTTCTTTCTTTTGTCCAAGGCTTTTTGTATTATTATTTTTTTGCAAACTTTATCTAATTTGTAAAAACCCTCAATTCTTCATAAGTCCCTAATTTTCTACTATGGAAGAACAAAAATTAGGGCTAAAAATTAATGGGTGATGTTAGAAATGGAAGAAAATGAGTTAAAGTGTACAAACCTGGTATTGAGTTTTCCCTTCAAGATCGCCTCTAGGCCGAGCTCTAATGAAGAGTTTATGAAAAATGAAAGAAATCATGTTTTGGGACTGTTTTAAATCACTAGCGTCACGTGTTCATCGTGCTCGCGTGAAACCTGACGCGTTCACGAAGAACATGGCCTAACTGGCTTACGCGATCGTGAGTCCACCCACGCGTTCGCTAAGGCTGCTCCCCCTGGCCTTCGCGTTCGCGAGTCACTGCTCGCGTTCGCGTAGAAGAAACAATGATTCCCCCTTCCCAGGTCACAAGCCTACGCGTTCGCGGGAAGTTGGTCGCGTTCGCGAAGGGTAAGGGCCCCATTGCTCTGCGTTCGCGATGAAGAAAATACCACCCATCTAGTTCACTCTTCGCGTTCGCGGGAGTGCCTTCACGAACGCGAAAAAGGGAACACCAGAAACCATCAGAAGTTAAGAAAAAACAAATTTTTCAAATAACTAAGGTCCATAGGCTGTTCGAAACTCACTCGAGCCCTCGGGGCTCCAAACAAAATATGCACACAAATCCAAAAACCTGATACGAACTCGTTCGCGCGATCAAAATACCAAAATAATGCCTAGAACTACGAATCGGACACCAAATCACATGAAATTTTCAATAAAACTTTAGAACTTTTATTTTAACAACAGGACATCCGAATCATGTCAAATCACTTCCGTTTTGCACCAAAATTTGCAGACAAGTCATAAATATCGTAATAGGCCTATACCAAGTTCCGGAACCAAAATTCGGACCCGCTATCAACAAAGTCAAACATCAGTTCAATTTATAAATTCTTTAAATCTTTAAACTTCAAATTTTCAACAAATTGCGATAACTCAAGTTAGGAACCTCCGAATTCGATTTCGGGCATACGCCCAAGTTCCAAATCACGATACGGACCCACCGGAACCATCAAGTCCCAAATATTGATCGAATTCAACTCAAATAGATTTTTAAGATAAAAGTTTATATTTTATCAATTTTTAACATAAAAGCCTTCTGAAAAAATATTCGGACTGAGCACGCAGATCGAAAAATACTTAAAGGAGCTATCGGAGACTTCGAAACATAGATTTAAGGTTGAAATCTCTAGATGGCCTATCGGGTCATCACATAAATTCATAGATAGAATTTAGAATCCGAAATATTAGTTTATTCACTTTTTCTAAATAATGGTAGTATCCTATTCAAAGTCTTTCTCTTGCTTACTTTTTAATTTTTAGATGGATGATTACAATGGGAGTAAACTTTGATTACCCATGTTAATGTTGATTTAGTTAATGTGTTATATATGTCTATGATGGCTAAAGTCTTAACCTTAGGACTTCTTATTTAGTTCAATAAGAAAATATTTAATAACCAATATTTTGAAGAATTTAAATATTCTAATATTTAGGAAAGTAACTTAAATTATAATTTTGTCTAATATAAAAACTATTTTAAAAGGGTAAAAAAAGCGAACGATATTTCACTAAAGGTCTTTGTATTTTTAATATAGTATAGATAATAAAATAGAAATGGATAAGATAGTACATGATTATGTTATTTATTCGATTTAAATAGCTTATCCTATTTGATATATATCATGCACTTTTGATCCTTAGCTCATGATAAAATCTAATTTTAGTCATTACAATATTTCACTAAGCATATCTAACCTTGAATTTATGCAAAAGCGCATTTTTTATTCCTTTACATATAAAAAATGCAATATTTAGATCATCTTGAAAACTACATTACCATCAAATATGGATTATCAATACAAATCTAACATAATCCATAAGTAATTTAGTGGTTTAGCATTTAATATTACGTTGCATTTAGTGAAAATTTAGAAGTACAAGGATGAGAACATGTCACGACCCAAAATCCCACCACAAGCGTCGTGATGACACCTAGTCTCTAAGACTAGGTAAGCCGATTTCCATTACATTTCGAAGCCTTTTGTTTTTGAATATGAATTGAATAGGTAATCAAAACCAACAGCGGAATAAATACGAATATAACAACCTCCCAAGACTGGTAGTACTGAGTCACGAACTCTAACTGAATACATGAAATGATCTCAAGGATCGAATACTCAATACTGTTTGAATAATAAATAATAGTACAATATAATAGAAAGACTCCAAGGAACTGCGACGACCAAACAGCTCTACCTTGAACCCTTGCGATCCCACTCTAACTCTTTCCGAGTCTGATATCTCCAATACCTAGCTCTGCACAAAAATGTGCAGAAGTATAGTATTAGTACACCACAATCGGTACCCAATAAGTATCAAGACTAACCTCAGTGGAGTAGAGACGAGGTACAATCAAGACACTCACTAGTCTAATAACCTATGCAATATAGTATACAAAATAATAGGAAACAAATAACAATGAGAGCAACACAAATCAACCAATGATATGCCCGACATGGCAACAAGAACACTATTAATATTGCTCAACAAATAATAAATACAAGTACACCCAAGTAATTCAAGTTCTTCAAATAAATATCTTTCACATATATTTCTTCCAAATAACTCTCTTTCAAATATAATTTCCTCATATAAATATCTTTCAAATATAATTCTTTCAATAAATCTTTTTCAAATATAACTTCCTCAAATAAATATATTTCAAATATAATTCTTTCAATAAATATTTTTCAAATATAATTTCCTCAAATAAATATATTTCACATACAATTCCTTCAAATACTACTTTTTGAATAAAAATCCTTCCAATTAAATATTTTGAATATAATTCTTTCCATTAAAAGTCACCATGTGACACCTCATTTCGTAATCATAAAAATACGGGTCTCAGCCCTTTTCATATTTTTCATGGCAATTCGTACTCATAATTAAATCATCATATTTTTCCGGCACCTCGTGCCCATTTTTCATATCACATCTGCACGGACAGTTCACGTGCCAATATTATCATTATTTACTCACGGCACTTCGTATCCACATTTCTTTTCATAATCCGACTGACAATAGTCACAGGCTCTCAATTTCAACATAAATCAGACTATTATCAATTTACCAACAACAAGACAAATTGCACAAGGTTTAAAAATAAACACAAAAAAATCACAACATCACATAAAACCACCAATGCAACCACTCCACATCATGACATATCATCCCTGACAATAGCCACCCTTATCTCTCCTATAACCACCCTTATCACTCCTATAATAGCCACCCTTATCCCTCTGCTCTGACAATATTAATAGCCATCCTTATCTCTCCTATTGCCACCCTTATCTCTCCTATAGCCATCCTTATCGCTCTACCCAGATAATATTCCAGCAAACACAACAACAGTAAAATGTCACCCTTATACCCACATAATATCAACAGTGAAATGGCACCCTTATATCCTCAAAAACAACAACTCACACAACACAATAATTTACACGGAAAATTATGACGGCAATATAACAAAATTAATTCATATCACAATTTGCCCAATGGCCACAATCAATTCCAAGGATATAATAAAACCAATTAATTTCACAACAAATAGCTCAAGGCTCCACATAATGTATATAAAACCTCAAAATCAATCAACAGAGATAGAAAATAATCAGCATAGGGCAATGCCTTCATTAATCCAAATTTAGATAATTATATTAACACTTCTTCTTACTTGTTTAATTAATTATTTGCATAGGAAAAATTCATAATGAAATTAAATTCCAAGAATATCAATCCATCAAACTCACGGAATTCACATAAATATATCGGTAACATTCACATCAAATCGTCATATAAAACAAATTCAATAAATGCGAATTGAGGCATGGCAACCAGACGATTAAATAAATGCCAACAAATATTCAATTTACTACACAATATGTCTAAGACTTTAACCCAATATATTTTGCACATATAAGCCCGAGTACGTACTTGTCACCTCCCGTACACAGCTTTTCACATTTCACAAACGGCACATAAGACTCGATGCCTAAGAGGTATTTCTCCCACTCGAGGTTAGGCAAGACACCTACCTTTTTGAATTGACCTCCGGACAACTCAAATCTATCCAAATTAATTATATAACTTCATTAAAATTTATCGAAAATAATTCTGTATTATAAAACGTCGACTTGAAAATTTATTCTAAAAAATCAATAAAAGTCAACGTGGGACCCGCCTCTCGGAACCCGACAAAAATTACATGAAATTCGAATACCCATTCCCATACGAGTTCAACCATACCCATTTTGTCGAATTCCAATAACAAATCGACCTCCAAATCTTACATTTGCGTTTTTGGAAGATTTTGCAAAAATCTTGATTTCTTCCATTTAAATATGAATTAAACGATGCATATAACCATAGATTCATGAAATATAATCACTTTAGGATCTAGAGCACTTACCCAAGTCAAAGTCTTGAAGAAGTTCTCCAAAATCGCCCAAAAACTGAGCTCCAAAATCCCAATCGAAAATGGCAAAATGACCATTTTTGGTCCTTAAACGTTTCTGCCCAGTTTCGCACCTGCGGACGAGTTGCTGCATCCGCGGAGCTGCTTTTGCGAACCAAAATCCGCTTCTGCGAAAGTCCACTGACTAGAGTCCCTCGCACCTGCGGAGTTTTCTTCGCTTCTGCGCAATCGCAGAAGCGATGACCAATTGCGCATCTGCGAAGCTTCTCGCTTCTGCGCTCCATGTACCGCATCTGCGGTCACGCATGTGCGGGAAATTCTTCGCACCTACGACCATTGCCCAGGCCTATTCCTTTTGCTTCTGCAACCTCAACCTCGCTTCTGTGATAGCGCATCTGCGATCAATTTCATCGCAGATGCGATGACACCAGTGGCAGATATCCAGCAGTTCTTTCAAGTCCAAAAATCCAGCCGTTAACCTTCCGAAATCCTCCTGAGGCCCTCGAGACCTTAACCAATTATACCAACACGTCCAAAAATACAATATGAACTTAGTCGAGGCTTCAAACCATGTCAAACAACGCCGAAATTTTGAATCGCGCATCGAATCGAATTATAAGTTTTCAAATCTTCCAACTTCTATATTATGCGCCGAAATGTATCAAATCAATCCGGAATGACTTCAAATTTTTCACATAAGTCATAAATGATGTAATGGAGCTATTCTCATTTCCGGAATCGAAATCCGACCTCGTTATCAAAAATTCACCCTTCGGTCGGACTTTCCAATATCTTCTATTTTTCAACTTTCGCCAAATGCTTCGAATTATCCAACGGACTTCCAAATCCAAATCCGAACATACACCTAAATCCAAAATCATCATACGAAGCTATTGCCATCATCAAAATTTCATTCTCGGGTCGTTTGCTCAAAAGTCAACTCTTCGGTCAATTCTTTCCATTTAAGCTTCTAAATAAGAATTGTTCTTTTAATTTAATTCCGAATCTCCCAAAAATCAAACTCGACCACACACGCGGTTCATAATACATATTACGAAGTTGCTTGAGACCTTAAGTCACTGAACGGGACGTTAATTCTTAAAACGATAAGTCGGGTCGTTACATTCTCAACCTCTTGAACAAACATTCGTCCTCGAACGTGCTAAGAATTATTCTGAGGTTACCAAATTGATTATTTTACTTTTACACATATACTCATGGTTGATCCCACGTTACCGTATTTGAGATAAGCTCGACAACACCGTCTCAGTTGAGATTATTTCTTTGATTTACACTTATAAGCCTTAAAACTAATTTCTTACACTCCAAATATTTTCAAAAGGCCTGATTTTCACATCAACGCACGGTATTAGTCTCAACTGGATATAGCCACTCGTGTCTATACACACATCAACTTTCTTGATAGTATTGAAGTACTTCGAAAT
The DNA here is from genome assembly GCF_000390325.3 of Nicotiana tomentosiformis. Lineage (NCBI taxonomy): Eukaryota > Viridiplantae > Streptophyta > Magnoliopsida > Solanales > Solanaceae > Nicotiana > Nicotiana tomentosiformis. The sequence continues at coordinate 96,569,938 of NC_090813.1, read as the reverse complement.
TATTCCGAGGTGTTACATTCTCCCCAGCTTAGGATCATTCGCCCTCAAATACATAACATAACTTATCTCTTCTTTTGCACGTCTCAATCCCCCAAATTTTTACTAACTCTCAAATTTTGCAGAAATTTCGGCAAAGTCTCCCCTGTAAATGGGTCTATCCGCCTGCCAGAGTAACACCAAAATAATACCCAACAACACATCCACAACCCAACAAAGCACCACAATGTATATATCAATAACACTAATCTCAGCATTACATGCACCACATGATAATAATGATATCAGGACATGAAGCACATCATATGTATGCCCATCACCATATCTCTGGTCTTAATAGTTGTTCATAATCGATTACAACATCGCAAATTAACCTCATATTAACCAAAACCTCATTTCGAATTTTCACAACACTTACAGCAAAATATGAGGCATGAAGACCTCATAACTATTTACCTGACTTAACGAGTCACAATTAACGCCATCTGGGCACTCATCTCGTAGGCTAAAACTCAATAACTACGGCACAATTATGGCACAGAAATACATAAAAGAATTATCACATAAGCCTATCAGGCATGACTCCCTATTAGTACTATAGTACAAATTAAACTTCATAAAGGGAGAATTTAAACTCATAAATATTTCACTTCAACAACCTCGTCCTTATATAACTTCCACTGCGGCTTGTAGCCCGGTTTAAACATTTCACATCATATAAAAATGCGAGGATCTCGTCCTCAACTTTGAATCACAAGTATTTTGCACATTGTGCCAACTAAAATTTTAATTTCCTTTCTTTCTTCTTTTCAATAAATTTTGTAAAGATTTTTCATAACACATAATGAACCCTCATACCGATAGAGCATATAATTCATAAAATTAGAATCAATTATTCCGAAACACATCAAACCCACTGTAATGAATAATAAAAATTACTTTTGGACTTATAGCCCTCAATGGTTCCCAAAAATAAAAATGACAGGCACGGTCTCACATCTTCAAATCTCCCAACAGGGATAAGTGGGTCACAAAATTACGAAGCTCGCCTGTAACGACCCGGCCGGTCATTTTGAGTTTTAAGACCCCGCTTTCCCCTTTACTGCTCAAATTGTACTTTACAGTTATTGTGTGAAATGTTGGGATAATTAGTTCGGGTCCGGTGAGGTTTTGGAATGAATTGGAATATTTAGTTCAAAGGTTTAAAACTTAAGTTAAAATAGTGACCGGATATCGACTTATGTGTAAACGACCTCGGAATTTAATTTTGATGGTTCCAATAGCTCCGTATGGTGATTTTGGACTTAGGAGCGTGTCCAAAAATTATTTGGAGGTCCGTAGTGGAATTAGGCTTGAAATGCCGAAAGTTGAATTTTTAGAAAGTTTGACCGGGGAGTTGACTTTTTGATTTCGGGGTCAGAATTCGATTCTGGAAATTGGAATAGGTCTGTAATATGAAATTTGACTGTTGCACAAAATTTTAGGTCAATCGGACGTGAAATGATAGGTTCCGGAGTCATTTGTAGAAACTAGAAATTTTAAAGTTCATTAGGCTTGAATTGGGGTGTAATTCATGGTTTTAGCATTGTTTGAGGTGATTTGAGGGTTAGACTAAGTCCGTATGATGATTTAGGACTTGTTGGTATATTTGGTTGAGGTCCCGAGGGGCTCGGGTGAGTTTTGGATGGTTAACGGATCATTTTTGGCCTTGGTGAGATTGCTGATATCTGTTGCTGCATTTTTCGGATTTTCTCTTTCGCGTTTGCGAGTGGGCCCTCGCATTCGCGAAGAGGAATTTGTGGCAGGCAGGATTTACTCTTCGCATTCACGAGGAGGTCTCGCATTCGCGAAGAGAAGCTGGGTTGTACATCGCGTTCGCGTATGGGGTATCGCGTTCGCGAAGGGAAACATAGTGGGCTTGGGTTTTCGCCTTCGCGTTCGCGAAGAAGGGCTCCGTTAAGCATCGCGTTTGCGAGCATTGTCTCGCGTTTGCGAAGAGCAAATATTGGGAAGTACATTTTGTGCTTCGCGAATGCGGGGGACCTATCGCGTTCGCGAAGAAGAGAAGTCTGGACATAAAGTTTAAGTTCAGAAAATGGGACTTCGGCCCATTTTCCATTTTTAACGATTTGGAGCTCGGATTGAGGCGATGTTTGGGAGATTTTCAGAGGAAACAATGGGTTAAGTGTTATTAACTCAATATTGATTAAATTACCCGAATCTATGGTTGTTTTTAGCATTTAATTGGTGAATTAAGTTGGAAAAATTTATGAAAACCCTCTTAGTTTAATTTGGAGATTTGAGGGTCGAGTTGATGTCGGATTTGAGTAAAATTTATATGGTTGGACTCGTGGTTGAATGGGTGTTAATATTTTGTAACTTTTGTTGGATTCCGAGATGTGGGCCCCACGAGTGATTTTTGGGGCGTAATTTCGGATTTTGTGGAAATATTAGTATTTTGATATGGAATTAATTCCTATAAAATTTGTGGGCTGAATCAAATTAATTGTGACTAGATTCGAGCTGTTTGGAAGTTGATACCCGCAGAGTGGAATTGCTGGAGCATTGCTTAACTTGCTCAACATTGGATTTGGCTTGTTCGAGGTAAGTAACTCTTCTAATCTTGGAGTTGAGGGTATAAACCCTGAATATATGTATTTTGTGAATTGTTGGTAGGTGACGGGCGTGCACTATAGAAATTGTGACATAATTGTTTATGTGTAATTTTATGGTTAAATAATCTTGACATTTTCCATGCGGTTTTATGTGTTAAAGAAATTGAGCTGAAAGGTATATTAGAAATCATGTTGAGGCCATGTGCCAGTATTATTGGGACCCTCAGAGGTCGTATTGCTGTGAATTATTATGTTAAATTAAAAATTCATACTCAGTCATATTTATTTCATTGCATATCATAACTCAGTTTTATGACTCTATTTTGATGCATATAAATATTTTGGGCCGAATGCCCTGTTTTACTGAGATGCCCGAGTGGCTTGAGAGGTTTATGACTGAGTGAGGCCGAGGGCCTGATTTATGTTGCATATTTATGGGATCGGGCTGCACGCCGCAGCATGTTGCATATTTATGGGATCGGCCTGCATGCTGCAGCATGTTTGATATCGGCTGAGGGCCTGATTTGTGAAGATGAGTGTGGATCGGGGCTGCCCGCCTGCAGTATATTTATGACTGAATGAGGCCGAGGGCCTGATTTTTGAGGATGAGTGTGGATCGGGGCTGCCCGCCTGCAGCATACTTTATTATTATAGCACGTGAGTTGTCCGTGCAGCACGTGAGTTGTCCGTACAGATTATAGCGCTTGGGCTATAGGAGCCCCTCCGGAGTCTATACACACCCCCAGTGAGCGCAGGTACCTACTGAGTGCGAGTGCCGAGTGCTGAGTGACTGGGAGGCATGAGTGATTGTGAGGTATGCCCGAGTGGCAAGAGTGATTGGGAAGTATGCCCGAGTGGCACGAGTGACTGTGAGGTTTTTCCCGAGGGGCTGTATATGAGTGATGTTCTGCCCGAGGGGCTTTTTATGATCTTATCATTGAGTTGCATTGCATTGGCATGAACACATGACATACATGCATAGAGATGTATTTCCTCGTGCTGTACTGCATCACATCATTCATGATTTTGCACACATTGTTGACAGATGGGCATAGTGATGCATTTGTTTTTACACGGGTTATCTGGAAGGAAAATAAAATATATTATTTATTATTGAGAATATTTTTGGAGAAATTTATTGTTTTCAAACTATTTATATTATTGGAAACTTCGGCAAACGATTTGGGTTTTCACTGAGGTATTTGAAATGAAGAACTATAATTTTTTTTGAAATCATTATTTGGCTGAGTATTTTATCCCTGAGTTACTTCTGGTATTATTTGCTTTATGTTGTTATGGATTGTTGTGGACTGTTGGTTTTGGACCCGACTTGATGGAAACTCGTTACTACTTTCAACCTACGGCTAGGTTTGTTACTTACTCAGTACATGGGGTCGGTTGTACTGATACTACACTTCTGCACATTGCGTGCGGATGTTGGTTGTTGTTGTTGCTGTGCTCAATGGTTGCGGGACTTGAAGATGTACCTGCGTTCCTGTCGTAGCTGCCTTTTGTTCAGGGTAGCCTTAGATTTATAAAAGCTCTGTTTATGTATTATTCAAACAGACTATGTATTATTTCATTTCCGCTTTGTATATTCTATTGTTAGAAGCTCATGATTTGTACTACCAGTTCTTGGGGAATGTATAAGGTTAAGATAATTATTTACTTAAATTTCTTTAATAATTGTTATTGGAATTGGATAGTTGAAAGTTGGCTTACCTAGAGGGTTGGGTTAGGTGCCATCACGACTAGTTGGATTTTGGGTCATGACAAGGTGGTATCAGAGCTCTAGGTTCATAGGTTCTACAAGTCATGAGCAAGTGTCCAGTAGAGTCTTGCGGATCGGTATGATGACGTCCATACTTATCTTCGAGAGGCTACAGGGCATTTAGGATATATACTTCCCATTTTTCTTTCCTTATCGTGCGAGATTGATTCAGCTTGAGATATGAACTCTTTGAATTCCTTCCACGTATTCGTATGCGCACACGAGCGCTCAGTATCAGTTGTGCATCGCTGGCTTATGATTCCATGAACGAAGTTCGAGATGAGTATTCTATGTATGGGTGAAGGGGCCAGTCTGGAGGACTTGAGGCCAAGTTTAGATCGCAGCTTAAGCTCGATAGCTTGGTTGTAACTTGTACAATTGGACTCATATGTCCGGTAGTGACCCTACAGTGGAATTTGTGGCTCGATGAGCGGTGGAATGGAGGTATGATGGGTATGTTGTGACCGCGGGATGTGTTAAGACGATTTGAATGTGACGAAAAGTGTTTCCTTGAAATGTAAAGAAATGGCCATGGGATGCTTGATTTTCGTTTTAATGTGACGCACAGTCTCGAGTATGAATGTTTTGAAGGATCTTTTATACTGTTAAATTTTGGGGTAAATTAAATTCTCATGTCTGGGTAATAAGTTTGGACACAGATTGACTAAGTGATTGCATAGTAATTGTGACTGCGAAAAGATATAACAAGATACCAGATTGAGGCTAAGCAGGTGGATTATCCCTTGCGGAGTAATCTATGTAGGAGTATTTCTTATGATGTGAGTGGAGAGTTTCTTTTCTGCCGACGAGGTATATGGGTGGAGATTTGAATTTGAATCTGGCTGATAAAGTTGACTCGAGTGTCAAGAGAATAAATTCGAGCTTAGTGGATGATTGAGGTATTTTATGGTTGGCGTTGTATGAGCTTGAGAATGATTTTTTGTTGAACCGACTACGGTATTATGAAAGTAATAGAGTATGGATATTACGAGTTATCTAGTGTTTAAATTTATGGCTTTGAGCCAAGTAGGGGATTCTGTTATTGACAATTTGATTTCATGGTTAGGTGTTAAATTTTAATTTTGGTCTGAGCCATACTTGTGGGTTAGCTATGACTTGCAGAAGTTGAGATCAAGGATGACTCGAATAAGAAAATTTCTGGTTAAGGATTATATTTCACGTATGAGTAAATAAAATTCGCGGGATGAGTGAGTTGTTATTGGTGAATGATGTAGTGCGCACGGAGTATGAATTTGATATGTGGTGTTAAAGTAGAGTTACTTCTTTGAGTGTTGTGGTGCTAATGAGGCACGTGTCTTTTGGCCCATTTGGGTGGTGCAATTAGATTTGAGCAAAGTGGGTGACTCCCGAGAAGATTCCAGTGGGTTTGAGAATTATATATAGCAATTGAAAATATTTCCGGACTTGTGTATGGATTCTACATTTTGTGTAAGGAAGGTAAGAAGAACAATTTCAAATTCACATAATGTATTCTCAGAGTGAGTGTTGTAGTTGTGGTATTTTTGAAGGTGCTTAAGAAGAATACAGTTACTTATGGGTCGTAGAGCGTTGTGGTTCTATGCTAATGTTTGTGGGGTAAGTTGTGGTTAAAGATCATGGTATTTTAGCAAGAAGAAGTATCAATCTGAAGACAAATTCGGAAGGGACTTGGAGAAATAGGACAGCTTGGTAGTAGGTTGGATCAGTATGGTAATGGATATGATCGGTTCTTTGAGTGCTTATGATGTGGGGGTTTTCTACAGGTGCTTTGTGGCAATACACCTGGACTTGGCGACCTGCGTGGCTTGGTCGAGTTAGAGGAATTTAGTTTTAAGAGCTTGATTATGTGCAAATGGATTCCAAAGTATTCTTGATGGTTTCTACCGGTGTGGGGAACGTGTTATGTATTGTGATTTCCTCCTGGAAAGAAGCAAGAGAAAGGTTTCTAACTAAAATAGTATGTAAACTATTGGTGACTCAAAGTTGATAATAAGATTCTTGTGCTTTTCACATGATGGCAATATAGATGTTACGTGTTGTACGAAAGCTAGATTTTCATGTACAAGGTGGCAGTACAGTCTTGAAGAGAAGGTAACGAATGTTGGACAACATGGACGGTTTCAAATAACTAGATAAATACTATTACTACTTGGTGTTGTATGAGAAAGGGGCAGACTTCAGAAGGCGCATTGTATTTTTATTTACGGAGTTATAAATTAGTATTGCGGTACTCACATGGTTGATAGACTGCTGATATTCAAATTTTATCAATTGGAACGAAAGAACTTTTAAAGTATTTCTCGTGGGATGATCGTGTATGAGAGAGTTATTAGGCATTCGGGCGGTGGAGATGGAATCAAATATGTTGATTCGCGTGTTCTATGGATTTGGAGTTCTCAGGAGCGGATTGTTTCATGGTTGTGGACTGTGAAGTTGTGGCCGAAGCTAGCCATATGATAGAATGTGTTATGATTCAGTCATTATGGATTTTCGGAAGAATTTTTATCTATTTGTGGATAACCCGAGTTGATTTGGGGGTCCATAGGTAGGCCCAATTAAGATGTGTATTCTACACCGAGCCGGAATGGTTGGCTACATACTGCTATTATTGAGGGATGTGTCATTTGGTTGATGTTGAACTTATTCATGTTCTCAAATGATCTGGGAGTTATTCCTTTATGCTACGAGGAGTTGTGATTCATTGGTTATGTGCATAGATGGTGCGGTTCTATTTGAGCTTTATAGCGGAATTTGAGTGTGATGAGTAATTGGGTATTGCATGATCGATAGCGTAATGGTTATTACCTTTCAGGTTTTTGTGTGGTATTTTTGTCATTTGCCTCTCCGTCGTTATTAAATTGGAGCAGGGTGGCTCGGAGTATATAATATGAACCTCGTGTTAGAATCGAGTGATGGTTCTACGGTGTATGATGAATTTTTAGCATTTCGTTGTGGAAGTACTTGTTAATCTGGCAGGCAGTTCTCTCATTTGAGTCATTTTCCATGACTGGGTACATTTGAATTGTTGCACGTTAGTGCACGGATGGCACGAGTTGTGGCTCCGAGTTATATTGGTGCGGTATGTCTGTGGAGTAGTTATGTTTAGTAATATAAGGTCATTGGACCTAGAATGGATACTATCAGGTTTAATTTCGGTATATTCAGGAGTATAATATTGAAAGTCGGCTCAGAAAGTAATTATGGTTCCGGTTGGGGCAAGAGATCTCCATGATTTGTTGGTCTGATAAAGTGTTACGAGATTCTACGTGTTTCTTTTATTATCAACAGTGTACGAAGGTTTTGGGATGAGGTTTGGTTTGATATGGGTTTAATACTAGTATGCGGTTGGTTTTGGAGTAGTCACTACGATCAGGAATGGTACTACGAGCATGCGAGTTGTGTAATATGCTGGGTGATTATATCTGTGGTTATAGTTATAGATCGATGCAGCTTATTCAGACTTATACAGTGTGTAAATGTAAGATTCGTGTCTTGAAAGAAATTTTAAAGGTTGGAAATTAAACTCCAAGGTTTATGGGCTAAGGTTAAATTAATGATTTTCAGTTGCATTGTGTAGTCAAGCCTATGTGGGATAGGGTGACGTGCGTTCACCCCCGGGTACGTGTGTGGTAAGATGGAACAGTGATTTGATTGCTTGGAAACAACTCTTGGCACGTTCGAGGACGAACGTATGTTTAAGTGGGGGAGAATGTAACGACCCGGCTGGTCGTTTTGAGTATTACAACCCCGCTTCCCCCTTTAATGCTCAAATTGTACTTTACACTTGTTGTGTGAATTGCTGGGGTAATTGATTCGGTCCGGTGAGGTTTTGGAATGAATTGGAACATTTAGTTTCAAGGTTTAAAGCTTAAGTTAAAATAGTGATCGGATGCCGACTTATGTGTAAACGACCTCGGAATTTAATTCTGATGATTCCAATAGCTCCGTATGGTGATTTTGGACTTAGGAGAGTGTCCGGAAAATTATTTGGAGGTCCGTAGTGGAATTAGGCTTGAAATGCCGAAAGTTGAATTTTTGGGAAGTTTGACCGGGGAGTTGACTTTTTAATATCGGGGTCGGAATCCGATTCTGGAAATTGGAATAGGTCCATAATGTGAAATGTGACTGTTGCGCAAATTTGAGGTCAATCGGACGTGAAATGATAGGTTCCGAAGTCGTTTGTAGAAATTAGAAATTTCAAAGTCTATTAGGCTTGAATTGGGGTGTAATTCATGATTTTAGCGTTGTTTGAGGTGATTTGAGGGTTCGACTAAGTCCGTATGATGATTTAGGACTTATTGGTATATTTGGTTGAGGTCCCGAGGGGCTCGGGTGAGTTTTGGATGGTTAACGGATCATTTTTGGCCTTGGTGAGATTGCTGATATCTGTTGCTGCATTTTTCAAATTTTCTCTTTTGCGTTCGCGAGTGGGCCCTCGCGTTCGCGAAGAGGAATTTGTGGCAGGTAGGATTTACTCTTCGCATTTGCGAGGAGGTCTCGCGTTCACGAAGAGAAGCTGGGTTATGCATCGCGTTCGCGTATGGGTATCGCGTTCGCGAAGGGAAACATAGTAGGCTTGGGTTTTTGCCTTCGCATTCGCGAAGGGAACTCGCGTTTGCGAAGAAGGGCTCCGTTAAGCATCGCGTTTGCGAGCAGTGTCTCGTGTTCGCGAAGAGCAAATGTTAACGATTTGGAGCTCGAATTGAGGCGATGTTTGGGAGATTTTCAGAGGAAACAACGGGGTAAGTGTTCTTAACTCAATATTGATTAAATTACCCGAATCCATGGTTATTTTTAGCATTTAATTGGTGAATTAAGTTGGAAAAATTTGTGAAAATCCTCTTGGTTTAATTTAGAGATTTGAGGGTCGAGTTGATGTCGGATTTGAGTAAAATTTATATGGTTGGACTCGTGGTGGAATGGGTGTTAGTATTATGTAACTTTCGTCGGATTCCGAGGCGTGGGCCCTACGAGTGATTTTTGGAGCGTAATTTCGAATTTTATAGAAATATTAGTATTTTGATATGGAATTAATTTCTATAAAATTTGTGTGCTGAATCAAATTAATTGTGACTAGATTCGAGCCGTTTGGAAGTTGATACACGCAGAGTGGAATTGCTGGAGCAGTGCTTAACTTGCTCGACATTGGATTTGGCTTGTTCGAGATAAGTAACTCTTCTAATCTTGGAGTTGAGGGTATGAACCCTGAATATATGTATTTTGTGAATTGTTGATAGGTACGCACATGCTAGGTGACGGGCGTGTGGGCGTGCACTATAGAAATTGTAACGTAATTGTTTATGTGGAATTTTATAGTTAAATAATCTTGATATTTTTCATGCGGTTTTATGTGTTAAAGAAATTGAGCTGAAAAGTATATTAGAAATCATGTTGAGGCCATGTGCTAGTATTATTGGGACCCTCAGAGGTCATATTGCTGTGAATTATTGTGTTAAATTGAAAATTCATACTCAGTCATATTCATTTCATTCCATATCATAACTCGGTTTTATGACTCTATTTTGATGCATATAAATGTTTTGGGTCGAATGCCCTGTTTTACTGAGATGCCCGAGTGGCTTGAGAGGTTTATGACAGAGTGAGGCCGAGGGCCTGATTTATGTTGCATATTTATGGGATCGGGCTGCACGCCGCAGCATGTTACATATTTATGGGATCGGGCTGCATGCCGTAGCATGTTTGATATCGGATGAAGGCCTGATTTGTGAGGATGAGTGTGGATCGGGGTTGCCCGCCTGCAGCATATTTATGACTGAGTGAGGCCGAGGGCCTGATTTGTGAGGATGAGTGTGGATCGGGGCTGCCCACCTGTAGCATACTTTATTATTATAGCACGTGAGTTGTCCGTGCAGATTATAGCGTTTGGGCTGTAGGAGCCCCTCCGGAGTCTGTACACACCCCCAGTGAGCGCAAGTACCTACTGAGTGCGAGTGCCGAATGCCGAGTGCTGAGTGACTCGGAGGCATGAGTGATTATGAGGTATGCCTGAGTGGCAAGAGTAATTAGGAGGTATGCCCGAGTGGCAAGAGTGATTGTGAGGTATGCCCGAGTGGCACGAGTGACTGTGAGGATTTGCCCGAGGGCTGTTTATGATCTTATCATTGAGTTGCATTGCATTGGCATGCACACATGACATACATGCATAGAGATGTATTTCCTCGTGCTGTACTGCATCACATCATTCATGATTTTTCACACATTGCTGGCAGATGGGCATAGTGATGCATTTGTTTTTACACGGGTTATCCGGAAGGAAAATAAAATATATTATTTATTATTGAGAATATTTTTAGAAAAATTTATTGTTTTCAAACTATTTATATTATTGGAAACTTCGGCAAACGATTTAGGTTTTCACTAAGGTATTTGAAAGGAAGAACTATAATTTTTTTTGAAATCATTATTTGGCTGAGTATTTTATCCCTGAGTTACTTCTGGTATTATTTGCTTTATGTTGTTATGGATTGTTGTGGACTATTGGTTTTGGACCCGACTTGGTGGAAGCTCGTCACTACTTTCAACCTACGGCTAGGTTTGTTACTTACTCAGTACATGGGGTCGATTGTACTGATACTACACTTCTGCACATTGCGTGCAGATGTTGGCTGCTGTTGTTACTGTGCTCAATGGTTGCGGGACTTGATGATGTACTTGTGTTTCTATTTTAGCTGCCTTTTGTTCAGGGTAGCCTTAGATTTATAAAAGCTCTGTTTATGTATTATTCAAATAGACTATGTATTATTTTATTTCCGCTTTGTATATTCTATTCTTAGAAGCTCATGATTTGTACTGCCAGTTCTTGGGGAATGTATAAGGTTAAGATAATTATTTACTTAAATTTCTTTAATAATTGTTATTGGAATTGGATAGTTGAAAGTTGGCTTACCTAGCGGGTTGGGTTAGGTGCCATCACGACTAGTTGGATTTTGTGTCGTGACATCGCCCATAAGCGGAGCATAATAGGAGGACTCACCTTAATATTCGAGGCCGAATCAAGTTAAGGAAAATATATGTTTTTAACAAATCGGGATCGTACTTGTAACGACACCATCTGGTGTATCGGCATCAGCCAAATCATAGCGATTATCTCAACGGGTCGAGGCTCCACCTATTAGGCGCCCTCTACCCGTCTGTCTTCAACCCCTAACTGGTTGTGCACGTGGGGTAGTAGCTACATTGGGCCCATAGTGTGAGTGTTCTGATAAAATCCACCCCTCCCAAGTCTGGGACAATCTCTCATGATGTGCCTAGTATCACTACACTCATAACAACCCCTCTGAGGTCGCGGTTGCTCGTACTAAGTCTGTTCCGGATAACTAGAATAATCATTATAGGAATCTCATGCCGGTGGTGAATTGTAAGAACTTACTGGAGCACTCTGAGTAATCTGATGTGCGGACTGAGCTGGCCGACTGCTCGAGCCTCCGCTATAATGGGTCCTAGCTGAAGAGTAAAATTCATTGAACCCTCTAGTTCTTCGAGACCTTTTGGCCTCCTTAGACTCCCTTTCCTCGCCTAAAACACCCTCAATCTTCCTTGCAATCTCCACTACTTGTTAAAATGGAGTATCAGTTTGCAACTCTCGAGCCATACATATTTTAATATCATAATCAAGCCCCCCAATGAATCTGTGGACCCGTTCTCTAACTATAGGAACCAAGATAGGTGCATAAAGGGCTAACTTACTGAACCTGATAGCATATTCTGACATTGTCATAGTGCCCAGATGCAACCGTTCAACCTCTGTGCGCCACGCATCTCGGAGAGTCTGGGGAACAAACTCTTTCAAGAACATTTCCGAAAATTGAGCCCAAGTTGGTGTTGTTATTTCGACTGGTCTACCTTCTTCATAGATTTTCCACCACTGATACGTTGTGCCTAACAGTTGAAATGTAGTAAAGGCAACTCCGCTCACTTCCACAATACCCATGATGCGGAGAATATGGTGACAATTTTCTAGAAATTCTTGGGCATCCTCTGTAGTTGTGCCACAGAAAGTAGGTGGACTATACCTCTTAAACCTCTCAAGTCTCTTTTGTTCTTCTTCTGATGCCTCTGGCCTGACCTCAGGCTGAACTGAAATAATAGGTTGTACCGGTACTACACCCAGAACCTGACCAACATGAACCTGCTCCTCTGGAGTCGTGGTAGGAGTCTAAGCTACTCCCCCAATCTGTGAAATATTTGGTGCAACAGAGATCAATCCCGCCTGAGTTAATGTACCAAACATACTCGGGAACTGTGCTAAAGTCTCATGAAGTCCGGGGGTAACAACATGTGTTTCTGGTACTTGTCCCCCGACTGGAGCTATTGGCGGTTCCTCAACTGTTGTTTCGATAGGTGCTCTAATCGCGGCACGTGCCCTTCCTCGACCTCTACCTCGGCCCCGGCCTCTTGCAACCCTAGCAGTATGTGCGAATGCCTGTTCAACTAACCTGGTAGCACGTGTCCTCACCATCTATGAGAGAATAGAGATACAAAGCCTCAAATTCCAAATTCAACAAATTCTGCACGACAGGAATGAAAGAAGTGGAAATTTTCTAACAGTTTTGTAGCCTCTCGCAGATAAGTACAGACGTATCCGTACCGATCCGCAAGACTCTACTAGACTCATTCGTGACTCGTAGAACCTATGAACCTAGAGCTCTGATACCAACTTGTCACAACACAAAATTCCACTACAGGCGTCGTGATGGCACCTAGTCTCTAAGACTAGGTAAGCCGATTTCCATTACATTTCGAAGCCATTTGTTTTTGAATATGAATTGAATAGGTAATCAAAACCAACAGCGGAACAAATATGAATATAAAAACCTCCCAAGACTGGTAGTACTGAGTCACGAATTCTAAGTGAATACATGAAATGATCTCAAGGATCGAATACTCAATACTGTTTGAATAATAAATAACAGCATAATATAATGGAAAGGCTCCAAGGAACTGCGACGATCAAGCAGCTCTACCTTGAATCCTTGCGATCCCACTCTAACTATGTCCGAGTCTGATATCTCCAATACCTGGCTCTGCACAAAAATATACAAAAGTGTAGTATGAGTACACCACAGTCGGTATCCAGTAAGTATCAAGACTAACCTCAATGGAGTAGAGACGAGATACAGTCAAGACACTCACTAGTCTAATAACCTGTGCAATATAGTATACAAAATAATAGAAAATAAATAACAATGAGAGCAACACAAATCAACCAATGATATGCCCGGTATGACAACAAGAACACTATTAATATTGCTCAACAAATAATAAATACAAGTACACCCAAGTAAATCAAGTTCTTCAAATAAATAACTTTCACATATAATTCTTCCAAATAACTCTCTTTCAAATATAATTTCCTCCAATAACTCTCTTTCAAATATAATTCTTTCAATAAATCTTTTTCAAATATAATTTCCTCAAATAAATATCTTTCACATACAATTCCTTCAAATACTAATTTTTGAATAAAAATCCTTCCAATTAAATATTTTGAATATAATTCTTTCCATTAAAAGTCACCATGTGACACCTCATTTCATAATCATAAAAATACAGGTCTCAGCCCTTTTTATATTTTTCACGGCAACTCGTGCCCATTTTCATATCACATACGCACGGACAGTTCACGTGCCAATATCATCATTATTTAATCATGACACCTTGTACCCACATTTCTTTTCATAATCCGACTGACAATAGCAATATGCTCCCAATTTCAACATAAATCAGACTATTATCAATTTACCAACAACAAGACAAATTGCACAAGGTTTAAAAATAAACACAAGAAAAATCACAACATCACATAAAATCACCAATGCAACCACACCACATCATCACATATCATCCCTGACAATAGCCAACCTTATCTCTCCTATAGCCACCCTTATCACTCCTAAAATAGCCACCATTATCCCTCCGCCCTGACAATATCAATAGCCACCCTTATCTCTCCTATAACCACCCTTATCTCTCCTATAGCCGCCCTTATCGCTCCACCCAGACAATATTCCAACAAACACAACAACATTAAAATGCCACCCTTATACCCACATAATATCAACAGTGGAATTCCACCCTTATATCCTCAAAATAACAACTCACACAACACAACAATTTACACGGAAAATTATCACGGCAACATAACAAAATCAATTCATATCACAATTTGCTCAATGGCCACAATCAATTCCAAGGATATAATAAAACCAATTAATTTTACAACAAATAGCCCAAGGCTCCACACAATGTATATAAAACCTCAAAATCAATCAACAAAGATAGAAAATAATTAGCATAGGGCAATGCCTTCATTAATCCAAATTTAGATAATTATATTAACACTTCTTCTTACTTGTTTAATTAATTATTTGCATAGGGATAATTCATAATGAAATTAAATTCCAAAAATATCAATCCATCAAACTCACGTAATTCACATAAATATATCGGTAACATTCACATCAAATCGTCATATAAAACAAATTCAATAAATACGAATTGAGGCATCGCAACCAGATGATTAAATAAATGCCAACAATTATCCAATTTACTACACAATATGCCTAAGACTTTAACCCAATATATTTTGTACATATAAGCTCGAGTACGTACTCGTCACCTCACGTACACAGCTTTTCACATTTCACAAACGGCATATAAGACTCGATGCCGAAGGGGTATTTTCCCCACTCGAGGTTAGGCATGACACTTACCTTTTTGAAGTTAGGCCGATATTTCAAAATAGACTTCTTTCTTGAATTGACCTCCGGACAACTCAAATCTATCCAAATTAATTGTATAACTTCATTAAAATTCATCGAAAACAATTCCGGATAATAAAACGTTGACTTGAAAATTTATTCTAAAAATTCAACAAAAGTCAACGTGGGACCCGCCTCTCGGAACCTGACATAAATTTCATGAAATCCGAATACCCATTCCGATAGTTCAACCATACCAATTTTGTCGAATTCCAATAACAAATCGACCTCCAAATCTTAAATTTGCGTTTTTGGAAGATTTTGCAAAAATCTTGATTTCTTCCAATTAAATTCGAATTAAACGATGAATATAACCATAGATTCATGAAATATAGTCACTTTAGGATCTAGAACACTTACCCAAGTCAAATTCTTGAAGAACTTCTCCAAAATCGCCCAAAAACCGAGCTCCAAAATCCCAATCGAAAATGGCGAAATGACCATTTTTGATCCTTAAATGTTTTTGCCTAGTTTCGCACCTGCGGACGAGTTGCCGCATCCGCGGAACCGCTTTTGCGAACCAAAATCTGCTTCTGCGGAAGTCCACTGACCAGAGGCCCTCGTACATGCAGAGTTCTCTTCGCTTCTGCGCAATCGCAGAAGTGATGACCAATTGCGCATCTACTAAGCTTCTCGCTTCTGCGCTCCATGTACCGCATCTGCGGTCATGCAGGTGCGGGAAATTCTTCGCACCTGTGACCACTGCCCAGGCCTATTCCTTTCACTTCTGCGACCTTAAACTCGCTTCTGCGATAGCGCATCTGCGATCAATTTCATCGCAGATGCGATGACACCAGTGGCAGATTTCTAGCAGTTCTTTCAAGTCCAAAAATCCATCTGTTAACCTTCCGAAATCCTTCCGAGGCCCTCGGGGCCTTAACCAATTATACCAACACATCCAAAAATACAAAATGAACTTATTCGAGGCTTCAAACCATGTCAAACAACACCGAAATTTCGAATCGCGCATCGAATCGAATTATAAGCTTTCAAATCTTCCAACTTCTACATTACGCGCCGAAATGTATCAAATCAATCCGGAATGACTTCTAATTTTGCACACAAGTCATAAATGGTATAATGGAGATATTTCCATTTCTGGAATCAAAATCTTACCTCGTTATCAAAAATTCACCCTTCGGTCAGACTTTCCAAAATCTTCTATTTTTTTACTTTTGCCAAAATGCTTTGAATTGTCCTACGAACATCCAAATCCGAACATACACCTAAATCTGAAATCATCATACAAAGCTATTTCCATCTTCGAAATTCTATTCCGGGGTCGTTTGCTCAAAAGTCAACTCTCCGGTCAACTCTTTCCATTTAAGCTTCTAAATAAGAATTGTTCTTTTAATTTAATTCCGAATCTTCCAAAAATCAAACTCGACCACACCCTGCGGGTCATAATACATATTATGAAGCTGCTCGAGACCTTAAGTCACTGAACGGGGCGTTAATTCTTAAAACGACAAGTCGAGTCGTTATAGAACATGTTGTCATCTAAAGTCTAAACATGTCAAGTTTAACCAAACAATACCAGTATGAAGCAATGCATTTAAGCGATGTACTTTGATTGTAAAGGATAATCCACATATTAAAAAAAACATAAAATAGTTTTCAAAGTAGGAATACTGTGAAAGTGTTTTTTGGTAATAACTGTGAAATTACCATTAACAAACAACTTTCCAATACACCTAGAGAGCACTTAGGAATATAACCACCTTCTAGAAAGGGTGCTATATTTCGCTAAGCCTCAGATAATCAAATACTAATTACAAATTCTTATAATCAATCCCTGGAAACTATTAGCTCTTCTCCTATGTTGTATGTCTTCTACTCTAATTCTTATTTCCTTTTGTATCTGTGATATTACACGATTTGTATGTACATCAGTGTTCCTAAAGATCTTCCAATTTCGCGTTTGCTAGATCTGATAAATCATGGTTCCCCATACTGCAGCAACTATCTCTTTCTTCTTCTGCTTCCAATGCCTGCTTTTAATCCACTAGATACTTTGTTGAATATTCATCCGAGGTAACTTGATCCCCATCCAATTGGACAGACCTTCTCTTACTTCTCTAGCCCATGTACACTCTGCAAATAGGTGCTTCTGAGTCTCCAATCTCCTTTGATCACATAGTTATGCAATCGAGTCATTCTTTCTTTGGTTAGAAACTTGTCTTGGTTAGCTAACCAAACACAAAATATGTGCTTAGGTTGCATCACTTTGTTCCACACCAAATTTGCCTCCTGCAATCTTACATGTGGTCCTAGTAGTGCATTGTAGCTCCTTGTTGATGAGTACTCTCCATTCTCTGTCACATAGTTCCTATTATTGCACCATTGTGTCATCACTTCTTTTAATGAATTTAATTTCCTCCAGTACCAGCTACTATCAGTATGAGGGTTGTGATTCCAAATGCTTCATGTATATCCCATGCACCCACTTTACCCACAATACATCTTTCTTTCTTGCCAATTGCTAGAGTAGTTTTCCTATAGTAGCTATATTCCAGTTCCTACACCCTTTGATGTTTATCCCACCATACTTCTTAGGAGTACATATTGTGTCCCAAGTTACTAATGTAAGTTTCCTGTGATCTTCAATACTACCCCAAAGATAATCCCTACATATTTTGTCCACCTCTTTCAGAACACTCTGAGGTAGGATGAACACAGCTCCCCAAAAGTTATATATTGAGAACAATACAACATTTATAATTTGTAACCTCCCTGCATATGATAGGCATCTTGAGTAGGCATTCCTAACCCTATTAGTTATCTTCCCCACTAGTTCATGCCATTCCATTTTTACTCCACGTTTTGGAAGAGAGGGGTAGTCCAAGGTACTTAATAGGAAGAGTCCATGTAGTAAATTCTTTTCTAGCTAGTATTTGTTCTTGTGTAGCATCATCAATTCCTGCCATATAAATATTAGTCTTCTCAATATTTGCAACTAAACCTGTGGTGTTGCTAAAATGGTTTATGGCCTCCATCACTCTAGCAATGGACTTTAGATCACCTTTACAGAAAATCATCAAATTATCTGCAAAGATCAGATGAGTTAACTTGAGAGCCTTACACATTGGGTGGCATGTGAAATCTGTAAGCTCACTCATTTTCTTAAGTGTTCTAGATAAGTACTCCATGACTAAGACAAATAGTAGTGGGGATATTGGGTCCCCTTGTCTCAGTCCTCTTCTCCCTTCAAAATACCCAACACTTTCTCCATTAACCTTCACCATAAATTTAGTGGTGGTAATACATGTCATGACTAGTTGTATGAAAGTCTCAGGGAACCCATATCCAATCAGTGCTTCAGCTATGAACTCCCAACTCACCATGTCGCATGCATTCCTTAAATCTATCTTTATTAAACATCTTGGTGATGTTTTCCTGTTATAGTGTCTCATAAGATCATGGCATATAAGTACATTGTGTACCAAGGATCTCCCTTCCACAAATGCTGCCTGATTTGGTGCTACCAGATAGTTCAAAGCTTGTTTCAATCTCTTGCATATTACTTTGGATATACACTTGTACAAGATATTACAACAAGATATTGTTCTAAATTGACTGGCATATTGTGGGCTTGGTACTTTAGGTATCAAGGTTATCATTTTTGCATTCAACTGCACTAGTAACTTCCCATTGTTTAGAAATTGGAATACTGCAATGGTTACATCCTTCCCTACAATCCTCCATGCCTTTTTGAAAAAGTCACTCCATATCCATCAGGGCATGGGCTCTTGTTGCTGTCAATACTAAATATAGCATCCCTCACATATTTTCTTGTGTATGGTTGTATCACGTTCATCTGTTGTACTGTTGATAGCACATGCCCATTCCTCAGAATTCTTCTTATTGTTGTTGTTCTGTCTACTGCTTTCTTCCCTAATAATTCTTTATAATAGTCTACAAAGATCATGGCTATCTTTTTTGGTTCTGTGTGTATCATATCATTGCCATCCCTCAATTGTATAACAGCCTCTTGAAATTTTTTGTGTTTAATTACTGAAAAAAAATATCTTGAATTGTCATCTCCAATCCTTATCCATGTTGCTTTGCTTCATTGCTGCAGGAAGCTTTCTGCCATGTAGGAAGACCTTCTGAACTTCTGGTATTGTGCTCTTTCCTTTCTCTATAGATCCTGATCTATGGGGGTTATGTGTAACTCTCTTTGTATCTGCTCTAACTGTGTTCTGTCCTCCTCTACTTCTGCTAGGATATCCCTAAAATGGTGTTTGTTTAGTTCCTTCAATCCTTGCTTCAAAGCTTTTAGTTTCTTCACTACATGATACATAGCACATCTATGCACCTGCAGTTGCCATGCTGTCTCAACTTTCTCCAAGAAATCTAGATGGCTTGCCCATATATTGCAGTATCTAAAAGGTCTGCTTGTATTTTGTTTTGTGTGTAATTGTTCTACCTTAATTGGACAATGATCGCTTATGCCCTCTGGTAGATATCTAGCTCCATATGCAGGCATTTGGTTCAGCCAATCATTATTGATGAACACCCAGTCAATTTTAGAGTACACTCTATTTCCTCTCTGTCTATCATTCCATGTGAATCTACTCCCTGTGGTAGGTAATTCCATCAGACCACTAGACTCCACACAGTGCTGGAAATCTATTACATCCCTCTTTGTCACTGGTTTCCTCCAATTCGATCCTCCATATTAAGGACTGCAATAAAGTCACATATTGTGATCCAAGGATCTTGATTCCCCATACTGATTCTATTCAAATAGTTCCATAGCTCTCTCCTTTCATCATTTGTATTGTATGCATATACCACAATCAGTCTAACCATTATATTGTTAGTTTTATTAGTCACCTTGCATGTGATGGCCTGTGCATTACCATATTCATATTGCACTAGATATTGATTTGGTCTCCAAATCACCCAAATTATACCATTGTAGTGATGCTCTAAGTTTGTAACATAGCTTTACCAATGGAATAGTTTATCAGCTAGTTGTTTTATCCTTCCCTTCTTTATTTTTGTTTCTACTAAACCTACAATTCCTACACACTTCTCTTTTGCAGAGGAGTTGGACCTCCTTCTGCTTATTGGGGTTGTTTAGGCCCCTTACATTCCAGCATATCATGTTATCCATTCCCCAAGGGAGGTATTTGTGTCACGACCCAAACTAACCTATGTCGTGATGGCGCCTATCGTGGAACTAGGCAAGCCGAATCATTTCCAAAATAAACCGATATTTTCATTTCAAAGATAATCTCAAGGTTATTTAACATAAAACCTCCATTTAAAGAGTTCAAATCAAAGAAAAACAGAATTGCGAAAAAGAAAAGCCCGACATTGGGGTCTCACTAGTCATAAGCATCTACTACAATCTGTCTAACAATATCAAGGCTAACTCAGCCTGGAAAATAGCTAAATATAACTAGAGGAAGATAAGAGGGAGAAGAGCAGGGGTTGTGATCGCCAAACAACTACCTTGCTATCTCCAAGAAAAATCTGCAACCAGAACACTCAATAACTGCTACCGTGTCCAGCTATACCTGAATCTACACACAAGGTGTAGGGAGTAACGTGAGTACGCAAACTCAGTAAGTAACAACAATAAATAAAGACTGAGCAGTAGTGACGAGCAATAAAGCATATAACATTCATTTCATGAAATCTCAGTAAAGTACAACATGCTTTAAAAATCAGTGTTTGAATCGAATCATCTCGTTTAAACCCGGTTCCAGTAAAAATTATTTAAAGATATTCTTCCAACAGTTTTTCAAACAAAGGCTCAATACAAAGGTGAGCAAAAATGATTAAATCATAAACAGCCCCTCGGGCATAACATCACTCATATACAACTACTCGAGCAAACTTCACAGTCACTCTTGCCACTCGGGCATACCTCACAATAACTCTTGCCACTCGGGTATACCTCACAATCACTCTTGCCACTCCGGCATACCTCACAATCGCTCATGCCTCCCAGTCACTCAGCACTCGGCACTCACACTCAGTAGGTACATGCACTCACTGGGGGTGTGTACAGACTCCGGAGGGGCTCCTTCAGCCCAAGCGCTATAATCTGCACGGACAACTCACGTTTCAAAATAATAAAGTATGCTACAGGCGGGCAGCCCCGATCCACACTCATCCTCACAAATCAGGCCCTCGGCCTCACTCAGTCATAAACCTCTCAAGCCACTCGGGCACCTCAGTAAAACAGGGCATTCAGCCCAAAACATTTATATTCATCAAAATAGAGTCATAAAACTGAGTTATGCGGTAAACAAGTATAAACATGACTGAGTATAGATTTTTAATCGAAAACAATGAGAGGGTGGTAAAAAACAGCCCCTAAGGGTCCAAACAGCATTGGCGCAAGGCCCAAACATGGCATTCAGCCTAATTTACAGAAATTCTTTCTAAAACATATAAGTATCAAATGGTTTCAACAAAGTATGCAACTTTATAGTTGCTACGGGACGGACCAAGTCACAAATCCTCAACAGTGCACGCCCACACGCCTGTCACCCAGCATGTGCGTCATTTCAAAATAGTAGAATGATACGAAATCCGGGGTTTCATACCCTCAGGACTAGATTTACAATCGTTAATTACCTCAAACCGCGAAATTTGTATTCTGCAATGTCCTTTCCTCATGAATTGGTCTCCAAACGCCTCGAATCTGGTCATAAATAATTCGTTTCAGTCAATAAAATTCATTGGAATTAATTCCACAAGATAATAATGATTTTTCATAAAAATCCAAAAATTAGCTCAAAAAATCATCTCGGAACTCGACAAAAGTTACAAAATCCGGAAATCCATTCAACCACGAGTCTAACCATACCAATTTTACAAAAATCTGACCCCAACTCGACCCTCAAATCTACAATTTAAACCAAGAGGGTTTTCAAATTTTTCCCAACTCAATTCACCAATTAAATGATAAAAACAACTATGGATTCGGGTAATTTAACCAATATTGAGTTAAGAACACTTACCCCGTTGTTTCCTCTGAAAATCACCCTAAATCGCCTCACTTTTCCTCTTAAACTCACTGCCCAGACTTTTCTTCTTCGCGAACGCATTCAGTGCCTCGCGTTTGCGAAGCACAAAATAACTCTTGTCCAAATTCCTCCTTCGTGAACGCGACATCACCATCGCGTTCGTGAAGCACAAAATGCCTCTGCCTCAATGCCTTCTACGCGAATGCGATGCTTCGTTTCCCCCTCACTACGTGAACGCGACACCCCCTTATGCGAACTCATAGATCAATTGTCTGAGGGGGTCTTCGGCTGCTTCCTCTCTTCTTCGCGAACGCATAACATCTCTCGCGTTCGCGATGCACACCCAGCCCACCCTTCGCGAACCCGTTCTTCTCTTCGCGAACGCGAAGAGAAAATATTTCCAGTCTCCCAATTCCTCTTCATGAACGCAAGGCTCCAATCGCGAACGCGATGAAGGAAACCAGATGGTGCATCAGAAAAATTCCAGCAAAGTTCCAAGTCCAAAATCCAATCTTTTAACTATCCAAAACTCACCCGAGCCCCTCGGGACCTCAACCAAAGATACCAACAAGTTCTAAAACATCATACGGACTTAGTCGAACCCTCAAATCACCTCAAACAACTCTAAAACCATGAATTACACCCCAATTCAAGCCGAATGAACTTTGAAATTTCTAATTTCTACAAATGACTCTGGAACCTATCAAATCACGTCCGATTGACCTAAAATTTTGCACACAAGTCATAAATAACATAACAGATGTATTCCAATTTTCAGAATTGGATTCCGACCCCGATATCAAAAAGTCAACCCCCCGGTCAAACTTCTCAAAAATTAAACTTTCGGCATTTCAAGCCTAATTCGTCTACGAACTTTCAAATAATATTTCGAATGCGCTCCTAAACCCAAACTCACTATACGGAGCTATTGGAATCATCAAAATTCAAATCTGAGGTCGTTTATATATAGGTCCATATCCGGTCCACTTTTCTAACTTAAATTTTTCAATTATGAGACTAAGTGTCTCATTTCACTCCGAGTTCCTTCCGGACCCGAACCAACTAACCCAATATAACATAATATAGTTGAATAACACAAAACGAAGTAGAAATAGGGAAAATGAGGCTATAACTCTCTAAACGACCGGCCGGGTCGTTACATCCCCCCCTCTTAAACATCCGTTCGTCCTCGAACGGGTCTAGAAACATACCTGGAGTCTCGAATAGGCATGGATATCTGCTCCGCATCTCCCGCTCGGTCTCCCAGGTGGCCTCCTTCACAGGCTGACCTCTCCATTACACCTTCACTGAAGCTATATCCTTTGACCTCAACCTTCGAACCTGCTGATCCAAAATAGCCACCGGCTCCATATCATAAGTCATATCACCCTCCAACTGAACCGTGCTGAAATCCAAAACATAGGACGGATCTCCAATATACTTCCGGAGCATTGAAACATGAAACACTAGATGCACATTCAACAAGCTGGGTGGCAAGGCAAGCTTATAAGCCACCTCCCCTATTCTCTGAAGCACCTCAAAAGGCCCAATGAACTGGGGGCTCAACTTGCCCCTCTTCCCAAACCTCATAACACCCTTCATGGGTGATACCTTCAGTAAACCCTTCTCCCCAACAATAAAAGACACATCACGGACCTTCCTATCCGTCTAGCTCTTCTTCCTAGACTGCGCCGTGTGAAGCCACTTCCGAATCAATTTCACGTTATCTAATGCGTCCTAGACCAAGTCTATATCTAAGAGCCTAGCCTTACCCGGCTCAAACCATCCAACCGGAGATCTACACCTCCTCCCATATAAAGCCTCGTACGGAGCCATCTGAATACTCGACTGATAACTGTTGTTATATGCAAACTCCGTGAGTGGCAGAAACTGGTCCCATGAACCCCCATAGTCAATGACACAAGCACGCAACATGTCCTCCAATATCTGAATAGTGCGCTCGGACTGCTCTTCCGTCTGAGGGTGAAAAGTTATGCTCAACTCAACCTAAGTACCCAACTCTCGCTGCACGGCCCTCCAAAACTTTGATGTGAACTGAGTACCCCTATCTGAAATGATGGAAACTGGGACACCATGCAGGCGAACGATCTCTCGGATGTAAATCTCAGCCAACCGCTCTGAAGAGTAAGTAGTACCAACTAGAATGAAGTGCGCAGACTTGGTCAGCCAATCCACAATAACCTAAATAGCGTCGTACTTCCTCGAAGTTTGTGGGAGCCCAACTACAAAGTCCATAGTGATCCGCTCCCACTTCCACTATGGGATCTTTAATCTCTGGTGCTCATACTTAACCTGCTGACAGTTTAGACACCGAGCCACAAACCCAACTATATCCTTCTTCATCCACCTCCACCAATAGTGCTGCCTCAAATCCTGGTACATCTTCACGGCACCCGGATGGATGGAATACCGCGAGCTGTGGGCCTCCTCAAAAATCAACTCTCGAAGCCCATCTATATTAGGCACACATATCCGGCCCTACATTCTCAGCACGCTATCATCACCAATAGTCACATCCCTAGCATCACTTCTCCGAACCCCGTCCTGAAGAACGAGCAAGTGAGGGTCATCATACTGACACTCCCTGATACGGTCATAAAGAGAAAACCTGGAGACCACACAAGCCAATATCTGACTAGGCTCCGAAATATCCAATCTGACAAGCTGGCCCACTAAGGCCTGAACATCCAATGCCAAAAGGTCTCTCTGCTGCTGGAAGATATGCTAAACTCCCCAAACTCTTTGTCCGACGACTCAAAGCATCAGCCACCATATTGGCCTTCCCCGGATGGTACAAAATAGTGATATCATAGTCCTTAAGAAGCTCCAACCATCTCTGCTGATGCAAATTAAGATCCTTCTGCTTTAACAGATACTGCAGACTTCGGTGATCAGTATAGATCTCACAATGAACCCCATACAAATAATGACGCCAAATCTTCAAGGCGTGAACAATGGCTGCTAACTCAAGACCATGGAGAGGATAGTTCTTCTCATGGGTCTTCAACTGGCGTGAGGCATATGTGATCACCCTACCCTTCTGCATCAAAACACAACTAATGCTTATCCTCGAGACATCGCAATATACGGTGTAAGAACCTGAAGCTGATGGCAGAACCAACACTGGAGCTGTGGTCAAAGCAGTCTTGAGCTTCTGAAAGCTCTCCTTACACTCATCCGACTACCTGAATGGAACACCCTTTTGGGTCAATTTGGTCAAGGGCGATGCAATAGATGAAAATCCCTCCACAAAGCGACGGTAGTAACCCGCCAAACCAAGAAATCTCCTAATCTCCGTGGCTGAGGACGGTCTAGGGCAACTTTGCACCGCCTCTATATTCTTCGGATCCACCTGAATACCCTCGCTGGACACCACGTGCCCCAGGAATGCTACTGAACTGAGCCAAAACTCACATTTGGAGAACTTTGCATAAAGCTTCTCCTCCCTCAATTTCTGTAATACAATCCTCAGATGCTGAGCGTGCTCCTCCTGGCTATGAGAGTATACCAGAATGTCATCAATGAATACAACAACGAATGAGTCCAAATAGGGTTGGAATACACTGTTCATCAAATGCATGAACACTGTTGGGGCATTGGTCAGCCCAAAAAGACATCACCAAGAACTCATAATGGCCATATCGGGTCCTGAAAGCTGTTTTAAGAATATCTAAATCCCGAATCTTCAACTGGTGATAACCGGACCTCAAATCAATCTTGGAGAACACCCTCGCTCCCTGAAGCTATTCAAATAAATCATCAATATGAGGCAAAGGATACTTATTCTTGACTGTGACCTTGTTCAACTGCCTGTAATCAATACACATTCTTATGGAACCATCCTTCTTCTTCACAAATAGAATCGGTGCACCCCAAGATGATACACTAGGACGAATAAACCCCTTATCAAGGAGTTCCTGAAGTTGTTCTTTTAATTCTTTCAACTCCGACGGTGCCATACGATACGGTGGAATAGAAATGGGCAGAGTGCCCGGCACCAAATCAATACCAAAGTCAATATCCTTGTCATGCGGCATGCCCGGTAGGCAACCCTCGGAATACCTGACAGAATCAATGACAGGAGTCTCTGCACTAACATCCCTCACAAAAGCCAAATAAGATAGGCAACCCTTCTCAACCATGCGATGAGCCTTCAAATATAAAACCACCCTACTTGGTACATAGTCTACATAACCGCTCCACTCAACCCTCGGAATACCAGACATAGCCAACGTTACCGTCTTAGCGTGATAATCTAGAACATCATGACATGGAGATAACCAATCTATACCCAATATCACATCAAAGTCAACCATACTGAGCAACAATAGATCCACTCGGGTCTCCAGACCCCCAATAGTCACCACACATGACCGATATACGCGGTCCACAATAATAGCATCGCCCACAAGAGTAGATACATGTACAGATGAAACTAAGGACTCACGGGGCATATCCAAAAAATGGGCGAAATACGAGGAAACATATGAATACGTGGAACCAGGGTCAAATAATACCGAGGCATCTCTGTGAAAAACTGAGAGAATACCTGTAATCACAGCATTTGAAGCAATAGCATCTGGTCTGGCAGGGAGAGCATAGAAATGGGCTTGACCACCCCCTGATCTGCCTCCCCCTCTAGGGCGACCCCTAGCTGACTGACCTCCACCCCGAGCTGACTGGGCAGGTGGTGAGGTAACTGGTGCTGTAGTCGGAGGCTGACTCCTCTGCTGAGATAGACCTCCATGACGACGAGGACACTGCCTCCACATATGCCCAAGCTCCCCACACTCAAAACAACTCCCTGGTACTGGCGGCGGAAACTGAAGGGAACCTCTAGAACCGGGATGACTGGTAGAAGAACCTGGCATGGAAGAGCCCTGAACAGGTGGAGCACGGGATGAACTCTGAATTGGAAGGGCACTAAGTGATGAGTGGACCTGATGAGAACTGTGAGAACCATGGCCAGATGATGCACCCCGATGAAATGGCCGAGCTGACTAAGCCTGTCTGAAAAGACGACCTCTACCGTGCTGGAGCTGACCCCCAAAAGGAGCACCGCTGAATCCACCCTGACCACGAGGCCTCTTGGCCTCCAACTCAACCCTCTCCTGACCGTGAACCATCTCAATCTACCGAGCAATGTCGACAACCTCATCAAAGGTAGCACCCGAAACCCGCTCCCTGGTCATGAGCAACTGTAGCTGATAAGTGAGGCCATCAATAAACCTCATGATCCTCTCTCTGTCCGTGGGAACCAACCGGATAGCATGACGGGCCAACTCAAAGAATCGCATCTCATATTATGTCATAGACATATCGCCCTAGCGAAGCCGCTCAAACTATCTGCGCAGCTCCTCTCTGCGGGATCGAGGCAAGAACTTCTCCAAAAAGACCACGGAGAACTGCTGCCAAGTAAGGGGTGTTGCGCCAACAGGCCTACACCTCTCGTAAGTCTCCCACCATCTGAGTGCAAACCCATAAAACTGAAAGGTAGTGAATGAGACCCCACAAGTCTCCAAAATACCATCAGTACGGAGTATCCTCTGAGACTTGTCCAAAAAGTCCTGAGCATCCTCTCTCTGTGTGCCACTGAAAGGTGGTGCCGAAGTCTCCCAAACCTTTCCAACCTACGCTGATCATCCTCAGGCATAGCAGGAACCACATAATCCTAAGCAATAGCAACCGGCTGGGTTGGTGGTGCCTCTGGTGTCTGAAGTCCCTAAATAACCTACTCGGGTGTGCGAGCGACGGGAGTCTAAGTGCCTCCCCCTGGGCTGAGAACTGGCTGCGGCCGTCAAAATAGAGACCGTCTGAGCAAGGCCAGTACATGCTGTCAGAATCTGAGCTAGGGCCACCTGAAGGCCTGGAATCACAATAGGAATAGGTGGTGCCTGAGCTGGTGCATCAACAACTGGAACTTGTTCCTGATCTGGGACAACCGATGGATCTGCAGGTACTGCCCCAACTGTTGTACGGGTTGCACCTCTGCCCCTACCACGGCCTCTACCGCGGCCTCGACCTTTCGTGGCCCTGGCTGGTGGTACTGGTGGCTGGCCCTCCTAACCGGTAGCACAAGTCCTCACCATCTGTGAGAGAATGAAACAACAGATGTTTAGTTACTAGAATCAACAAATTCGCACGACAAGAATTCAAGAATGTGAAGTTTCCTAAAGGTTCTGCAGCCTCCTGAAGATAAGTACAGACGTCTCTGTACCGATCCTCAAGACTCTACTAAACCCGCCCATGACTCGTGAGACCTATGTAACCTAGGCTCTGATACCAATCTGTCACGACCCAAACTAACCTCTGTCGTGATGGCGCCTATTGTGGAACTAGGCAAGCTGACTCATTTCCAAAACAAACCAATATTTTCATTTCAAAGATAATCTCAAGGTTATTTAACATAAAACCTCCATTTAAAGAGTTCGAATCAAAGAAAAATAGAAGTGCAGAAAAGAAAAGCCCGACATCGGGGTGTCACTAGTCATGAGCATCTACTACAATCTGACTAACAATATCAAGGCCAACTCAGCCTGAAAAATAGCTAAATACAACTAGAGGAAGATAAGAGGGAGAAGATCAGGGGTTGTGATCTCCAAACAGCTACCTTGCTATCTCCAAAAAAATCTGCAACCAGAACACTCAATAACTGCTACCGTGTCCAGCTACACCTGAATCTGCACACAAGGTGCAAGGAGTAACGTGAGTACGCCAACTCAGTAAGTAACAACAATAAATAAAGACTGAGCAGTAGTGACGAGTAATAAAGCATATAACGTTCATGTCATGAAATCTCAGTAAAGTACAACATGCTTTAAAAATCAGTGTTTGAATCGAATCATCTCGTTTAAACCCGGTTCCAGTAAAAATCATTTATAGATATTTTTCCAACAGTTTTCAAACAAAGGCTCAATGCAAAGGTGAGCAAAAATGATGAAATCATAAATAGCCCCTCGGGCATAACATCACTCATATACAGCCACTCGGGCAAACCTCACAGTCACTCTTGCCACTCGGGCATACCTCACAATCACTCTTGCCACTCGGGTATACCTCACCATCACTCTTGCCACTCCGGCATACCTCACAATCGCCCATGCCTCCCAGTCACTCAGCACTCGCACTCAGTAGGTACCTGCGCTTACTGGGGATGTGTACAGACTACGAAGGGGCTCCTTCATCTCAAGCGCTATAATCTGCACGGACAACTCACGTGCCAAAATAATAAAAGTATGATGCAGGAGGGCAGCCCCGATCCACACTCATCCTCACAAATCAGGCCCTCGGCCTCACTCAGTCATAAACCTTTCAAGCCACTCGGTCATCTTAGTAAAACAGGGCATTCAGCCTAAAATATTTATATTCATCAAAATAGAGTCATAAAACTGAGTTATGCGGTAAACAAGTATAAACATGACTGAGTATAGATTTTCAATCGAAAACAATGAGAGGATGGTAAGAAACAGCCACTAAGGGTCCAAACAGCATTGGCGCAAGGCCCAAACATGGAATTCAACCCAATTTACAGAAATTCTTTCTAAAACATATAAGTATCAAATGGTTTCAACAAAGTATGCAACTTTACAGTTGCTACGGGACGGACCAAGTTACAAATCCCCAACAGTGCACGCCCACACGCCTGTTACCTAGCATGTGCGTCACTTCAAAATAGTAGAATGATACGAAATTCAGGGTTTCATACCCTCAAGACTAGATTTACAATCGTTACTTACCTCAAACCGCGAAATTCTTATTCTGCAATGTCCTTTCCTCGTGAATTGGTCTCCAAACGCCTCGAATCTGGTCATAAATAATTCGTTTCAGTCAATAAAATTCATTGGAATTAATTTCATAAGATAATAATAATTTTCCATAAAAATCCGAAAATTAGCTCAAAAAATTGCACGTGGGGCCCACGTCTCGGAACTCAACAAAAGTTATAAAATACGGAAACCCATTCAACCACGAGTCTAACCATACCAATTTTACAAAAATACGACCCCAACTCGACCCTCAAATCTTCAATTTAAACCAAGAGGGTTTTCAAATTTTTCCCAACTCAATTCATCAATTAAATGATAAAAACAATTATGGATTCAGGTAATTTAACCAATATTGAGTTAAGAACACTTATCCTGTTGTTTCCTCTGAAAATCACCCAAAATAGCTTCAATTCCGAGCTCCAAATCGCCAAAAACTTAAACTCACTGCCTAGACTTTTCTTCTTCGCGAACGCGATCAGTGCCTCGCGTTCGCGAAGCACAAAATAACTCCCGTCCAAATTCTTCCTTCGCGAACGCGACATCACCCTCGTGTTCGCGAAGCACAAAATGCCTCTACCTTAATGCCTTCTACGTGAACGCGTTCAACCCATCGCGAACGCGATTCTTCATTTCCCCCTCACTACGCGAACGCGACACCCCCTACGCGAACGCGTAGATCAATTACCTGGGGGGTCTTCGGCTGCTTCCTCTCTTCTTCGCAAATGCGTAACACCTCCCGCGTTCGCGATGCACACCCAGCCCACCCTTCGCAAATGCGTGCTTCTCTTCGCGAACGTGAAGAGCAAATATTGCCAGTCTCCCAGTTCCTCTTCACGAACGCGAGGCTCCACTCGCGAACGCGATGAAGGAAACCAGATGGTGCATCAGAAAAATTCCAGTAGAGTTCCAAGTCCAAAATCCAACCTGTTAACCATTCGAAACTCACCAGAGCCCATCGGGACCTCAACCAAATATACCAACAAGTTCAAAAACATCATACAGACTTGGTCAAATTTCATGGAATTGTATAGTTGAATAATCTGTTGATATACGTACATTCTCTACATGTTAGAGAAAATTGAGCTGAGACTCGTATTAAAAATCATGCTTTGGTATATGTTGTTATTGTTGGTACCCACCGGGGTCATTTCTATGATTGAATTATATGATCAAAAATTATAATTTCACACCCAGTCATGTTCATTCATTTCATATCATATCTCAGTCTCTGTTGCTATTTATTGAGGCATCATATCATTGTTGTTGGGCTGCTTATCATAATTTTTGAGAGCCCGAGATATTGGAGAGGTTGATGACTGAATGAGGTCGAAGGCCTAATTGTGAGGATATTTATGGGATCGGGCGGCACGCCACAGCATGTTTTGTTGATTTATGCCATGATTGGCTTGATATAGCGCTTGTGATGAAGGCGCCCCTCCAGAGTTTGTACATACCCCCAGTGAGCGCATGTACCTACTGAGTGCGAGTGTCGAGTGCGAGTGCCGAGTGATGAGTGACTATGAAGAATGAGTGACTGTGAGGAAAGAGTGACTATGAGGTTGGAGTGAACTAGAGGACTAAGTGACTGCTACTCTGAAAGGATGTATTGATTTCATTATTTGCTGCATTTCAGTTGTCATATATCACTATTTTGGAAATTTCGGAAAAATATTATTTTTTGTTTCGGTCAAACTTGATATGAAATTTCAGTGAAAGCTTAAGTGTTGAACTTGAGAGCATGCCTACTCTTTTATATTGGAAAGAACTGTATTTGGACTTAGCTGAGAAGCTCGTCACTACTTTCAGTTCTTTATTTATTATTGTTACTTACTGAGTTGGTTGTACTCATACTACACCCTGCACTTTGTGTGCAGATCCAGGTGATCCCGGATATGGTGAGTGTTGATTCTCTCGCATGGTTGATTTTTTGGAGATTCAGAGGTTGGTGCCGTGTTTCGCAGACCTTGTCTCTCCTTCCATATCTCTTGTTTACTGTATTTGGTCCTAGACTATTATAGACCATGTTTTCTAGGCTTGTAATGTTTAGATGCTCATGTACTCAGTGATACGAAGTTTTGGAACGGATTGTATAGGAATTTGCTAGATTTTTGGTATTGTATTAAACATTATGTTTTCAAACTTAAAAGAAATCGTGGGTTATTGATGTTGTCGGCTTGCCTAGTACTGAGATAAGCGCTATCACGACAGGTTAGGATTTTAGGTCATGACAAGTTGGTATCAGAGCCTAGGTTACATAGGTCTCACGAGTCATGAGTAGGTTTAGTAGAGTCTTACGGATCGGTACGGAGACATCTGTACTTATCTTCGAGAGGCTGCCGAACCCTTAGCAAAATTTCACTTTCTTGTATTATATCGTGCAGAATTAATTCAGCTTGAAACATAACTCTTTGAATTCCTTCCACACATTCGTGTGCACATGTGAACGCTCAGTATCAGCTGTGTATCATTGGCTTGTGATTCCATGAACGAGGTTCGAGATAAGTATTTTGTGTTTTGTTGATGGGCCAGTATGGAGGACTTGAGGCCGGAGTTAGACCGTAGCTTAAGCTCGGTAGTTTTGGTTATGAGAACCTGTGCAATTGGACTTATGCGATCGGTAGTATTCCTATGAATGGAATTTATAGCTCAATGAGCGGTTGAATGACTATATGATAAGTATGATGTGAATGCGGGACGTGTTCAGATGGGTTGAATGAGACAAATAAATTTTACTTGTGACTCAAGAGTTTGCTATTAGGTACTTGATTCCTGTTTTGATGTGACGTACAATCTTGAGTTGTGAGCAGAGACGGATCTATGAATTGAAGCTTATGGGTTCCTACCGTAATTTTAAATTAATATGTAATAATATCTGGGTTCATAATTAGATATTTACAAATATTTAGTGAATTTCTTAATATAAATACAGAGTTTACGCAAAAGTTACCGGGTTCCCGGGAACCCGTAGCCAATGCTCTAGGTCCGCCCCTGGTTGTGAGTGCGTTGAGGGATCTGTCATACTGTTTAATTGTGGAGCGAAGTAGATTTTCATGTCGTGTTGATGAGTTCAAACTCTGTGGCTACGAAAGGGTATAGCAATATGCCAATTTGAGGCTAAGTAGGTGGGTTATCTCATGCGGAGTAATCTACGTAAGTGTGTTCCTTATAATGTTGAGTGGAGAGTTTCTTTTCTACCAGCTAGGCATATGTGTTGAGATTTGAATTTGAATACTGTTGAGAAAGTTGACTTGACTGTCACGAGAATAAATGCGAACTTAGCGGATGATTGAGGTATTTTTATGGTGGGTGTTGCGTAAGCTTGAGAAGAATTTTTGTTGAACGAACTGCAGTATTATGACAGTAATAAAGTATGGGTATTGTGAGTTATGGAGTGTTTTGTTGTATGGCTCTGAGCCAAGTGGGGGAGCCTGCTATTGACAATTCAATTTCATGGATATATGTTAAATTTTAGTTTTGGTCTGAGGCATACTTGTGGGTTAGTTATGACTTGCAGAGGCGGAGGTCGAGGATGACACAGGTAAGGAAATTCCTGGATACGGGTTACATTGCACTTTATGAAAATATATAAATTTTAGAATGATTAAGTTGTTATTTTGAAGGATGTGGTGCGTACGAAGTATGAATTTGATTAGTCGTGTTAAGGCAAGGTTACTTCTTGGAGTGTTGAGTGTGCTAAAGGAGCACGTGTCTTTTGGACTGTTTGGGCGGTGCAATTTGAATTTAAGCAAAGTGGGTGACGCTCGACAGGGTTCTAATGGATTCTACATTTCAATATAAGAAAGGAATGAGAAACAATTTTAAATTCGCATAAGGTCCTTCAGAGTGGGTGTCTCGGTTGTGGTACTTTGTGGTGCTTAAGAAGAATACAATGGCTTATGGGCCTTAGGGTAGTGTAGTTGTATATTAGGATGCCTTGTAGTGAGCTTTGGGTAAGGATGGTAGTGTTCTGAAACGGAGAAGTGTCAACTTGAGCGTAATTATGATGTGGTGAAGCTCTACAGATATTTTGGCGGTAATATTCTTGGGTTTGATGACCTGCGTGGCTTGGTTGAATTAGAGAAATTTAGTTCTGATAGCTTAATTAGGTGCAAATGGATTTCAAAGTGTTCTTGATGGTTCCTACCATGGTTTGAACTGGATATTTTATACCGGTGTGGAGAACGTGTTGTGTATTGTGATTTCCTCCTGGAAGGAAGCAAGAGGAAGGTTTCTAAATGACCGGGTATGTAATTTGCTAGTTACCCAAGGTTGATAACGAGATTCTTGTGCTTGTCCATGATGGCATGATAGATGTGGTGTGTTGTGCGAGATTAAGATTTACATGTACAAGGTGGCAGTTCAGTCTTAAAAGGAAGATCACGATTTATGGACAAAATGGTCAATTTCAGATGTTTAGACGAATGTTATAGCTGCTCGGTAATCCTTGAGAAGGGTGCGCTTTTCAGTAGGCACATTGTGTTTTGACTTACGGATGTTCATTGGTACTTTGGTACTCACCCGGTTGATAGACTGCTGATATTTAAATTATTACTATGTGGCACGGAAGAAGTATAAAACTATTCCTCGTGGGATGATCGTGCATGAAACAGGTGTTAGTCATTCGAGTGTTGGAGTTGGGATCAGTTATGGTAGTTCATGTGTACTTATTTGATTGCTCATGTATGATATGCTTGGACCGAAGGTCTGTGACCATGCCAGGTAGATTATGTTATTGGCACGTGAGTTGTCCGTGCAGATCTATGTACTGATATTATTGGCACGTGAGTTATCCGTGCGGGTCTAGATATTGATACTATAGCACGTGAGTTATCCGTGCGGGTGATGTTAATGTGAGCTATGGTAGAGCTGGCTATCGTTATTAGATTCTCTTGTCTTGGTTATACTATCTGAAATAAGCTCATAACATTGCAGTTGTGGTGGTTCTTGTTGAACTTGCAATACGGTTCTCTTCTTTGAGACATTTTTTCATTTTTGGGTACACGAATTGTGCAATTGTGGCTTGAGTTATATTGGTGTGGCATGTCTGTAGGATAGTTATGTTTAATGATATATGGTCATTGGATCTAGAATGGGTATTGTCAGGTTTGATTACGGTATAGTTGGAAGATGACATTGAAAGTCGGTTAAGGAAGGGATTATGGTTTTGGTTGGGGTGAGAGGGCTCCATAACTTGTTGATATGATAAAGGGTTATGAGATTCCGCGTATGTCTTTCATTTTCAGCAGTGTACGAAGGATTTGGAATGAGGTTTTGTTTGACATGGGGTTAATACCAGTACCGGTTGGTGTGAGTAGTTACTGTGATCGGGAATGGTGTTACGAACATGTGACTTATGTAGTGTGTTACGTGATTATATCTGGGGTTATTGTTATGGCTTGACACAGCTTGTTCAAACTTATACAATGTGTAGATGTGAGGCTCAGGCCTTGTAAGAAATTCTAAATGTTGGAAATTGGGTTCTAAGTTTTTCGGACTAAGGTTAAAGTAATGATCATCAATTGTGCTGTGTTGTCATGCCTATATGGAATAGGGTGATGTGGGATCACCCCTAGGTATGTGCTTGGTTAGGTGGAATAATGATTCGAAGGTTTAGGAACAACTCTTTGGCACGCAGTTTACATCACAGTTTTGGAGAGCAGTGCAGTGAGAATTAGGTACACATGTTCAGTTGAGTACAACATTTCACCCTCAGACGAACGGACAGTCCGAGCGCACTATTCAGATATTGGAGGATATGTTACGTGCTTGTGTCATTGATTTTGGGGGGTTCTTAGGATCAGTTTCTGCCACTGGCAGAGTTTGCTTACAATAACACTACCAATCGAGCATTCATATGGCTACATATGAGGCTTTATATGGAGACGGTGCTGGTCTCAGGTGGGTTAGTTTGAGCCGGGTGAGACTAGACTATTGGGTACTAATTTGGTTCGGGATGCTTTGGAGAAGGTTAAATTGATTCAGGAGCGGCTTCGCACGGCGCACTCTAGACAGAAGAGTTATGCTGACCGGAAGGTCTGTGATGTTGCTTACATGGTTGGGGAGAAGGTTCTGCTCAAGATTTCACCCATGAAGTGTTTGTTGAGGTT
Source organism: Nicotiana tomentosiformis (assembly GCF_000390325.3). Classification (NCBI taxonomy): domain Eukaryota; kingdom Viridiplantae; phylum Streptophyta; class Magnoliopsida; order Solanales; family Solanaceae; genus Nicotiana; species Nicotiana tomentosiformis. The sequence goes on along the minus strand of NC_090813.1, from coordinate 96,533,891 downwards.
CGGGAAGAAAGGCAAGTTGAGCCCTCGATATATTGGGCCTTTTGAAATACTTAAGAAGGTTGGAGAGGTGGTTTATGAACTTGCTTTGCCACCTAGTCTATTGGGTGTTCATCCAGTGTTTCATGTATCTATGCTCCAGAAGTATATCGAAGATCCGTCTCATGTTTTGGATTTCAGCACGGTTTAGTTGGATGGTAATTTGGCTTATGTTGTGGAGCCGGTGGCCATCTTGGACCGACAGGTTCGAAAATTGAGATCAAAGAGCATAACTTCAGTGAAAGTGCAGTAGAGAGGTCAGCCAGTTGGAGAAGCTACTTGGGAGACTGAGCGAGAGATACGGAGCAAATATCCATACCTATTTGAGACTCCAGGTATAATTCTAAACTCGTTCGAGGACGAACGTTTGTTTAAGAGGGGGAGAATGTAACGACCCGACCGGTCGTTTTGAGTATTACAACCACATTTCCCCATTTACTGCTAATTTATGCTTTACAGTTGTTATGTGACTCGCCGGGGTGATTAGTTCGGGTCCGGTGAGGTTTTGGAATGAATTGGAATACTTAGTTTCAAGGTTTAAAGCTTAGGTTAAAATAGTGATCGAATGTCGACTTATGTATAAACGACCCCGGAATAGAGTTTTGATGATTCCAATAGCTCCGTATGGTTATTTTGGACTTAGGAGCGTGTCCGAAAAATTATTTGGAAGTCCATAGTTAAATTAGGCTTGAAATGGCTAAAATAGAAATTTAAGTTAGAAATTTGACCGGGGAGTTGGCTTTTTGATATCGGGGCCGGAATCCGATTCTGAAAATGGAAATACCTCCATTATGTCATTTATGACTTGTGTGCAAAATTTGAGGTCAATCACACTTGATTTGCTAGGTTTCGGCATCGAATGTAGAATATTCCGACGTCGTTTCTTCGAGAATAAGTAATATCACATTAAGCAAATGAGATCCAAATTCAGATTTGATTGAAGCATTAGATCCGTATTGAAATTTTGGAGTCATACCAAAAAGAATCGTCGAATTCGGATATCGTATGAGAGAGTTATGCCCATTTCCGTGTCAGAAATAATTTTCCGTCGCCGCCAGCGCCCAGGGTAGCGTGGGGCGCTAGCCCTGGTGCTGGGAATTTTTGGGATACTGTAAATGGCTCCACAGGAAGTGCCTCACGCTACCTGTGGCACTCGAAAATGTCAGAGGCTCTATAAATGGGTTTTTTGGTCATTTTTGACATAAAAATAGTTAGGGAGCTCGGTTTGGGTGATTTTAAAAGGCAAACTTCACAAATTGGACTGGGGTAAGTGATCTTAACTTGATTTGGTCCGTTATTCATGAATCTAACATTATTTCCAGCACTTATTTCATGATTTGGGGGATTAGAATAGAAATTTTTTAAAAATTGATTTGAGGGTTTGAAGGCCGAATCGGAGTCGGAATTTAGAAAATTTTGTATGGTTGGACTTGTAGTTGAATGGGCGTTCATATTTTGTAACTTTTGTCGAGTTCCGAGACGTGGGCCCCACTGTTGATTTTTGAGTTAAATTCGGATTTATTTGTGAAATTTAGCATTTTCATATGGAATTGATTCCTACACCTCGTGTTGATTGTATCGAATTATTTTGACTAAGATTCGAGGCGTTTGGAGGCCGAATCGCGAGGAAAAGGTTTATTGGAATAAAGAATTGATCGGATTGAGGTAAGTAACAGTTCTAAATTTGGTCATGAGGGTATGAATCCCCGGATTATGTGTTATGTGATTGGTTTTGAGGTGATGCACATGCTAGGTGACGGGCGTGTGGGCGTGCACCGTCGGAATTGTGACTTGGTCAAATTCCATGGAATTGTATAGTTGAATAATCTGTTGATATTACGTACATTCTCTACGTGTTAGAGAAAATTGAGCTGAGACTCGTATTGAAAATCATGCTTAGGCATATGTTGTTATTGTTGGTACCCACTAGGGCCATTTTGTGATTGAATTATATGCTCAAAAATTGTAATCCCACACTCAGTCATATTCATTCATTTCATATCATATCTCAGTCTCTGTTGCTATTTATTGAGGCATCATATCATTGTTATTGGGCTGCTTATCATGATTTCTGAGAGCCTGAGATACTGTAGAGGTTGATGACTGAGTGATGCCGAGGGCCTAACTGTAAGGATATTTATGGGATCGGGCTGCACGTCGCAGCATGTTTTATTGATTTATGCCATGATTGGCTTGATATAGCGCTTGGGATGAATGAGCCCCTCCAGAGTCTGTATATACCCCCAGTGAGCGCATGTACCTACTGAGTGTGAGTGCCGAGTGATGAGTGACTGTGAGGAATGAGTGACTGTGGGGAAAGAGTGACTATGAGGTTGGAGTGAACTGGAGGACTGAGTGACTGTTACTCTGAGAGGATGTATTGATTTCATTATTTGCTGCATTTCAGTTGTCACATATCACTATTTTGGAAATTTCGGAAAAATATTATTTTCTATTTCGGTCAAACTTGATATGAAATTTTAAATGTTGAACTTGAGTGCATGCCTACTCTTTTATATTGGAAAGAACTGTATTTGGACTTAGCTGAGAAGCTCGTCACTACTTTTAGTTCTTTATTTATTATTGTTACTTAATGATTTGGTTGTACTCATACTACACCATGTACTTCGTGTGCAGATCTAGATGATCCCGGATATAGTGGGTGTTGATTCTCTCTCACGGTTGATTTTTCGAAATTCAAAGGTAGCTGCCGTATTTCGCAGACCTTGTCTCTCCTTCCCTATCTCTTATTTATTGTATTTGGTCTTAGACTATTATAGATCTTGTTTTCTAGGCTTGTAATGTATAGATGCTCATGTACTCAATGACATTAGGTTTGGGAATGTTTGTATCGGAATTTGCTTGATTTTTGGTATTGTATTAAACATAATATTTTCAAACTTAAAGGAAATCGTGGGTTATTGATGTTGTCGGCTTGCCTAGTACTGAGATAGGTGCCGTCACGACAGGTTAGGATTTTGGGTCGTGGTACTTGTTTTGTTTGCTGCTTCCTAGTGTTCAGAGGTGTAATCCATCCCTCCTTATCAATTTGCTGGTTAGCCTTATGTGTCTTCCCTTTCTCCTCCTTTTGCCCAGGGTTCTGTTAGTTCTCCGCTATCCTTTTCGCTTCTGTAACCTGTTTTCCTTCATTTGTTTCCTTCACTATGATTGGCATAGGTCCCTTTGTTTCCTCCCCATTAGGCTTATTCTTCTTCCTGCAGTTTTTATTAGTGTGCCCATATTTCTGGTAGTACTTGCACATCGTAGGTCTCCAGTCATATTGCACCCTTTGTTCAACCAGATTTCCCTGTTCATTCCGGAATAACATCTTTTCAGGTAGTTTGCCATCAATGTCCACCTCAATAAGAAGCCTAGCAAAGCTCAAACCCACCTTCTTTTATGTGTTTTGGTCCACCATAAGTGGTTTTTCGATTAAACTTCTAATTTTACTTAGTCCTTTGGGACTCCAAAATTTAAAATCCAATCCAGGTAATTTTACCCAAATGGGTACTGTATGTAGTTCCTCTTTCGTGAACTCCATCTCTGGGTTCCAAGCTTTCACTATGAACGATTTATTATTAAAATAATAAATGCCTCCCTAAACAGGATCATCCCTCCCAATTACAGAGTCAAAACTTATCACTACTATCCCATTTTTCAGCATTAATATCTTATTTATCCCATATTTAGCCTACAGACGTTATATGTAGCCATTTAGTACTGAGAAGGGGTGTGTGTGCGCCCTAACACATAACAAACAATAACAGTTTGCCAATACTCAATTTCAGAAGTTATGTCATCTACTTCAATTTTACAAACAGGTACCTCATCGATTATCTCTGACGTAACGAAATCCAATTTGAAACCAGCATTTGATATCTTGTCGATGTCGAAATTGTCCCAAACTAAGCTCTTTCTGGTCGATTTTCCTGATTTCTCCAGTTCAATAGCCTTTGCTTCAACTTCTTCCGCCCATGACATCTTCCCGTTGCTACTAGATGCTTGGATTGCTGATCATTCCTCTATAATTTGGAAATTTTCCCTTCCTGTACCCTGTTCTTCATTCACCTATTTTCTTTTCTCCGATGCTTCTGGGTTGCTGTTTTTCGTCTTTTGTGCTTAATTTTTCTGTCGTTGTTGCTGGTTGCGTATTTTCTGTGCTTGTTCCTGTGCCATTCTCACCTTCTCCGGAGTAATTCGATCTCTCCTTCCCATGGATGGCGTAGGTTATGCTAACTTACGCCCAGAGAGAAACATTTCCTAGAGAGAGAAAGTTTTTCAGCCTTTACTGTGAAAGTTGGTTTTGCTCAATTTCATTTATTATTTCTTAACATAAGAGTTGTAAAAATAAAATTAAAATTTTTGAAACATTTATATTCTTATTTAACATTTTAAAATTAAATTTCTGAAAATTAAATTAACTAAATCAAAGCGGAAAAATTAATATAATTTAATTTTGATTATACATAATAAAATAAGCGGAAAGTTAAAATATATATATATATATATATATATATATATATATATATATATTTGGAATAACTGATTGATCCATACATTAACACCCTTATAATCACATATTCACATTAATGAGGTCAATATTTGCCCTACCTAAACCGGTGTCATTTAGTCATCGCGAACTAAAACAGCTGTGGCAGTAGCGTAAATAATCGAAGCGTCATACCTATTGGCGCCACATTCAATCTCCCGCGTTCCCTTTTCAGAACCTTAAAATTCTGGAAACCTTAAAACCCTATTAACCAAATATAATAATACTAGAATTCCCCTACAAACCTTAAACCTGAACTGAAAAGTCGCCGCCGATAGCCGATAGCCGGAGAATGTTCTATTCGCTGACACTTTTGGGGCGGAAAGGTCCATTAGCGACCGTATGGCAGGCAGCAACTATTCAAAGCAGGTTGAAGAAGTCTCATTATGCTTCCACTAATATACCCTCCACTGTTGGTTTGTTCTCTCGCTCACTCTTTTTTCCATTTAAGTTTTCAGTATATAATTTTGTTGTTTTCTAATGTGTCTTTTTCATTGAAAATTTTCCCCTTTTTATTTGCTAAGTATATATAATTTTTCCTTCTTATGGGAACTTTTTATCTATTTTTTTTCCTTCCACATTCATGTGGTTATCTGATTAGTGTTTTGCTGATATCAGTTTGGGTCTTTTTGCGAGATAAAGGTTTGTTCTTTTACATTAAAGATTCTCCTAAGTTTGACCTAAGTTGCTCCACATAAATATATAACAGTAGCTTTGATATGCTTATTATAGTTGTTTTTAAGAGTTTGCTCAGTTATACTGATGCTACTTGTTTACTATTTATTTCTAGAGTTCATCATGTTTCCGGACGTACCCCTTGCACTACGATGGTCTGCTCAGCTTCTACTTGGAGTTGTTAGGATATACTCTAAGCAAGTTGAATACTTTCTCCAAGACTGCAGAACCTTAGAAACGGGAATAAGAAAGTCCATTTTGTCTACAAATCTCAATCTACCGGAAGATGCTCTTCATGCACCATACCAATCCATCACTTTGCCAGAAACATTTGAACTTGATGCCGTCGTTTTTTATGATGATGTTGACCTGAATAGGTAATCTTGCATATCAATTACTTTTTTAGTTTTAGTCAGCTAGAGTCTGTAGGAAGTCACACATGCATTTTGATTTCCAGGTTTGGAGATACTCATCTTAAAAGTTACGAAGAGACAACTTTGGAAGGTATGTATTTTCTTGTTTACTTTATTTCCTGTTTTAATAATACCTTTTTCTGTTTCATTTTCATTAGTGTTGATATTCTAAATAATGAAATTCTTTGTCATGCAGATCAAATACTAATGCGTGAAGATCAGTACGTAGCTATTTTCATTGATGAGGTGGGTTTATCTTTTGCTTCATGTTTGCAGGGAAATTTGGATTTATTCACTTACATTGACATCATTTTGATTAAGAGTTCATTTTTACAGGACATCGGGAATAGTTTGTCAAAATCGGGTGAAGTTTCTGGATTAGGTGCCATGCCTATAGAGACTGAGTAAGGATCTAATTGACTATAAATGTAGATTGTTTCCATTTATTGCCAAGTTTTGAATAAATGTTTTCTTTGATGCTGCAGTTCTGATCCATCAAACCTAGATGGAATTCCTGCTCAATCCCAAAATTCTTCTCCTAAGAATCTGGCAGCACTAAACGGAGGAACTGTTGGCGGTGACATTCCTCAAGATATTCCAGAAATTGAAATCATGCGTGATGCTGTCTATGATCATGGTTCTGAGAATGTTCCCTTATGGTCAGATCAATGGAATGATGTAATGGAACCAGATAAAATTCTGGAGGAAGAGATCATGAAAGACAAGGAAAGTGCAAGCCTAGTCGTGGAAGAGATGGTCGAACGAGACGAACCACCTTCTGCTACTTCAGCAGAGGTTCAAGAATTCACTAATCCACAGATATCTTTTGGTGGGTGAAAAGGTCTTATTCCTATAACTCAAATTATATATGTCATGTATATTACTCTGCATGACTCTCCGTTTTCATGGATATTCAGGGCATCAGTCACCTGATTTATTACTTCGATCAACACCACCTCCTGAGGAGCCAAAAGCAAGGAGAAGAAAGCGAAAGCTACTCATTGATGAGGATGATATAGTATTGTCGAATGAGTATGTTAGTGTATTATCATCTGATTAATAAATAGATTTCTCTTCAAACCATTAGTCTTTCTGACAATGTGTATCATGTTCAACACTACAGTGAAATTGGAAGGCTACTAAATGATACCAGTGCATTGAAACGCCGGAGAAAGAATGCTCCTTTGTCTTCTTTGGACATATGGAAACTAAACAAGAGACATACAAAAGATGGAATGTTATTTGAGTCTTTATTAACCGGTGGGTGTATATATCATAGAGCTTTTTATCTTATATGTATGAGTCTGAATTATCTTCACCGGAAACTCAGCTTTTGTAATTTTGTAGGAGTACATAATGATCTCTGCAACATCTACAAGGAAGACTTCATTTCAGCAAAAATCAAGACCGCTTCCTCACTAGAGGATCATGTAGAACCCAGCGGTAACCAATCCCCTCCACCTGGGAATGATCTTGGGATTGAAATCGAAAGACTACGTGATAATCAAGAATTTGCATGCACCAATTTGTTGTCTGAAATTTTGCCTTCACCAAATAAATTCATTTCCTCTCCACAAATGCCCACGCCCGACCCAGCAGCATCTACTGGGCGTGCTGGTTCCGATATGGAGACCCCTTCAACATGGTACGGAGAGGGACTAGATGTGGAGAATACCATTCTGTCTGATATTCCTGAGTTTGATAACTCTGCTGGGGTATGTTCGATCATGCTTGCTTCCCCGTTAAATAGTGAAGTATGAATCTACTTTTCTAAATGTCAAGATAACAGTTTCAGCAGATTAATATCATCTAGAGTAATCTCATTAGCTCCAGATTTTCATTGTTTATTTATTGTTGAAGACTTATGTTCTATTTTAGGCTAGTTTTTATAAAGAAAGAGTTATACATTCGATGCGAGTGAAGATTTAGGGTTCATATTTGAATGTTCTAGCAGTCATTCTCATTTAAGGTTTGACTACTACATGCATTTCTATGGTCAAATTTTGTTAAGCCAAAATGACTATTAAACTTAGTTCAGACCTGTTTTCCACCTGATAAATTGATAAATGCTGATGCAGGATCTGAGTTTTCTGGACCAAGATGACAGGACTCCCACCGGTAAGCTAAGAACCTCTATTTTTTTTTTTACTTTTTAAGCTTAAGGATTGGTTGTAATTTGGATAATGTTGGTCAATTTCATGTGCTATGACCGTAGCGTCGTATTTATCAGTTTTGTTGATATAACATTTGCCTGAAGCTTGTATACCTATATGTACTAAAATCAGAATTTCCAGGAACTCCTGAAGTTGGTTACTTATCACGTAAGCAAGGGGGAACACCAGAGTTTGACACATTACCTGCTAGAACAAGGTAACACTTTGTAAAAATTATTTTTGTTAATATTGGTTTACTTTGCTATCACGTGACCAAGAGGTCACGGGTTCAAGCTGTGTAAACAGAAATATAAGGTAAGGCTGAATACAATAGATTCTTGTGGTCCGGCCCTTCCCCGGACCCCGCGCATAACGGGAGCTTAGTGTACTGGGCCCTTTTTTTTATTTTTATTGGTTTACTTTGCAGAATAGTCTTTTAATAGTATGTTTGTAGAGCTGTGGCTCAATTTTTGCAATGGAAGTCACCGGTAACCCCCATCTCAGAAGAGACTGGAGATCTCAGCTTAAATACAATTGTAGAAGGCAAAAACAGGAAAATATGTGCCCGAATGTTTTTTGAGACTCTGGTAAGTTTTAATTGCTCTTACACTACTAATATCATCTTTAACTGGGTGTGATTGAGTCAAGAAAAAGGTGTGTATATATATATATATGATATGTATCATTTGCTTAATCAATGATCATATTTAGCATAATTTGTATCTATTGTTGAGGAATTATTTCATAAGATCTTTCACTTAATTGTTTTCCTTCTGGAAATTGAACATTCCAGGTGTTAGAGAATTGTGGACTCGTCGATGCGAATCAAAATGAACCTTATGGTGATATAACTTTGAAAGTTACTTTCAAACTGAAGGAACAATTTTCAAGCTGAGGTTATTGTGTAGATGTATATATAGAGGTAAAATTTTAGTTCTATTTTTTACTGCAGTATTTCTACTGTTTAAAGAAATCAAAGATACAGTCTTCTTAATAGCTTAGTCTTTGACCTGTCAATGAAGAGAGCCCGTCGACTATGGGTTCGGCTGAACCCAGTCACTTTAATCCAGATCGTGTATTTGTCTTACGAAATTCATTGAATATGTAAGAATTGTTAATTTAGAAGCCAGTAACTTAAAAGGATTAGAACCTCGAACTCATAAATTCCAAATTCTTGCTTCGCCTCTGAGGATAATAGGTCTTATTGTGCCTCTAAAGCGCGCACACTCACACTCACATATGTATGCATGTATATATTGCTTTTCTGACATCTGAATGTGATTTTCCTTCTGTAAAATGTAGTTAAAATTACTGTGCACTTTTCTTTGATTATTTTTCTAACAAATCTAAATGCAGTCTTGTTCTTTGAAATGCAGCTAAATCATTGTCCAGACATACATTTAGCATTCAGTAACTATATGAAGATGGATAACCGTGGCAACCATTTTGTCTAAATTATTTGGAGTATCAAGGAATTTAGCATTGTGCTGCTCCTCTATCAAGTCTGCTGATTCTAAATTATTATTTTCACAGTTCCTATTCTTTTAGGTATAATTGGTCCAGTAACATTAAAGAAAACCACTATAATAAAGTCCACTGTATATTATCTGCTAGTAATAAGTTAGACTTAGCCCATATAAATATGTCTTTTTGAAACTACATGGAACATTTTAACACACAAAAGTACATAGTTAATAGTAATAAGTTTCAGTTTTCATCAATTTTGTTCCCTAGTGAAAGCTGTATCGTAACTGAGCAGGAAAAAGGAGAGAACTATATATAATCTGACCGATCTCAATTTGATTAGTCCAACCAAATTAAAGTACTTTCTCCACACAAAAAAAATCCATATAATGTCCCTTTCCTCGAGGACGCCAAGGATAATTTCACAGTTCAGATGTACATTATATATAGACTTTTACAAATAAGAACGAAAAGCTAATGGTAAAAATTTATCCTCATTGATTGTTTATGTTGGATGTTGGTACGTGTTTGCAAATAAACTTATTTTGTTTAAACCATGATTAATTAATATGTAGTTTTACGTCACTAATTCACTTAATTATGCTACATTGATATGGTTTGGTGTAGAGACCCGGCTATGGAGATTTAAGTCAAATTTCAATCGGCATTAGTGCATATATAAAAGCACACAAATTTCGGTCATAGCTAGTATAGGCATATATATAACAGTAATTTTTTTGTCATTTTTCCCTTGATCAAGACCAGTTTCCTTAGTTTAAATCCACCATAAATGGCTTTTGAACTTTTTGACTTTTACTCTTTTTCGTGTCTCTACCGAAATTTTGTTGTGCTCGGCATTGTTCGATTCGGGTCAGACTCACACGACTTTCTCCAAAAGATCTCACGCCATTTTTAAGATACCTCTACCCATTTAAAATACCCTACGTCTTATATGTAGGCTCCCAATCTTTTCAGCTATCAATGTGAAACTTTGTTCGCACACCCAACAATCTCCCCCTCGAACTAAGTTCCACGTGACCCATTACCACAATTCACGGGTCTCCTCATCGAACTAAGTTCGATGGGGCCCATTATCACGATACACGGGTCAATTTTCGAGATTCACTGTGTGCCGCTCACATTGTTAGAGTATTATGACAACTGAAACCCGCAACTAGCTTCTTCTTTTGTGCGCGCCGCTTCGCATAATTACTCTGCCATTTCTATACTCGTCCCGCCGAACCTAGGCTCTAATACCAGTTATTGGTCTAAAACGGCCAAATTATACTATTAACATAATGTGATATTGTCCGCTTTGGGCTAAGCTCGCACGATTTTCTTCCAAAAGGTCTCACACCACTAAGAGACCTTTACACCTTATATGTAGGCTTCTAAATTTTCACGCTACCAATGTGAAACTTTGTTCTCACACCAAATAGATTTAACATGTATTAATTAAGCCTGAATACTTCCATCTCTTTGTTTATAGAGTTCAACTGTTAATTTATACACTGACACTTTAGAATATTTCTCACATTAGAAGTAATTGTAAGTCATTTTCCATAATAAGTGAAAATAGTAACATAAATAGTAAGGTGAGTAATCTTTTAAAAAACATTAAATGATAATGATGATGTGAATTTTGTACTATTATACAATTGGCTGCACCTGCTGCTTCAGAAGGTAACGATGTTGAAAAGATTGACACTTATCCAAAAGGTCATTTTTAAAGAATCCAATGAAACATTAATCATCGTCACAAGTACTGAATTCAACTATGTTTTTAATTAATGGAGCTTCGTTTTAGGTCAATCCAAACATTAATTAAACAAGGATATCTGAATAAAGGTGACGTTCCAACTTTTGCTACTGTTGCAAATTGCTATTGCTCTTTTTTGCTAAACTGTGCTGATCCCAAGAAAGCTTTCTTTTAATATTTATTTCAACTTGGTGGGCTATTTTGAATTTAATTAATATACTACAAGTTTATCCTAAAAAACATTTTAAATAATAGTATATTTTGGAGGTACAACATCATTTGGATCTGGATGTTAAGGATTAAAGTAGAAAGTTAGTAGGTAGTTGAGTTTGGGACACATTATTTGTCTCATCATATCATTCACGTATTATTTGATTCTTCGATTTCTATTGCTAATGCATGTTGTTACCCTTGCTTCGGCTGTCTTATTACTTTGCTATTATTTTGCTGTTAATATTGTTCTTGTTTTCTGTTTACTCGAAAAACGGATAGAGTTGAATTTATACATAGTTCTAAGGATATGTGGTATAGCTTAATACAAATCGTGAGGATAAATAAAAATATCAAATATGGATTGCAAAGAATGTAAAATAAATAAGGTTGGAAAGAAGATGATTTCTAAAAAGAAGATGATTTCTTAAAATAAGCAAGATGAATCAATTAATGAAGTTTTAAATAATAACTCTCGAATATAGGAGAATATGGTGCTTGAATTACAATGTAAGCCAAAAAACTGCCTTCTACAGAAATATATCCATCCTCTTTATACTGGAGGATCCTACTTTTTATAATTAAAAATACATAGTGGAGAACCCATGATAAATTAACTTTTTCCTAATTTTCGCCTAGATTTTCTCCCTTAGTGTATTCGCAACGGCTCTTGTCTGTGAACCCGATCTCGATCAGCCTTGGTGCTGGTCGGTGTTGCTTCTGGAACTCGATATGGACTTGGGATCAGGTGATGATTCAGACTCGATCTCGGTTGGCCTCTACCCCTTAAGCTCGAAATCATCTCATCATAGTTCGATTCGGACTCCAGCTCGATAATGAGTTCGAACTCGGTGTTCGATCTATACCTGAAATCTGGAGCTTTGTTTGTACCACCTTCGGAACCCATCTCGATATTACGAAATTTTTCTCTGATCCATTATGTTTCGACCCCGATCAATCGTACAAAGGCCGAAATCTATTTCGACCGTATACAGATAGTCCCCTCGTTTCTCGGAAAGGATGTGGTGAGAAACGATATGATTTCTTAATGCATCGATTGGATTATAAGTTGACGTTCACATTGACGCACGTGATAGCTGACCCGTCGATTTAGTTTTTCAAGGCATTTAATGCATGTCAGACGGTGGTCGGCCACCGCTGATATTGAACCGTCATTATTTCAATCTATAAATAGCCTTTCTGTCCACCGTTCATCACTTTTACTTCTTCAATCTTAAAAAAAAATCAAGTTCTTTTTCGTCTCTTCTGAGTTTATTCACTAATCTTTGACTCTTTTCTGCAAAATTCTTCTTCTAAACCACCAAATCTTTGTCACCTTCTTTAAATCCAAAATGGTGAAGACATAAAAAATCGTCCCCCAAAAAGAAAAAGCTTCTTCTTCCCAATCTGCCCCCGACAAAATACCGGTGGATCTACGGCCTGAGGAGTGCGTTTCGGCAGCGTGTGTTCTTACCTCCGATTTCAAACTTGATAAAGGTTTGTCGGTTCCAAGCCGATGTGAACCCGTATCGAGATATATTTGTTCGATAACCCGGGGGAATATCGAGCGGATAAAAAAAGATTATAACTGGGAGAACAAAGAAGTGGTAGTGACGTCTCCCGAAGAGGATATTACTACTCACGTGAGAGGGTTTTTAAGCGTGTATACTTACCCTTTCACGCTAGGTCCCCTCGACCCTGTTATCATAGATTTTTGTCGTAAATACCTAATAACCCTAGGCCAGATACATCCTTCCTTTTGGCGGATCGTTATTTTGATATGATATTTTGTGAATAAAATTGAGGGGATGCCTTTCACCCTCGATCATCTTGTCTGATTATACCGTCCTCGCCTTTTTCGAGGAGGATTAATAGAACTCCAACGTCGAGCTACCAAGGCTCTGTTCTCGAGTATAGACGAGGATAAGGATCAAGGTTGGATGGGCAGATTCGTTCGAGTAAGGACTTCGGACCTGATTCCGACCGAAAAGATATCTTTTCCCGAGGAGTGGAATATAAAACGTAAGTGTAATTCTGCTGTTACTTTCTCCTATTTTGTCATTTTATTTCTTTTCTTACCGATATTCCTCTTTTTGTAATGCAGCGATTCCCTGGATGCCCGGAACAGTTCCCAATCTCAAGAACTGGGTACGAGCTCTAGCTTCGACCTCCACATACGCCGAGCGCTCATGGCGTGATTTGTCAAAGGGCCGATGGGAGGCCAAAAATCATGGTAAGCCCTTTTCTGGTACCTTTTGGTAGTTCGAACGAGATGTTTTCCATATACTTTAATGAAATTTTCCATACGTAGGTGTGGGCAAAGATGCAGTTTTGAGGCCCTTGTCCATCGAGGAAGAGGATTCGGCCTCTGTCCTAAAGCCGGTGAAAGATAATAAGAGGAAAAGAGCCTCCGCTCCCGAAGATCCAAAACTGAAGAAGAGGACGACTCGTAAGCCGAACAAGAATACCATTCCTTTGACCGTAGAACCAGTTCTGCATCTAAGGGATGAAGACGAAGAAGAAGAAGAAGAAGAAGAAGAAGAAGAAGAAGAAGAAGAAGAAGAAGAAGAAGAAGAAAATGATGGGTCCGCGCTGGTGGCCCAAACGAAGAAGACCACCGACGTTCCACAAGCAGCTGGATCAATGGTGGTTCATAAGGCTCCGCCTCGAACTGAGGATATATCGGAGAAAGATTCGGGCGGAGTCCCCAAGTTGTTGGAGATCGAAGATGCTTCCCATCGAAGCCAATGGATGGGGGATATGTCTGAAGGGGCTCTCCTCGAATCTCTTTGAACCGAAGAAAATGCTCCAAGTGATTCACTTGGGGCAGTACCAATCGAAGACTCGTCCACCTTCCTTGCTTTTTCCGCAGGGGCGATTCGGGAAGCCCAAGCTTTGGGAGCCCTCGAACTAGACAAGCCTTATGATGGAGAGGATCCTTTTCGTGACTTGTTTACTGGTATAGAGGACGTTGCCGGTACTAGTGATGCATCAGATCTTTTTCACAGGGTGCAACATGCTTTGAATCAGGTAAGCCTTAAATTATTTTGTTGGTATTATCTTTACGTTTGCTTTTCTTTTCTAACTTTGTTTCTTCTTTCTTTGCAGGCCGCGACAGTTCATCGAGAAGCAAGTTCTCGGTCCCGAACCGAGCTGCGTCGATACGAGGCCGAGCTTCAACGTGTTACGGAGGAGAGGAACTCCCTAAAACTCCTCTCAGGCCAAAGGGGAGAGGAAATAAAAGACATCCGAGCTGAGTTAGCCAAGGCTCACCAAGATCAGATCGATCTGTTCGAGCAGGTAATAATACTTTTAAAAGCCTATGGACTCGATACCGGAATGATGGCTAATTGTTCGGTCTCACAGCTGCAGCAGAAAATTGAGATGATCGGAAAACTCCGTGAAGAAGTCGATGTGATAAAAGCGGAGTCTTTGAAGTGGAAAGAAGGAATGGACCGCTTTGCTGCAGAGAAAGAAACTGCTCGAGCCTAATTGTCATCGGCCGAAAACCAACTTCAAAAAATAAAGGAGAAAGGCTCGGTCCAATCAAGAAGAATAGAGGAGCTCGAGGCTCGGTTGGCCTCTGAACTTGCCAAGGTCGAATCTGACGCCGAAAAGGCAAAGGCTGATGCGGATGCACTCGTGGCCGTCTATCGGGCCGATGCTGAAGCTGCCCAGGTCCAAGCAAGAGAGGCAGCCGAGACCGCCGATACTCGAGCACATTGGGTCATCGAACTTGCTAAGTGCTGATCTCGGAGGGAGACCCTCGAGGAGATCCATGCTCGAGGTTTCGACCTCGTTGAAGAGATTAAAAGGGCCAAAGAACTCAAAGCCGATGTTGAAGCCTTGGTTTCCGATGACAACGATGATGATAATGATAATGATGATGGGAGTAAGAGCGGGTCCGAGAATAGGGGGGATCTCGGTGGAGAAGAGATCGCTCCAGGAGATAGCCAAGAAACTTAGCCCTTAGTTTCTATGTTGCAATCAATTATGTAAACAGTCTTGTATATATAAATATCTTTTTTTTTACCGACTTGCTTCTGTTTTGTTTCCTGCCTTGTAAAGATTTTATTCATGCTTTATGAATCTTTTCATAAGAATTTAGGCAATTTGATCGAATTTGGACTTCATAGCCTTTATAATCGAGTGGGCGCTTACTCAAGCTTGAAATAAGGTAGACCATAGGCTTATTAGTCGAGTGAGTGATTCGAACTCGAAGTAACATAGCCCTTAGGCATAATAGTCGAGTGAGTGCTTGCTCGAACTCGAAAAAAATAGTTCGTGGCTTAGTAGTTGAGTGAATGATTCAAACTCAAAGTAATTAGCCCGTAGGCATAATGGTCGAGTGAGTTCTTGCTCAAACTCGAGATAAAAGTAGCCCATAGGCTTATTAGTCGAGTGAATGTTTTGAACTCGAAGTAATGTAGCCCGTAGGTGTAATGGTCGAGTGAGTGCTTGCTCGAACTCAAAATAAGGGTAGTCCGTAGGCTTATTAGTCGAGTGAATGTTTCGAACTCGAAGTAATGTAGCCCGTAGGCATAATGGTCAAGTGACTGCTTGCTCGAACTCGAAATAAGAGTAGCCCGTAGGCTTATTTGTCGAGTGAATGTTTCGAACTTGAAGTAATATAGCTCGTAGGCGTAATGGTTGAGTGAGTGCTTGCTCGAACTCGAAATAAGAGTAGCCCATAGGCTTATTAGTCGAGTGAATATTTCGAACTCGAAGTAATGTAGCCCGTAGGTGTAATGGTCGAGTGAGTGCTTGCTCGAACTCGAATTAAAAGTAGCCCGTAGGCTTATTAGTCGAGTGAATGTTTCAAACTCGAAGTAATATAGCCCGTAGGCGTAATGGTCGAGTGAGTGCTTGCTTGAACTCGAAATAAAAGTAGCTCGTAGGCTTGATAGTTGAGTGAGTGTTGCTCGAACTCGTTGATTTACCTTAAGCCTGTTTGCATAATAAAACTCGAAATAGGGGAATCTTTCTTGGATATAAGATATCGGTAGAGAAGAAATTTTTCTTTGCAAGTCATTATACATGTGTTCATGTTTTGTGTCAGGGCTCGGGCCAACTACATGAGCATGGTTCGTTTTGACCATTTGGCTCTTACAATTTTCCCTATTGGAACCCTGTTGTTAGGAAATAACTTTCTTGCATCAGAACTTGATATATTTGAGGGTTAATGCCCCCCAGTATTCGAGGTCGATTGTAAAGAGGCCTCGGATACTGTCGAATTGTTTCTAAGTTTAGCACGATCACTGGTTGCCTCATTAAAAACCTTGCCGAAAAACCCATTTAGAATAAAACTGGTCTAAGGGAAAAAGAGTGCAACGCGTGCTTTTAGACCTAGGGCTTCGTATTGAAGGATCCATCCTAGCTCCCGATCGGACTCCTGCAGGGGTTAGTTTCAAAATGTAAACGAATATGGAAGGGTTGTACCTTAGCAGTAGTATCGTTTTAGGTGCGACACATTCCAATTGCTTGAAAGTTGTTTGCCATTTATAATACCGAGCTTATATGATCCTTTTTTGACGTTTTCGAGAACCTGATACGGTCCTTCCCAGTTCGGTCCTAGTTTTCCTTCGTTTGGATTTCAGGTACTGAGGGTGACTTTCCTTAGCACTAAGTCCCCGAGTTTAAAATGGCAAACCTTGGTTCTTCGATTATAGTATCTTTTGATTCGCTGCTTTTAGCGGCTAATTGGACGAGAGCAGCTTCTCGTTTTTCATCCGATAATTAGAGGCTAGTGTTCATAGCCTCGTTATTTGACTCTTCTCTTGTATACCAAAACCTGGCACTGGGTTCCCCAATTTTGACTGGAATTAAGCCTTCAGAGCCATATACTAAGGAGAATGGGGTCGCCCCCGTACTAGATTTTGATGTTGTTCGATATGCCCAAAGAACTTCGGGTAGGATTTCTCTCCATTTTCCCTTAGCATCGTTCAACCTCTTCTTTAGGTTTTGAATGATAGTTTTATTTGTTGATTCGGCCTGTCCGTTCCCACTTAGGTGATACGGTGTTGATAATATCCTCTTTATTTTGTGGTCTTCGAGGAATTTCGTCACTTTGCTGCCGAAAAACTGTTTCTCATTGTCACACACTATTTCAGCGGGTATCCCGAATCGACATACGATATGATCCCAGATAAAGTCTTTAACCTCATTCACTTTTACTTTAACGAAAGCCTGTGCTTCAACCCATTTAGAAAAATAGTCAGTCATAAATAAAAATAAATTTAGCTTTACCTGGGGCCGATGGAAGAGGGCCGATGATATCTATTCCCCATTTCATGAATGGCCATGGGGATAAGACTGAGTGAAGTTTCTCTCTGGGCTGATGGATCATTGGTGCAAACCTTTGACATTTGTCACATTTTCGAACAAACTCCTTTGCATCTTTGCCCGTATCGATCCAATAATACCCTGCCCTGATTATTTTTCGGACTAATGAATCGGCACCAGAGTGATTCCCATAAGTGCCCTCGTGCACCTCACGTAGGATGTTAGCGGTGTCTCCTGGACCTAAGAATACTGCCAATGGTCCATCGAATATCCTTCGATATAGTGTTCCATCTGCATTTAATGTGAATCGAGCAGCTTTGGTTCGTAGGGCCCTCGAATTTTTAGGGTCCGATGGGAGCTTTCCATTCTTTAAGTATTCAATATATTTATTCCTCCAATCCCAGGTTAAGCTCATAGAATTTATCTCGGCATGACCTTCTTCGATCACGGATCTCGAGAGTTGAACGACAGTCCCCGAGCTTATCTCGCCTTCCTCGACCGATGATCCCAAATTTGCAAGTGCATCAACCTCATTGTTTTGCTCTCGTGGAACATGATGTAAAGTCCATTCTTTGAAATGGTGCAAAGTGACCTGCAGTTTGTCCAAATACCTTTGCATTCTATCTTCTCGAACTTTGATGGTTTTGTTTATTTGATTTACCACCAGCAAAGAGTCACACTTGGCTTCGATGACTTCTTCTCCCAAGCTTTTAGCTAGCTCGAGACCCGCAATCATGGCCTCATACTCGGCCTCGTTGTTAGTCAACCTAGTAGTTTTGATAGATTGCCTAATAGTGTTAGCCGTGGGTGGCTTTAAAACGATGCCTAGCCCGGACCCTTCACGTTCGAAGCCTCGTTCGTAAAAAAGGTCCATACCCCCGATGACATACCAGATTTCAATAAGAGTTCTTTTTCGACTTCGGGTACGAGGGTCGGCGTGAAATCGGCCACGAAGTCCGCTAATATTTAAGACTTGATGGTCGTACGAGGTTGATATTCGATATCATACCCACTGAGTTCGACGACTCATTTGGCCAATCGGCCTGATAGTTCGGGCTTGTGCAAAATATTACGAAGCGGGTAAGTGGTTAATATGCATATGGGGTGACATTGAAAGTACGGTCTTAACTTTCTAGAGGCGCTTATCAGTGCAAGTGCCAATTTTTCTAGGTGCGCATATCTAGTTTCTGCTTCCCCTAAGGTTCGACTTATATAATAAACGGAAAATTGCGTACCTTGCTCTTCTCGAACTAGGATACCGTATACTGCGATTTTCGATTATCATGACCCAATTTCACCTATAGGTCGTGATGACGCCCAACACTACAGTTGGGCAAGCCAACTTAATAAATTAAGCATATACTGACAAAATTTAAAACCAAGAAAATAATAAAATACCAAATTCTACCAATGTGTGTGCCAAGACCTGGTGTCACAAGTGTATGAGCATCTAGTAGATTATACAAAGCCTCCAATACTTTCTGAAATAAAAATAAACAGAATGAAAAATACAAGGAGAGACACTAGTAGCTGCAGAACGGCTCAAAAAAAGGCAGCTCACCACTATGCCCCTGGATAACGTGGGTGTAAAATGATAGGTCCCCCACTAGTACTTGCCTCAGGTCCTGCACAAAAAGTGCAGCAAGTGTAGTATGAGTACATAAACAACGTGTACCCAGTAAGTATCAAGCCTAATCTCGAAGTAGTAGAGACGAGATGGTCGACTTTGACACTCACTATGGGTCAATAATAATAATTGAAATACAACTAAAATATCTAAATCAGCATGATTCACAGAATTTATGATAGTTTATTTAATCAGCAGAAATAATCAAATTACTTCAAATGCAACAATTCTCAATATATTAATTAGATTCCTTCAATTCAAATAATTTCCAATTTATCGATTAAATCTCATTTACAGGAATAACAATTAATTCCTTAATAAGCAGGAATAATAATTCATTAAATTCCAAGGATTTTCTAATTTATCAATTAGATTTGCAAGCTGAAATACACTATTAAAGTATCGTGTAATTATTATTATTAAGCACGATTTCTGCTGAGGACGTACGACCCGATCCAGAGTGACGTGTACACTGTCGAGGGACGTGCAACACGATCCATAGATGCATCTATCCTGCCGAGGCGTTCGGCCCGCTCCACAAGAAAGGAAGACATTTTCTTATGTACCTCCGGAAGGAGAGTATATTTATTTTAAGATAAATTCGGGAGGAAGAACAATTTATTTTTACAATTAATTAATTTAAACAGAAAATCAAGCATATGAGATTTTCATCCTTTAATATCTTTATCTAACAATTCACAATATATTCATATATATATAACAATTCACAATATATATATACAATATATTCATATATATATATATATATATATATATCAATTAATATTAGTTAAACAAAGAATATAATTTACACAAGTAATTCATGCTTTGAATCCTAAACTACCCGGACTTTAGCATTAATAGTAGCTACGCACGGATTCTCGTTACCTCGTGCGTACGTAGCCCCCCGCAATTAGCAACAATTATTCAATTTAATCCCTATGGGGTAATTTCCCCTTCATAAGATTAGACAAGAGACTTACCTCGTCTCAAAGTCCACTTTTCGATTATCGCGTCGCGTAAAATTCTCGATTCGATGCCGAAAAATCCAAAACTATCCAAAAGTTATATAAAATAATTAATATATGTTCAATAATTCGAAATTCATCTATTAAATAAATTACCCTATCCAAAATGGTAAAATTTTTAAAATTCACCCTGCCCACGTGCTCGGATTCCGGAAATTTTTGGATGGAAACGTTACGCATAATCTCAAGAACTCAAATATATAATTTCTATCCAATTCCATAACTATTTTCGTGGTTAAAATCCCATTTTTATAAAAATCTAGGTTTTTCATCTAAACCATTGATTTCTAAGATTTACTTGTTATAATCTACCCATAATCTATGTATTTAACTCAAAGGGTGTAGAATTAACTTATCTCCAAGTTATTAGTTGAAATCTCCTCTCAAAAAGCTCCAAAATTGCCCAAGAATGGAAGAAAATAGGATCAAAATGATTGAGCCCTGATTTTTAACACATTCTGCCCAACAGTCATTTTTGCACCTGCGGAAGGTGTACCGCACCTACGGCTTTCGCACCTGCGAAAAAACCTCGCAGGTGCGAGTCTCACTAGCCTTGGCCAAACTCGTATCTACGCACACTGCTTCGCACATGCGCGATCGCAGGTGCGCCAAAATTCCGCATCTGCGGCGATGGCCTCCCCTTCCCTTTTCCGCTTATGTGAAGAAATCTCGCATCTGTGTGTGTCGCGCCTGCGAGCTTCTGTCGCATCTGCGAATGTCGCACCTGCGACTGGCCAAGCGCAGGTGCGATTCTGATAGTAGCTGGGAGCTTCAGTTTTGGCTCCCAACTTCCAACTTGGTCCGAGCCTCGTCGGATTGACACTCGGGACCTCCGGGACCCCGCTCGAACATACCAACAGGTTTGAAATCATAAAACGGACTTTCTCGAACTCTTGGAACGCGTAAAACAACATGAAATCTAAGAATCATACCCTAAACCAAATCGATTCAAACTTAAGAATTTCAAGTTCTTCAATTTACTTCCAATGCGCCGAAATATACTTAAACTACTCGGAATGACACAAAATTTTGTGTGCAAGTCTTAAATCACTATACGGAACTATTCCCAAACTCAGAATTCCAAACGGACTTCAATTACTCAAAAACCTACCCCAAACCAAATTTAAAGAATTTTAAACCTTCAAATAGTTGATCTTTTTTACTATTAAGCGTCAAAACGCTCTCGGGTTATCAAAAACCAGATTCGGACATACGCCCAAGTCTAAAATTATCATACAAACCTACTGAAACCGTCAAATCCCGATTCCAGGGTCGTTTTCTCAAAATATTGTCCGAAGTGAAACTTGTCCATTTAAAGCTAACTTAAGGAACCAAGTGTTCCGATTTCAACCCACACACTTCCAAATCCCGAACCAACCATCCCCGCGAGTCATAAATTAATAAAAGCATGTTCGAGGAGTTTTATTTTAGGGAACAGGTTTCTAAAAGTTAAAATGACAGGTTGGGTCATTACATTCTCCACCTCTTAAACAAACGTTCGTCCTCGAACGGGTTTAGAATAATACATGGAGTGCTAAATAAGTATGGATATTTGCTCTGCATGTCCTCCTCGGCCTCCCAAGTCGCTTCCTCGACTAGTTGGCCCTTCCACTAGACCTTTACTGCAGAAATTCTCTTGGACCTCAACTGGTAAATTTGTTTATCAACAATGGCAAATGGCTCTTCTTCATAACCCAAACTCTTATCTAGCTAAACTGTGCTGAAGTCCAACATATGTGATAGGTCAGCATGATACTTCCGGAGCATAGATATATAGAAAACCTGATGAACTCCCGATAGACTGGGAGGCAATGCAAGCTCATAAGAAACCTCCCCAACTCGTCTCAACACCTCAAATGGGCCTATAAACCTTGGGCTAAACTTGCCCTTCTTCCCGAATCTCATAATTCCCTTCATCGGCGAAACCTTCAAGAGAACTCTTTCACCTACCATAAGTGATAAATCACGTGCTTTCTGATCCGTGTAACTCTTCTGTTTGGACTGTGCTGTACGAAGTCGCTCCTGAATCAACTTTACCTTTTCCAAAGCATCCCTTACCAAATCAGTACCATATAACTTAGCCTCACCGGGCTCAAACCATCCGATAGGTGAACGGCATCGACGGCCATATAAAGCCTCAAATGGATCCATCTCGATGCTGGATTGGTAACTGTTATTATAAGCAAACTCGTCCAAAGGCAAGAAACGATCCCACCGACCTCCAAAGTCAATCACACATGCCCTGAGTATATCCTCCAAAATCTGAACTGTCCGCTCTGACTTCCCGTCGGTCTGCGGATGAAAGGTTGTGCTGAGCTCTACATGGGTCCCTAATTCACTCTGTACTGCTCTCCAGAAATGTGAAGTAAATTGAGGGCCTCTATCTGATATGATGGAAATTGGCACACCAAGCAACCGAACTATCTCCTGAATATAAATCTGGGCCAACCTCTCTGAAGTATACGTAGTCACAACAGGAATAAAATGTGCCGACTTGGTCAACCTGTCAACAATCACCCAAACTGCATCAAACTTCCTCAAGGTCCGCGACAACCCAACTACAAAGTCCATAGTAATTCGTTCCCATTTCCACTCTGGTATGGTCATCTGCTGAAGTAGGCCACCTGGCCTCTGGTGCTCATATTTAACTTGCTGGCAATTTAGACACCTAGCTACATACTCAACTATGTCCTTTTTCATTCGTCGCCACCAATAATGCTGCCTCAAGTCACGATACATCTTCGTAGCACCTAGATGAATAGAATACCGAGAACTGTGTATCTCCTCCAGGATCTTTTTCCTTAGTTCATCCACATTAGGAACACACAGACGATCTTGGAGTCGCAGAACACCATCCGCACCAATAGTAACTTCCTTGGCACCACCTCGTAGTACCGTTTCTCGAAGAACCATTAAGTGTGGGTCATCATACTGGCGAGCCTTAATCTGCTCAAATAGTGAAAACTGAGCTACAACGCATGTAAGAACTCGGATGGGCTCTAAAATATCTAGCCGCACAAGTTTGTTGGTCAAGGACTGGATATCCAAAGCTAATGGCCTCTCTTTTGCTGAAATGAAAGCCAAACTACCCATACTCTCCGCCTTTCTACTCAAGGCATCTGCAACTACATTTTCTTTACCTGGATGATATAGGATAGTAATATCATAATCTTTTAGTAATTTCAGCCATCTGTGCTGCCTCAAATTTAGGTCCCTCTACTTGAACAAATGCTACAAACTGTGATGATCAGTATAAACTTCACCAGGACACCCCATAAAGATAATGCCTCCAAATCTTAAGGGCGTGAACAATCGCAGCTAACTCCAAATCATGTACCGGATAATTCTGCTCGTGGGGCTTCAACTGACGTGAAGCATATGCAATAACTCACCCTTCCTGCATTAATACACAACCCAAACCAACGTGTGAAGCATCGCAATACACTGTATACATCCCCGAACCGGAAGGTAACAATAACACTGGTGTTATAGCCAATGCTATCTTGAGCTTCTGAAAGCTTGACTCACAATCATCGGACCATCGGAACAGAACACTCTTCTGGGTTAATTTGGTCAAAGGTGCTGCAATAGATGAAAAACCTTCCACAAACCGACGATAATAACCTGCCAAACCCAGAAACTCCTGATCTCAGTTGCCGAAGTGGGTCGATGCCAATTTTGAACTGCCTCAATCTTTTTGGGATCAACTTTAATACCTTCGCCCGATACAATATGTCCCAAAAATGCTACAGACTCTAGCCAAATCTCACATTTAGAGAACTTAGCATATAGCTTTTGTTTCCGCAATGTCTGAAACACTACTCTCATATGTTGCTCATGTTCCTCCTTACTGCGCGAGTAGATCAAAATGTCATCAATGAAGACAATGACAGACAAATCAATATATGGCCTGAATACCCTGTTCATCAGATCCATAAACGCTGTCGGGGCATTAGTTAAACCTAAAGACATTACCAAAAACTCATAATGACCATATCTAGTACGAAAAGCTATTTTCGGAACATCTGAATCTTGAATCTTCAACTGATGATACCCCGACCTCAAGTCGATCTTAGAGAACACCCTAGCAGGTCATCAATACGCGGCAACGGGTACTTGTTCTTAATAGTAACTTTGTTCAATTGGCGATAGTCAATACACATCCGCATTGTTCCATCCTTCTTCTTCACAAATAATACCGGTGCACCCCAAGGTGATACACTCGGTCTGACGAACCCTTTGGCTAGTAACTCCTCAAGCTGCTCTTTCAATTCTTTCAATTCATTCGGAGCCATGCGATACATTGGGATAGATATAGGCTGAGTATTTTTAGCCAAGTCAATACAGAAATCAATATCCCGATCAGGTGGCATACCTGGAAGATCTTAAAGAAATACATCGGAGAACTCCCAAACTACTAGCACTAAATCAATAGCCGGAGTCTCTGCAGTAGTATCCCGAACATAGGCTAGATAAGCCAAACAACCCTTCTCAACCATGTATTGAGCCTTTATAAAAGAAATGACCCGATTAAATGAACTAACCGACGAACCCTTCCACTCCAGCCTAGGCAAAGATAGAATAGCCAAGGTAACAGTTTTGGCATGACAATCTAGAATAGCATGATATGGAAATAACCAGTCCATACCCAGAATAATTTCAAAATCGGTCATCTTAAGCAATAAGAGATCTGCTCTATTTTCATAAGCACAGAATGTAATAATACAAGACCAGTAGATCCGATTCACAATAACAGAATCACCTACAAGAGTGGACACATAAACAGTAGTACACAAGGACTCACGAGAAACACCCAGGAATGGAGCAAATAGAGATGGCACATATAAATACGTGGATCCTGGATCAAATAATACTGAGGCATCTTTGCCGCAAATAGAATAATACATGTAATCACAGCATCTGAGGCCTCTGTATTTGGTCTAGCCGAAAAAGCATAGAACCGAGTTGGAGCGCCAACTGGCTGACCTCCACCTCTAGGACGACCCCTAGCCACCTGTCCTCCACCTCTTGGTGGTTGGACTGCTGGTGGAGCAACTGGTCCGGTAAGCATAGACCGTTGACCCTGCTGTACTGGTCTACCCCAAAGCTTGGGGCAAAACCTGCGCATGTGACTGGGATCCCCGTACTCATAACAACTCTTCGGTGCGATGGGCTGTTGACTAAGAGTCTGGCCGTGGAGACCTGGATACCCATTGGGAGGAACCTGAATAGCTGGTGGTCGGTAAGAACTCTCTGGTATAACATTGAGATAAGGTCGCACTGGAGTACCCCAAGGAGGTGGTGGTGCTGGAAATGGGGGTCTGCTGGACTGCCCCCTCACGAACTGACCTCTACACCCAGACGGAGCACCTCTAAACTCTCCAGAGTACCTGAACCACTTATCTCTCATAATCTGCTCTCGGCTCCGCTGACGCACACCCTTAATCCTCTGGGCTATCTCCACAACCAGCTCATAAGAAGTAGACATCTCAACCTCTCGAGCCATAGTGGCCTGAATGCCAGTGTATAAACCGGCTACAAACCTCTGCACTCTCTCCGCCTCATTAGGGAGTATCATAAGTGCATGGCGAGATAATTCAAAAAACCTCGCCTCATAATCGGTCACTGACATCTGACCCTGCTAGAGCTGATCAAACTGAAACCGCAACTCTTCCCTCTGGGAGGGTGGAATATATATGTCCAGGAAGATACGGGTGAACCTGTCCCAAGTCATGGGAGGAGAATCTGCCGGTCTGCCAAGAACATAAGACTGCCACCATCTACGGGCCCTGCCCTCTAGTTGAAAAGTAGTGAAGTCAACCCCATGAGATTCCAATATCCTCATGTTGTGCAGTTTTTCCCTGCAACGATCAATGAAGTCCTGTGGATACTCATGTCGCTCACCCCCAAAGACAGGAGGATGTAGTCTAGTCCATCGGTCCAATAGTTTCTGAGGATCGGCGACTACAGCTGGCCTTGGCTCAGGTGTAGCTGCTGCCACTGGCTAAGCTCCACCCACGGGTAGTGCACCCTGGGTCTGATATACAGCAATTGCCTGTCCATGAGCCTGTGCGGTAGGGGTCTGTGCTCCCCCGTCTGCCTGAGATGTGGCTGGGTCTATCGAAAATAAACCGGCCTGAGTCATATTGTCCATGAACCGCAACATACGACCCATGACATCCTGAAATCCCAGTGCAGATGTGAAATCCACCAGAGCTGGCTCTACCACAGGCACCTCATCGTGTTCTTTAACAATGGGGTTCTCTGCTGGACCCACTGGCGGCATAACTGGAACAGTCCTGGGACGTCCTCGCCCTCTACCACGGGCTGGAGCCCTACCTCGGCCTCTGCCTCTACCTTGGCCTCTAGCAACTAGGGGAGTAGCTCTTCCCTGGCCTGGAACCTCATTTGAGCGTGTTCTCACCATCTAAGAGAGAATAAGAGAAGGATATTTGGAACTACATCAATTGCACGATGGAATATGAAGAAAGGTAATTTCCTAACACCCTATAGCCTCTCGAATATAAGTACAGACGTCTCTGTACCGATCCGCAAGACTCTATTAGGCCTGCTCATAACTTGTGAAACCTACGTGAACCTAGTGCTCTGATACCATGTTGTCACGACCTATAGGTGAAATTGGGTCGTGACACCGATACTGTCAAGTACAAGTAAAGTTTTTCGTCTATTTTTGGAGTATGAGGCAGTGGTGGGCTCGATAGATATCGTTTTAATTCCTCTAATGCCTGTTTGCATTCCGATGTCCAAGCGAAATCATTCCTCTTTTTGAGTAGTGAGAAAAATTTGTGACTTCGATCTGACGACCTCAAAATGAATCGGCCTAAGGCTGCAATCTGTCCCGTTAGCCTTTGCACAGCTTTCACGTTGTCCACGATGGTGATGTCTTCAATGGCCTTGATTTTATCGGGGTTAATCTCGATCCCCCGATTTGACACCATAAAGCCGAGGAACTTGCCCGAACCGACCTCGAAAGCACATTTCTCGGGGTTGAGCTTCATGTTGTAATTCCTTAAAATCTTGAACGTTTCTTGCAAATGGGTCAAATGATCCTCTATGTGTAGGGACTTAACTAGCATGTCATCAATATAAACTTCCATTGATTTACCTATTTGTTCCTCGAACATTTTATTTACTAGGCGTTGGTAAGTAGCTCCTGCATTTTTTAACATGAAGGGCATCACATTATAATAATATATTCCATACTTGGTGACAAATGAAGTCTTTTTCTGCTCTTCCGGGTTTATTTGGATTTGATTATACCCGGAATAGGCATCGGAAAAAGTAAGGATCTCGTGGTCGGTCGTGGCATCGATCATGCGATCGATGTTGGGCAGCGAAAAAGAATCTTTGGGGCATGTTTTGTTCAAATCCTTATAATCTACACACATTCTAAGTTTGTTCCCTTTTTAGGCACTACAACTATATTAGCTAACCATTCAGGATATCTTACCTCCCGAATGGACCCTATTTTGAGAAGTTTGGTTACCTCGTCCTTTATGAATGTGTGCTTTATCTCGGACTGGGGTCTTCTTTTTTGCTTCACCGGTCTGAACCTAGGGTCCAAACTTAGCCGATGCGTCGTTATATCCGGTAGGATCCCCGTTATATCTAAATGGGACCAAGCAAAACAATCTACGTTATTGATAAGAAATTGAATAATTTTTTTCCTGAGTTCTAGGGTCAACCCCGTTCCCAGGTATACCTTCCATTCGGGCCAGTGCTCGATTAGTGTGACTTTCTCCAATTCCTCAATTGTTGATTTGGTAGCGTCGGAATCATCGAGAACTACGAAGGATCGAGGGATCCTTTGATCATCATCTTCATCGATCTTCTGATTTTCTGGTCGGGTTAAAGCTGATGTCTGTGATTGCTATTTGGCATCTCGTTTCCCTTTTGAGCCCGATCCTTTTATTGGAGAAGGTGAGGATATTGGATTTGCTTCTTCGACGGTAAACATTTCTCTTGCGGCTGGTTGTTCTCCGTACATTGTTTTGACTCCCCACGATGTTGGAAATTTAAGAACCTGGTGTAGGGTCGAGGGTACATCTCTCATGTCGTGGATCCATGGCCTTCCAAAAAGGGCGTTGTACCTCATGTCGCCTTTGATTACGTGGAACTTCGTTTCCTGGATAGTCCTGGCCACGTTTATCGGCAGAAATTATCTCGCCTTTGGTAGTTTCACATGCCATATTGAATCTGTTTAGGACCAGGGTCGCGGGTACAATCTGGTCCTGTAGACCGAGTTGTTGTACGACCTTCAATCTAATGATGTTGGCCGAGCTCCCTGGATCAATTAACACACGCTTAACTTTAGTTTTATTAATAAGCACAGATATTACTAGTGCATCGTTATGAGGTTGTATGACTCCTTCTGCATCTTCATCATTGAAAGACAAAGTTCCTATGGGTGCGTAATCCTGAGTTCGAGATCGCTTTTCTCTCACAATCGATGTCTTAGTGCGTTTAAGCACCAGCCCTTGAGGGGTATCGACACCGCCGATGATCATGTGAATGACGTGTTGTGGTTCTTCTTGTTCGTTCTGCTTGCCGAAATCCCTGTTTTTGAAATGGTTCTTTGCCCTGTCGCTTAAAAATTCTCGAAGGTGCCCTTTATTGAATAACCGAGCTACCTCATCTCTTAGTTGCTTGTAATATTCCGTTCTGTGGCCATGGGTGCCATGATATTCGCACATTTGATTGGGATTTCTCTGGGCAGGATCGGTCTGCATGGGTCGAGGCCATTTAGTGTCTTTGATGCGTCCGATAGCCGACACGATGGCGGATGCATCAATGCTGAAGTTATACTCCGATAACCGAGGCACTTCCTTAGATCCGGTAGGCCTATCGAACCCACTTCTGTTCATCGGTCCCCGAGACCCTTGACCTCGATCACTTCTATTGTTTATTTGTTTGGGGTTACGTCTCGATTCATTGATTCTGTGATTTCCGTTATACGGCCGATATCGATCCTTGATCAGACCTTGTTCTTGATTGATATCCCTTCGAGCAGCGAGTTTAGCCCCCAACTGATCATCTTTGACTCTAATTTTGATTGGTATCGATTGTGCACGTCGGCCCAAGTGATAGTTGGGTACTCGATCAGGTTATGCTTCAGTTGCCGTGATGCCGTTGAACTTCGTTCGTTTAAACCCTGAGTGAAATCTTGAACAGCCTAATCGTCTGTGACTGGTGGCAGATCCATTCGTTCCATTTGAAAACGAGATACGAACTCCCTTAGCATCTCATTATCCTTTTGTCTTACCTTGAAAAGGTTTGATTTCCTCGTTGCAGCCTTTATGGCCCCGGCGTGTGCCTTTACGAAAGAATCTGCTAACATGGCAAATGAATTGATCGAATTCGGTGGTAGGTTATGATACCAAATCATTGCTCCCTTCGAGAGGGTCTCTCCAAACGTTTTCAACAACACAGATTCGATTTCATCGTCCTCCAAATCATTATCCTTGATGGCACATATGTAAGAGGTGACGTGTTTGTTGGGATCGGTCGTTCCGTTATATTTGGGAATTTCGGGCATACGGAATTATTTGGGGATTGGTTTTGGGGACGCGCTCGAGGGGAAAGGCTTTTGCATGAATTTTTTGGAATCCGACCCTTTTATCATTGGTGGAGCCCCCGAGATCTGGTCGACCCTGGACTTATATGTTTCTACTTTTTTATCGTTGGCTTCGACTCGCTTTGTGAGCTCCTCGAGTATTTTAGCGATTTCGGGAGTAGTCCCCGATTCTTGCTCATTTGACCTCACTATGGCTGGCTCCGTTCCGTGGGAAATTTCTCGGGGTGGACTGTGCTCCGGTCTTCTTGGTAGCTGGGTTTGGCTCTGCAACTGAGCTATCGCTACCTGTTGGGCTTGTAACATTTCAAAAATCATACGCAAGCTGACGTCGTTTTTCTCAATGTTATGGGTGTTTCAAGCTGCAGACCGAGTGCCACCATGAATGCTATTTTCAGGTTCAGAATGTATGTTCGCCTCAATGGCCACATGCGAATTGATATCTATCGGCACGCCGATCCGAGCTCCAACGGCGTTGACAAGTGGTCTTTCGGTACTAGGTGTCAAGTTGTTGTTCTCATCTTGAAGACCAGCTTCGTTGTCGATAGGTAAGGCCATTTGATTGGTAGTTAGTCATTGCTAATCCGAAAACCCGAGATACTTTCGGAAACAAGCGCAAAACGATGTGTTTTTGCAGATTCGTATCAAATAACCACTGTTATCCTTAGCCCCACGCTGGGTGCCAAACTCTTTACCCGAAAAACGGATAGAGTTGAATTTATACATAGTTCTAAGGATATGTGGTATAGCTTAATACAAATCGTGAGGATAAATAGAAATATCAAATATGTATTGCAAATAATACAAAATAAATAAGGTTGAAAAGAAGATGATTTCTAAAAATAAGCAAGATGAATTATTTAATGAAGTTTTAAAGAATAACTCTCGAATATAGGAGAATATGGTGCTTGAATTACAATGTAAGCAAAAAAACTGCCTTCTACAGAAATATATCCATCCTCTTTATAGTGGAGGATCCTACTTTTTATAATTAAAAATACATAGTGGAGAACCCATGATAAATTAACTTTTTCCTAATTTTTGCCGAGATTCTCTCCCTTAGTATGTTCGCAACGGCTCTTGTCTGTGAGCTCGATCGGCCTTGGTGCTGGTCGGTATTGCTTCTGAAACTCGATATGGACTCGAGATTAGGTGATGATTCAGACTCGATCTCGGTTGGCCTCTGCCCCTTAAGCTCGAAATCATCTCATCATAGTTCGATTCGGATCCGAGCTTGATAATGAGTTCGAACTCGGTGTTCGATCTATACCCGAAATCTGGAGCTTTGTTTGTACCACTTTCGGAACCCATCTCAATATTACGAAGTCTTTCTCTGATCCATTATGTTTCGACCCCGATCAATCGCACGAATGCCGAAATCTATGTCAACCGTATACATTTTCTTTAGTCTTAACATGACTATTTCACTACATCTTTTCTTTCTAAAAAATGTTGAGAAAGAGAGTCTTCCGTAAATAACCTTTCTACTTTTTTACAAGATATGGATAAAATCTACATATACATTAACCTCCCTAGATCTGACAGCATGGGAATACCTAGGTTTGTTGTTGTAGAGGTGTAACACTACCAAATAATCAAACCGAAGGCAAGCTTTCTTTGCAGGGGCGGAGCTAGCCTTTCGGTTGCAGGTTCGGTTGAATTCAATAACTTTTGTTCAAATTTTGTATGTCTTAAAAAAAATTATTGAATTATACACAAATTATTAACGTAGAATTCAGTAGCTTAAAAATATTAGAATTTTGAGCTCTAGTATAGTAAGTGTGCCTCTGTTTGTTTGTCAATCGAGTGGTATGAAAAGCAATGAATTCAAATAGGTACCAAATATTATAATTTAAACCCCGCATAGGATTCTCACATCACAGTACTATTTTGCCATTACGAGGAAGAATTGCGTTTGCAAAATACAGGTTTCAGGTGCAGTGGGAACACGTGAATAGTGTCATACAAATTGCTAAATATAAGAAATTTAAAATTGCTAAAAAATAGTGTCATACAAATTAGAACTAGAAGAGTACTATTATTTTCTCTTTTATTTCACTTCTTTTAATATAATATAATGTAAGGGTTTGTGCCGATCCTTCCACTATCATAATTCATAAGGCAGATTAAATGAAAAAGAAAAGGAAAAGCTACAATTAATTTGCAGAATAGTAGCAGTGAACCAGTGTAGCGAATTCTCTCAGCCAATGAGAAAGATTTATCTTTTACTACCAAATTAAATGTACTGTTTTCCGTTGCTTAAACATTAAGAGAGAAAAGACTCAAATTTGTTTAAAAAAATCATTTTTGCTATCCGCTATACTAGTCAAAAAAGCAAAATAATTGAGAAATGCAAAACACCAAGTTACACTAAGCTAAATTGCTAATACCAAGAGTACTAACAGCTGAAGAAAAAATTAAGAACCAAAATCCAAATACTCAAAATTTCTTAGTTTTATGGATAGAAAGAAGTAAGAACTGCATACTATTATTTATATGTATATTACATCATCATCCTTATTTCAATCTCAAAAACCTAAGCTACTAAAAAAATACTACTCCTAACAAACTTACAGAACAAGAAAAAATAGACCCAAAACAAAGAGCAAAAGTGACTCTTTCTGTTTTAATTTGCTCTCTCCACATGTCGCAAAATAAACACAGACTCAAGATCTGGTGGATTAAAATACTCCCTAGCACCATTATAATTACATGCTGACACCGGCCGGCGTTTCACCGGTGCCGGTGGACATGGAAGTTTTTCCGGTATCCTTGAATCTCTTGCCGTTGGAGTTGTTGAACATTCTTCTTCATCTTCACACTCTTCTCTGCTAGGCTTTTTTGTGGATATTGATTTCAGTTTTGGCCGAAAGGCTATTCCTGCAATTACCCACATTTTTTCCTCTTCTTTGCTTCCATCTACTTGATGTTTCTTTGAAGATCCCATTTTTAATAACCAAAACCACAAAAAAAAAAAAAAAAAAAAAACTCTTTGATTTGAAAAAGTTACAAACTTTGGCGAACAAGGAAGAGGAAGAAGAATAAGAATGAACTAAAAGGGTCTCTTTTGCAAAGACTTTGAATGAAAGAAAAAGAAAAGAAGCGGGAAAAGGGTATGGAGAAAACAGATAGCAAAAATCTAATTTGCTTAATATTATGTAAATGTATAATGATAAGGTTTTATAGGGAATAAGAATAAGAATATTGTTGTGAAATTATTTTGGGATACCCGTAAAATTTCGGGCAATGGGCAGCTAAAACCAGAGGGAAACTTAGATTTTGGCGCCAGAATTTGGTGCCTGCCGGGCAACGGCTCTCTTTCCCGCCTACATTTTTTGTTTTTCCAGTTTTACCCCTCTTTCCCAATCATTTTTTCTGTTGAATGCCACTTAGGCCCAAACCTGCTCCTGCAAAAGCTCTTTAATCTTAGGCCCAAGATGAGGGCCTCATATAATTTTGAATTTTGGACTAAGATCACTTGTAACCCGCGACTGAATCTATTCACATTTGATTATTTATATGTATATAAATACAAAAAATAGATATTTTTTTGGTTTTTATTTTAAAAAAAACTATACAATATCACTTTTCCTATAATTTAATTTGTACACACAGATACATCCAGATTTTAAACTCAATATAGTATATGGCGGTGTTTTGAATGAACATGGAGCTTTATAAGAAAAGGTTTTTAGTACATACCAAAACAACTATTAAAACTTTAGATTTAAAAATGGTATGACATTTCCATCATTATAAAAGCATTTTATTGAGAACAAACTAAAAATTTTAAAGTCGAAAAATTTATGATATATAAATTATAAATATGTGTATTTCTTTTAACAGACTAAAAAAGGTGACCTATAAAATTGAACAAGACTCCAGTAGCCATTTGTTTTCAACCTAAATACGTGTTACACGCCAACAGTACTGCAATAGCAATTTGTTAGTTGAAACGTAAAAAAATATTATAATACTTCGAAACCTTGTGAGTTTTGTTTCACTATTACCAAAAGAGACGTCTTTAATATTAAAATCTCATCTATTTAGTTTACAACACATAATAAACCAAAGCTATTATTTTATAAACATAAAGTTCGTCACAACTTCTTGTTAGTCTTTGGGGGGTATTCTATATATACCTTCTTGATATTAAATTCAGACAAGGGTCAAAAAACAAAATAAAAATTGATACACTTTCATTAACCGAAGAGCTTAAAACTATGAACGAATTAAGGTATAGTTGGTTTTTCATCAATTGAGATATAAACGATAAATATTATGAGTAGGGAAGACGTAGACATCCCAACATAAGTTTGAAAACGGAGATCAACTCATTTAAATCAGCTATAAATATCTAAGTATTAGCAGATTTTGGATTTCTCACCTCGTGTCCGGTACTTGCATTGGAGCCCGATTATATTAGAATTCGCGTTGTATAGGGCCTCATTCGGAAGAAAACGCTCCCTACCAAAGTTTTTTTCATACCCAGAACTCGAACCCGAGACCGCTGATTAACGGAGTCCCATCCACTGCACCAAATCTTCGGTGGTCTCGCAAATAAAATTTTCTACCATATACACAAGGCCATTGGGAGATAATATTGGAGCAGAGTAAAGGGGGCCTGGGTCCAAATGGGCGGTGAGTCAGCCTTCTTTGGACCACCCAAAATGAAACGACCACATGACACTGCGCCAGCTCAATGTTGTTGACCTTAAGATTCTTTTTGGGCCCCTATTTATTCTCATCAACAATTGCTGACAGGATAACTTTAAATGGATGAATCAGCTGTCATCTCCATTTATTATTAAAGACAGTCAAAATCAAATTAAAATTTCATTGACTATCTTCAATTGCATATACTTTTCTAAATTATTCGATTGAACGAGAAAACAAAAAAATAAAAAAGACACTACAATGTGATAGGGTGAGAAAATAACTAAATTGGGAGCTTTCCCTTGCTTGTTCTAATGTACCTAAATATTCTTAATTGATTAGTAATCAAAGATAATATATATATATATATTTTTTGTTTCACCTGTGCTTGGTATATGTTTTGAGGCACTGAGTAGTCCAGATTCGCGTAAGACACATTGAAATAGAAAGCACTCCCTAATAGGAGGATTTTTTTATTTCTAGGATACTTGTGACCTCCGGCTAAGATGGAAGAATTCTATCCATCTCACTACAACTTGGATGGTAAAGATGATTTATATTGTTTTTATATAAAATATATACTCATTCCGATTTATACTAAAAGTACTATTAATGTCCCCAAAATAATTGACAATTTTTTCTATTCATAGGATCAAGGAATTTACTTGTAGATGGTAAAAAATAAAAAAGCTCAAAACTCAAAAGAAGAAAGGAACAAAAACAAGTCGTATCAACTATCAAGTTGCAGCCGTCCATCTAAAATTGCGTGGCCTACTGAACCTGACACTTAGGCACTAACGTCTTTTTCTGAAGTAGACATACTTCATTTTTTTACTTGGATATGGCTGCCTTTTTTTGTAGTAGAATGTGGTTTGAGTCAAGGTAGGGGCTGCGGAGCTTGTGGCCTCCTTCTACGATAAGTCTTTCTCCTTTTGGTATGATTGATTAGAGAAGCACTATTTTCTTTCCCCTACCGTATTACTACGTATAGTAGGATTAGTCCCGTAAGTAAGCCAATATATGAATTTCGAAAATAGGTGGAAAACGTAGACAAAGATAGAAGCACATGCTACACAAGTACAGTTATTGAACTGTATTTGTAAAATAATTCTGGAGAAGATAAAATAACATATAAACAGAAATATAAAAAAAAAATTAAAAAAAATAGAATTTAATTCGAACCCACTGAATTCACAGTGTTTCCTTAAGAAATTTAATCCCCTCCTAGTACCCAGAAGAAAAGAGGAGAAGTCAGAAATTCGTATGGAAAATCTAAGAGAATGGACTAGTATTTATAGCCAATGTTGAGGTCAAACTTAAGAGGTGCAACTCTTCAAATCTGAAGAGGTGCAAACTGTTCTTCAAATCCGAAGAGATGCAAACTGTTTCGGCCATATTATAAATGTCTTTTACAAAAAGCGAAGGGCATATACTATTACGTTTGGATTTAATATTAATATTTCGTTTACAAAAAATCGGATATTTAATAACAATTCTGTTAATATTTACTATTAACAAATAAATTTGGTCCAAAAAATTAATCAATCAATCGATCATTTGACCAAATCCGAATCCGAAGCCGAAGCCGAAGCCGTAGCCGAAGCCGAGCGAGCAACGACGACGGTGGCGCGAGGCTTGCCTTCTTCTTAACTCTGTAAGAGCTAGAAGAAGTGCAATTGTATATATACCTATCAAAATCTTTTCCTCTTCCAATATGGGACAATGTCCCTTTGTCAAGGAGGAAAACTCAAATATTTTCAATTTTCCTCCATTTCCCATTCACCCTCTTTTAAGCTACATTTAAGCTTAAAATCCCAATAATTTTAAGCTACATTTAAGCTTAAAACCTCAACAATCCCCTACATGAATGGGGAATGGCTATATCACGGAAATATGCATGAAAAACTCTGTGATTTGCAAGCAAGGATTAATTGCATCTGGCTAAGTAGGTTTCCCTTTGAACTTTCCGTAGTGAACTTACGTCGGATATACTCGATCAATCGGTAGATTTGATATCTTTGAACCGTCGAACTTTGGTGTATACCTAGACAACTATAAGTCACACAACCAACCCTTAACCGTCTTTGGCTCTCATTGTTGTGTTCGTTTCAGCCATGAACACCGCCTGGTTTAATAAGTGCGTAGAGAATTGGCCTTACAAAATTCTCCTTGAAGCGGCTAACACTTCACACTTACATAGGTGATTCCTAAACGTGTCATCCCGTAGATACACTATTTGATATACCCCGTATCAAATTTAGAAATCATTAAAAATCCTTAATGCTTTGTCCTTGGTGCTGAACATTGTCTCATCACGAGAATGGACCAAACTTTTAGTTGATAATGTTGAACCGTCATTAATGACTTTGTTTGATCTCCTTGAACCTAGATCTTGGTTCAAATGAAGAAGACGTTCTTTGACGTTTACTACGTCTTGGATCCTCCTGATTAAATGTGTTTTCTTTTGTTTCTTCCCGAGGTCGTTTAGATCCTTCACCAATCGACTCACATTCCTTTTTATACGGATATATATTTTCAAAGAATTCAGCATTATCTGATTCTATAACCGTATTATTATGAATGTCAGGATTTTCTGATTTATGAACCAGAAATCGATATACTTTACTATTGGTCGCATATCCTATGAAAACACAATCAACGATTTTCGGTCCTATTTTTACTCTTTTGGGTTTAGAAACTTGCACTTTTGCCAACACACCCCCACACTTTAAAATAATTCAAGTTGGGCTTCCTTCCTTTCCATTTTTCATATGGAATGGATTGTGTTTTGCCATGGGGTACTCGATTTAGTATCCGGTTAGCCGTAAGAACGGCTTCCCCCCACAAGTTCTGTGGCAAACCAGAACTTATCAACAATGCGTTCATCATCTCCTTTAATGAACGATTCTTTCTTTCCGCAATCCCATTGGATTGGGGCGTGTAAGGGGCCGTTGTTTGATGAATTATTCCATATTCTAAACATATTTCTTCAAAAGAAGATTCATATTCGCCACCCCTATCACCTCTTATCATTTTAATTTTCTTGTTAAGTTGCGTTTCAACTTCATTTTGTATTGCCTGAATGCATCTATTGCTTCATCTTTACTATTAAGTAAGTAAACATAGCAATATCGAGTACTGTCGTCAATAAAAGTTATGAAATACTTCTTTCCACCGCGAGATGGTATTAACTTCATGTCGTAAATATCTGTGTGAATTAAGTCTGAAGGATTTGAATTCCTTTCAACTGACTTATAAGGATGTTTAACATACTTAGATTCCACACATATTTGACATTTTGATTTGTCACATTCAAACATAGGCAATACTTCCAAATTAATCATTTTCCGTAAAATTTTGTAATTGACATGACCCAAACATATATGCCATAATTCATTTGAATCAAGTAAGTAAGAAAAAGCTGAAATTTTATTATTATTCTCAATAACCATTACATTCAGCTTGAAAAGGCCCTCAGTGAGGTAACATTTTCCTACAAACATTTCATTCTTACTTATTACAACCTTATCGAATACAAAAATACACTTAAACCCATTCTTAACAAGAAGTCCAGCAGAGACTAAGCTCTTTCTAATCTCGAAAACATAAAGGACGTTTTTCAAGGTCACCACCTTACCAGAAGTCATTTTCATAAAGATCTTTCCATATCCTTCAATTTTGGCCGTTGCAGAATTTCCCATAGAAAGCGTCTCTTCGGGTCCAACAAGAGAATATGTAGCAAACGCTTCTCTAACAACACAAACATGACGAGTGGCTCCAGAATCAATCCACCACTCCTTAGGATTTCCCACCAGGTTACATTCAGAAAGCATAGCACACAAGTCATCGATATCTTCGTGCTTTTCAACCATGTTTGCTTGACCCTTCTTTTTGTCTTTCTTTGGAGCACGACAATCTGCAGATCTGTGTCCAGCTTTTCCACAGTTGTAGCAATTTCCGTTGAACCGCTTCTTACTTGGGTTGCTTTTCGGTCCATAAGCATTCTTCCTCTTTCTATCTTCAACAATGTTCGCTCCCATTATTGTTAAGTTTTCACGGCCTTTCTTTTCAGCAACTTTGTTGTCCTCTTCGATTTTCAACCGAACAATGAGATCTTCAAGGGACATCTCATTTCGTTTGTGTTTCAAGTAATTTTTGAAGTCCTTCCACAATGGAGGCAACTTCTCAATCATTGCTGCAACTTGGAATACTTCATTGATGACAAGATCTTCAATGAAAATTCTGTTAGTAGAAACAATATAATTAATACTTTCAACGTTAGTATTAATTTGACTTATACCTTCAGCAAGGAGATCGTGAATAATCACTTGCAATTCTTGGACTTGGGTAATAACAGACTTGCTATCTACCATTTTATAGTCCAAAAATTTAGCCGCAACGAATTTCTTTAACCTGGCATCTTCCGTTTTATATTTCCTTTCAAGCGTTATCCACAATTGTTTTGATGTCTCCATATTACTATAGACATTATACAGATCGTCCTCTAGTCCGCTAAGAATGTAATTCTTGCATAGAAAATCAGAATGCTTCCATGACTCAGTCACGAGAAAGCGTTTATTTTCTGGAGTTTCGTTGGGCAAAACATGAACATCTTCTGTAATGAACTTCTGCAGACTTAAAGTCGTCAAGTAAAAGAACATCTTCTGCTGCCAGTGCTTGAAATCAATCTCGAAAAAAATTTCGGATTTTTCTGCCGTTGCCAATGCCGGTGTTGTTCGGCTTGTCGATGCATTGGCAGTCACCATAGAAACAGTCTGATTCCCGTTGTCATTCGTCATTTCTGTAAAAGAATGACAAACAAATGTTAAAATCATGTAGATTTTAATCTCCACTAGAATAGAAAACCACACAGGTTTTAGTCTCCAGAAGCAGTGAGTATAACACAAATACAGAAAATATTAAATTCCTTAAGCTTGTTATTGAACTGTATTTGTAAAATAATTCTGGAGAAGATAAAATAACATATAAACAGAAATGTAAAAAAAACAGAATTTAATCCGAGCCCACTGAATTCACAGTGTTTTCTTAAGAAATTTAATCCCCTCCTAGTACCCAAGGTTGTGAATTATTTTCTCCCAGGATAGGACGAATTACACACTGGTGTAGCGATACTTCAAACACCAGTGTTTCAACGAACACAAAGATCGGTAGCAAATCACACTTACTGTTGCTTTATTTGTAGTTAAAACAATGCAGAAGAAAAGAGGAGAAGTCA
This sequence comes from Nicotiana tomentosiformis, assembly GCF_000390325.3. Classification (NCBI taxonomy): domain Eukaryota; kingdom Viridiplantae; phylum Streptophyta; class Magnoliopsida; order Solanales; family Solanaceae; genus Nicotiana; species Nicotiana tomentosiformis. The sequence continues at coordinate 96,494,211 of NC_090813.1, read as the reverse complement.
GAAATTCGTATGAAAAATCTGAGAGAATGGACTGGTATTTATAGCCAATGTTGAGCTCAAACTTAAGAAGTGCAACTCTTCAAACTGAAAAGGTGCAAACTGTTCTTCAAATCCGAAGAGGTGCAAACTGTTTCGGCCATATTGTAAATGTCTTTTACAAAAAGCGAAGGGCATATACTATTACGTTTGGATTTAATATTAATTCTCCGTTTACAAAAAACCGGATATTCCGAACGAGCGAGCGAGCGACGACGGCGCGAAGCTTGCCTTCTTCTTAACTTTTTAAGAGCTAGAAGAAGTGCAATTGTATATATACCCATCAAAATCTTTTCCTCTTCCAATATGGGACAATGTCCCTTTGTCAAGGAGGGAAACTCAAATATTTTCAATTTCCCTCCATTTCCCATTCACCCTCTTTTAAGCTACATTTAAGCTTTAAAATCCAATAATTTTAAGCTACATTTAAGCTTAAAACCCCAACAAGTACCACATTATTAGTTAAGAAACAACGTAAGAATACATGTTTTTCTTTTATTCATCTATTTCTTTGCCGGTAAAACTTACCGGCACCAGGTTTTTGCACCAAATCAAACTAGTTTATCATAGTTAAATGATAAATTAAAATTACAATTTATAACCTTGTTTGTAAAAACACGTGTCATGTATTTATTGGATTGATGTTAACACCCCACACATGTAAGTTTGGAATAAGGGGTTGTCATGAATAATGGAGAAGAGAGAGTGCAAAATGAAGTATTATAGTGCGATATGCAATTAAGAAATGCAGAATAGCAAACTGTAATTCGAATTCCAGTAATAATAAACATTAGATAGTTGGAAAGAAGGTAAAATTAGGAGGCATCAGCATTTTTTATTCGTAAATAATTGATGAATGACTGTAAATTCACTTAAACTATTACTAGTAGTGAATGTAATATCAATCGAATCTCACCTTCGGTGTGCGAGTGCTATCCAAGCCCTCGTCAGAAATTACGTAAAGTCAGAAGATAATATCAATAAGACATCACTACTTAAACAGTTAATTGTAGCACTCAACAAGTTAAGGAGCCGTGCAATACCAAAATGTAATGCACTAATTACTTCAAATATGTATAAATTTAATTGCTGGTAACTAAGACGAGCTATAGGTTTGGCGCCAAGTTCAAAAATCATAAACTTCAAGTTCTGGTCCCACCTTCATTGATACAACAACAACAACCCAGTATAATCCCACTAGTAGGGTATGTAGAGGGTAGTGTGTACGCAGACCTTACCCCTACCCTGGGGTAGAGAGGCTGTTTCCGATAGACCCTCGGTCCCCTCCCTCCAAGAACTCCCCACCTTTCTCTTGGGGTGACTCGAACTCACAACCTCTTGGTTGGAAGTGGAGGGTGCTCCCATCTTCCTTGATAGAGTAAATAAATTTAGACAATTAGTAAAGTTTAACCTATTAATGCAGGTTAGTAACTATTTTTATTAAGTTATCAGTTAATACATATAATTAAGATTTTCCTGAAATTATCTTATAAGTAATCCAATAGTGTAAATATTTTTTACACCAGAAGTATATAAAATTTAAACTCAATACAATATGATGGGTACTTATTCGAGTTTTGAATCATCAAAGTGGTGAAATGTCTCTCTCACTTTTTTTTGTTCTTCTAATACATTATTGCATATTTAAGGAAGAAGGGAAAAAGAAAAAAAGAATAAAACACAAACAGCTGAAATATTGCTATTTGCTTACCTTTATCCACCTAAAGGGGCGGCGAAAAAAGACAAACCATCTATTTTGTTTTTGATCGGTTTGATTGAGACTGTTCGTTGTTTAAAACCAATTACTTTTGCATTTTTGCACCAGATCTACACATGCATGATGCATCCCGTTCAAATTCATTGATCCTAGTCATATTTTTGAAGTTTATCAATAATTATTCTCGGTTTTATGTAATAGTAATATGTACGATAAAATAATTTTTCCACGTCGATGAGTGACATGGAACATGGGACTTTCCACTTAGTACACCTCATCAATCTGTCCTTTTGATTATATTATGTTTAATAAAAAATGAAAAAAGGCTTTAGTTCTAAGAAGAATTTGGAGGTGTGACCCCAGCAGGCATAATGCGAGAATTAGACACACGTTACGGATTTGAATCCTACCACAGACAAAACATGATATTTACCCATTATTCATCGAGTTTCGCATTCCAAAGGATTTCCCTTACCTTGAGACGAGGAGTAAAATCAGCAAAGTTTTGCCTTTTTACCTTAGTTGACATCTTTTACGCGCAAAGATGATTATGCCCTTTTATTACCTAGTTCCTTTTTGTCTTTTTTTTTTTTCTTCTTTTCCTTTTACTCCTCTTTCCCTGTATCACTTGGCTTTTCCATTCGGCATCTGTTTTGGGAAATTTGTCATGATGTTAGAGGACAGAGGACTCACTTGATACATCACAGTTCTCGCCTTCTCGGCTCAAACACAACAACTCAATTCCAAGCAAATTGGGATTGACTATATAAATCCTCACGGTTCATGTCGCTCAATTTAAGCTAAATCCTAGTTCAATGTAATCTCGGCTCAAATAATGGTTAAAAGGGTTTTAGGATCTTTTTAAACTACCAGTCTTATGATACGCGTTTTGCACGTGTACACTATCTCAATAAGAAAGAATTTTAAAATACTATATAAATAATATATTAAAATATTATGTTTGAGTGATAAAATAAAAATAAATTTTTTTCTAAAATGATAATCTTCATACAAGTTCTCAATCATCAATTAATATATTTAACTAAAAATTTATTTTAATTTTTAATTCAATCGATTTAAATCATAAGTTATCATGCTTCTTTTCAATTTCAGCAGTCACATATAATCCTTCAAAACTTAAGAATTAATTTCTTTTTGAAAAGTTATTCCCTTGTTCATTTAATTTTAGAAGACTCAAACAAGATTAACAAATTGATAGAAAATAATAATTTTTTTTCAAGAATAAAATGCAATTTATTTATTTTTAATTAATAATAAATATTATATGAATTATTTCCAACAGGTTAGAGAAAGAATAAATTATTGTAGCTCATTGTATAATCAAATTACATAAATTATACGAAGAAAAGGAGTTCTGAAAAAGAAAAAGAAAAAGAAAATAAACAATACTAAACCTAAAACTTTTTAACAAAAAAAAAAGCTCGTCAAGGACTCAAACAAAAAATTTACAACAAAAAGATAATTATATGATTTTCCATATCAAAGTCCTAAATATTAAAAAAATAATTAATGACTTCCTATATATTAGGAAAATAACTAAAATTACTACTGTGTCCAATATAAAATATACTCTTAAATGGTTAAAAAAGGCGAATAACATTTCGTTAAGGGCCTTCATGCTTTTAATATAGTATAGATATAGATAGTTGCAACTTTAGTTTTCCCAAGATCAAGTAATTTGTAGGGGAATTTTAAGCTACTGTCAAATACATTAAAATTCAAGCTAAAGTTTTCCAAGATCAAGTAATTCAACTGAACCAATTTTAGGAAAATAGATTCAAGCCATTGTGAAATGTGGCAATAAGACGGCTGCGCACCTATCTAAGGAATGTTATGAAGGCATTACTCTCCTTTAAATAACATGTTGTACCATAAAGAAATTTATAACCAGACTTGTGACAAAGTAAAAAGTAATGTGCTCCTGGCAGTTTCTCCTTGTCAACTGCATAATCCTTAACAGTTATTGCGAAACAATTATCCGACTATTTGATGACTAATGCTATACTAGAGGGGCATGTGACTACTCATCATTCAAAAGGACCACCCATCTATGTCCAACTCACAATATTAGTAGGATTAACAAGTGGGATTTTGTCATTTTCTCTCTACTTTAACAACATGGTCATCAATTGATGATTATATAACTATTACAATCCTACATTAACATATTGAGAGAAAGAATGTCTACTTATAGCAATGAGAATTTCCAATCCAGTTGAATTAAACAAAACACTCTCTTGTAGTCTTTAAGGAGGGGAAAAGAAAGCTTAAAACTACAATTCCGTGATCAGCTGCAAAAGGAATGGAAAACGAAGCTGAAATTCTACAGAACAAAAGTGTAAGTTAACTCACTTGTCAACCAGCTTTACTTTATGTGAGCATGCCACTTCATCGTCTTGTGTGTTTATCATTCTCATGTAGCCACAACTGTTTCTAATTCTCCTATAACATATTGCAGTAGTCAAGCTTGCTTTCACAAACTTAAAGTATGTGTAAAAAATTTGAAAGAGGAACCTTTACGTTTGTTCCATAAGGATTTCCAGGATTACTAAGTCCCTAAGAAGTATAAATAGAGGGTAGTAGGTATCCTATTGATCAACTATAGATCTTGTATGAAGTATTCTATTCACTAGAGCACTAACCATTTGTTTCAAAGTTCAAAGTTTGTCACTAAAGAACCGGAATTAAGGATATCCATCTTCATGTATGATCATTGTCATGCACCCCTGAATACAAAAGAAAATATGTTTTATGTTGATTATGTCTACAAATTAGTAGATATTCAACTGGCTCGAATTGCTTATGTTGCAATAGAACTCACAACTTAACGTGGGACTTAGGAGTTAGAACCCTGCTAATTGAAGAGCATCCTGACCAAGCTGTATGTTCATATAAAGGTTCCGGAACAACTTTAGCCCTACATGACATTCATTCTTGATACACTTCTACACTTTAGTTGTGATTCGCCTTTTAGACAACAAAGGGTTGGTTCTAGATATGTGTATGAAGGTAATATGATCCTAAAAGAATTAGCACAGAAACAAAGCAATGCAATTTTTTATGCTCGACAAGATTTTGTTAAATAAATTAGTACTGAAAAACTTGACTCTCCCCAAAAGACCATAGTTATTCATAAAAGAATATCATAGAAAAACATCAAATTAGCACGGAAATGAATCAACGCAATCTGATACATCTTCTTAAATAAATAGTAGTATTGAAAAACTTGACTCTCTCCAAAGGACAATAGTTATTCATCCAAAAGTACATTACATAAAAACCTATGCATGAAGACTTGGTTCAGTTCTATACTTCTATCTCTGACACACCATTTGGAACCATATTAGTTCATCCAAATCTCAAAACCTGTGGGTTTCCATCAAATTAGAGAGAAAAATAGGCCCCGAGTTTGGTTGTGACAAAGGATGAAGAAAGGGGTTCTTCAATACAGCTAACCGGCCTTAGTATACTTACAACCAAAAAAGGGTAAAATACGAATTACCTCCAGTTTTGGGTATGAGAAACCTCTTGACCTTCGAAATATACATAAATGATTTAAGTTATGTACATTGACATGTAAACAGGGCGGAATTGATACCTATTTTCTTTTTCCATTTGCTGTATATTTTAAAAAGAAGGTTCTTATGGTCAAAGGTGTGGTCCTTTAGGAGGGAAAAGGGCCTTTTTTTTTTTGGGGGGGGGGGGGGGGGGGGGGGGGGGTTTAGAACCAAAATTTGTTCCTCAGTTTAATTGTGTGAGACAAACTTCTTATCCTGGAAAGAAAGCCGTTCACTTCAGTACATACCAGGAGGAGATTATGAAAACATTTTCAAATCAGTCTTCTCCTATTCTAGAAACATTATAAAAAATAAAAAAATGGAGATAAATGGTCTAGCTTGAGTGCTTGTCATTGACCTCTAAATTCTCTATACATGACAATGCACAATGAAAATTTTGAGAAGGTAGCTAAATTCTTTGTCAGATCAAGCTAATATAGAAATATGAGATCCTACCAGTAATGTGTGCGTACATTTTCAGAAGTTAAGGAGCTTGTTCCAAGGCCACATCTGTAAGTAAGCCAACTGAAAAACCACAATGTATCTTTTTTAGGAGACACTAACAAATCACTTGCAAGCAATAAACAGTGCTGCACGTGCCTTCCAAAGCTTATTAGGAGTAAGACAACTTCAAATATCGTATGTAGAAGTCTTAATGCATTTCCTATTGTTTTATTGTTTCCTATGGAAGTCACCTCATCAAAGAAAAATATCTGATACATTATTCAAAGAGAAAATAGGTCATGTTGGATATTGATTGGTTAATAAAGGGAGTAGCAGTAGCAACTACTTCTGTGGTAATTCTTAAACATGGCAAAGAAAGTTCAGCGAGCAGGTCATACTTTGGGACTTAAGGCTAGAGCATTAGGGCTTTGACCACTAGGCCAGGGTTAGTAACTCCATTTCAATCATAAACAGGAATCTACTAATATATGCTGTTCCAATATGCAGTTTAAATATGCAAGGGTTAGTCTGACAAAGTTCATGTTTGAGTGCTGCTCTGTCAACATTAGATACACACATTTCTTGTTTAATTTAGCTACAATAAAGCAAAACCATTTTTACTTCATGCAGAGAAAAAAAGAGAATTTGCTAGGTGAAGCATATGCAGTATCAGACAAACCGATCATGGAGGCAGACAACAAAGTCCATCCAGTACCTGAGGTTGAAAGAACTTCAGAGGTTGAAAATGTTAAGGATCCCATTCAAGGTAACAACGGAAAAACTGAGGGTGAAAATATTTTTGAATCACCCTCAGTTGCCAAGGCTGTTGAAGAAATTAGCAGTTCAATGGAAGTCCATGTGTCAGTCGATACACCAAACAAGTCAGGCGAAGAGATGTCAGGGATTTCATTCCACCTTGGGGAGAAAACAGAAGACCAAAAAGTAGAAATCAGCTCAAATGAAAATATTTGTTCAAACGGATACACACAAAATGTAAAAGAATCAGCAACTAGCTCGGACAAGGATGAGGGATGCATGACACAAGAAAAACCCAACGGAGATTTGACAAAGACAATCTCTAGTCAGATTGTACACATGCTAAACTATGAAGAGAGTTCCATAGGACATTTACGAGAGGATACAACAGAAAAAGAAAAAGTTTGTCATGAAGATGACAGCACAGAGCATGTACCTGATACCGACAAGGGAAGAGACTCATGTGAAACAATCTTTGAAGGAAAAGAAGAAAAAGAGACTATGTCATCCATTTTAGAAAGAACAGAAGGGACAAACGCTGAAGCAATCAAATCACCTGGTGACACGAAGGATGAGAAAGCACTCAAAGATGAGAATGACTACAATGATGATAGAAGTATTTTCATCTCCCCCCAAACAGAGTGCCAAACAGGAGAGGATGAGAAAAAAGAGACAGGAGATGGAGAGGGTGCTAGGAATCTGCTTGTTAACCCATTTGTTAATGTTGTAGAAGAAACCAGGTTAGATGATGCTGAATCAGATACGAACAGGAAACATGGGGACAACTCAATTGAGAATGGAAACCAAGAAGCACATCAGTTTAATGAAATAATAATAAATACAACATCCAAGGACATTGATGATATTCAGAGCTCAGACATATTGATATCTTCGTTTACAGAAGAAAGAGAGGACATAGCCCCCAAAGAAGATACCAATTCTGCTCCATTAAGAGACGTCATCGGAACTGTCTCAGAGAATGATGCCAACACGAGCCAGCATGAAGAAGAAAACCAAACCAAGATGTTTGAGAATGCTGCTATAATTGATCGCAGAGCAAGTAAAGCAAATGAGTCTGAAAAAAAACATGTCCAAATTGTTGATTCACAGGTAGCCTGCGAGGAAAATATGCAAAGGAAAACTGACCAGCTGGACATGCCAGAAGGCTCAAAAAGAGAAAGTAGAGATGACGAAGCATCAGAAATTGCAGCAGAAGGGCAGGAAATTGCTGAAATTCCAAAAGATAACAAGTCAAATGACATCTTTTTGGAAAATGAAGTGGAAAAGAATCTCACTGAACTCTTGCTTGTCACTGGTGACGAGATTGGAAACTCATCTTTCGGGGAACTTATAGAGACAACATCCGACCATAAGCTTGATACAGCCACCAGTTCAGAAGATATCCATGGTGGTTTGAAGGGAAAATGCAACATGGATGACAATAAGGAAGAGGTAACTCTCCTGGAAAAGGTGAGGATCAAGCATTGTTACATAATTTATCCGTCCTATTAGTTCTATATGTGCAAGGAATTTACATCTGCTTATCTTTTGAAAAACTAAGTGAAACTTTAAATTCTTCTTGCAGAATATGCCAGTTGTAGACTCGAACGACAAGACAAACAATGAAATTTCATGCAATACCAATCATGAGGCTGTTGACTATCCAGAAGTTGAGGGAAAACCTGAAGAACCAGCAGTTGAAGAAAAACATGAAGAACCAACTGTTGAAGAGAAACCTAGAGAACTAGCGGTTACGGAGAAACATGAAGAACCAGCGATTGAGGAAAAACCTGAAAAACCAGCTGTGGAAGAAAAACTTGAAGAACCAGAGGTCGAGGAGAAACATGAAAAACCAGCAGCTGAAGAGAAACCTAAAGAACTAGTAGTTGAAGAAAAAGCTGAAGAACCAACACGGGAAGAAACACCGGAAGAACTAGAATTTGAAGAGAAACCTGAAGAACCAACTGCTGAAGAAACACCTGAACAATTAGCAGTTGAAGAGAAATCTGAAAAACCAGTGGTTAAAGAGGAGAAATCTGAAAAGGTAACTCTCTTGGAAAAGGTGAGGATCAAGCACTATCACAAAGTTTATCCATCCTATTAGTTTTGTACGTGCAAAGATTCATATCTACTTATCTATTGAAAGATTAAGTGAAACTTTAAATTCTTCTTGCAGAATATGTCAGTTGTAGATTTCAATGACAAGACTAACAGTGAAATTCCATGCAATACCAACAATGATGTTGCCGACTATGTATCAGTTGAGGCAAACCTTGAAGAACCAGTAGTTGAAGAAAAACCTGAAGAACCAACGGTTGAGAAGAAACCTGAAGAACCAGCTGTTGAAGAGAAATCTGAAAAACCATCAATTGAGGAGAAACGTGAAGCACCAGCATTTGAGAAGAAACCTGAAGAACCAACAATTGAGGAGAAACATGAAGAACAAACAATTGAAGAGGAGAAACCTGAAAGGGTAACTCTCCTGGAAAAGGTGAGGATCAAGTATTGTCACAAAGTTTATCCATCTTATTAGTTGTGTATACGATACGATTTACATATGCTTACCTACTGAAAGACTAAGTAAGACTTTAAAGTTCTTTTCTTGCAGAGTATGCCAGTTGTAGTCTCGAACGACAAAACTGACAGTAAAATTCCAAGCATTACCAACAATAATGATGCTCGCTTTTCAGAAGTTGAGGAAAACCCTGAAGAACCTGAAGTTAAAGAAAAACCTGAAGAACCAACAGTTGAGGAGAAACCAGAAGAACCAACAGCTGAAGAGAAACCTGAAGAACCAGCAACTAAAGAAAAACAAGTGCAGATAGGGGAGGAAACAGCTGAAGAACTACCGCTTGAAGAGAAACCTGAAGAACTAACGATTGAACAGACAGATGAAAAACTAGTTGTTGAAAATAAAACTGAAAAACCAGCAAATAAAGAGGAGAAACCTGAAACGGTAACTCTCCTTAAGCAGTGTCACAGAGTTTATCCATCCTATTAGTTCTATATGTGTAACGAATTCATATCTGTTTATCTATTGAAATACTAAGTGAAAATTTAAATTTTCTTGCAGAATTTGCCTATTGCAGACTCAAAGGACAAGACTGACATTGCAATTCCATGCGATACCAGCAATGATATTGCTGACTATGCAACAGTTGAGGAAAAACCTGAAGAACCAGTAGTTGAAGAAAAACATGAAGAACCTGCAATTGAAAAGAAATTTGAAGAACCAGCAGTTATGGAGAAACCTGAAGAACCAGCGGCAAAGGTAAAACCTGAAGAACCAGCAGGGAAAGAAAAACCTGAAGAGCCAACGGCTGGGGAAAAACCTGAAGAACCAGCAGCAAATGAGGAACCTGAAAAATCAGCGATGAAAGAGAAACCTGAAGAACCAATTGTTGAGGAGAAACTTGAAGAACCAACTGTTGAAGAGAAACCTGAAAAACCACTGATTGAAGAAACACCTGAAGAACCAACATGGGAAGAAACACCTAAAGAACTAGCATTTGAAGAGAAACCAGAAGAACCAGCAGTTGAAGAGGAGAAACCTGAAAAGGTAACTCTTATGGAAGAGGTGAGTATCAAGCATTATCACATAGTTTATCCATCTATGTGCAACGATTCACATATGCTTATCTATTGAAAGACTAAATGAAACTTTAAATTCTTCTTGCAGAATATGCCAGCTGTAGATTTCAACGACAAGACTGACCGTGAAATTCAATGCAATAACAATGATGTTGCTGAATATGTAGCAGTTGAGGAAAACCTTGAACCAGCAGTTGAAGAAAAACATGAAGAACCAACAGTTGAGGAGAAACCTGAAGAACTAGCAGTTGAAGAGAAACCCGAAAAACCAACAATTGAGGAGAAACCTGAAGAACTAGCAGTTGAAGAGAAACCCGAAAAACCAACAATTGAGGAGAAACATGAAGAACCAATAGTTGAGAAGAAACCTGAAGAATCAATAATTGAAAAGGAGAAATCTGAAAGGGTAACTTTCCTAGAAAAGGTGAGGATCAAGCATTGTCAAAAGGTTTATCCATCTTATTACTATTAGTTGTGTATGTGCAACAATTCACATCTGCTTACCTATTGAAAGACCAAGTGAAACTTCAAAATTCTTCTTGCAGAGTATGCTAGTTGTAGACTCGAACGACAAGACTGACAGTGAACTTCCATGCAATACCAACAACGATGCTGCCCACTTTCCAGAAGTTGAGGGAAACCCCGAAGAACCAGCAATTGAAGGAAAATCTAAAGAACTTGTTGATGAAGAGACACCTGATGTACCAGTGGTTGAGAAACCTGAAAAACAAATGGTTGAGGAGAAACTTGAAGAACCAATGATTGAGGAGAAATCTGACGAACTAGTCGAGGAGAAATCTCAACAACCAGCGGCTGAAAAGAAACCTGAAGAACCAGCAGCTAAAGAATCACCTAAAGAGGTAGCAGGGGAGGAAACATCTGAAGAACTAGCACTTGAAGAGAAACTTAAAGAACCAACAGTTGAAGAGATACCTAAAGAACTAGTTCTTGAAGATAAACCTGGAAACCCAGAAAATGAAGAGGATAAACTTGAAACAGTAACTCTCCAGGAAAAGGTAAGAAACAAGCAGTGTCACAGAGTTTATCCATCCTATTAGCTCTATATATGCAACGAATTCACATCTGTTTATCCACTGAAAGACCAAGTGAAACTTTAAATTTTCTTGCAGAATTTACCAATTGCAGACTCAAAGGACAAGACTGACAATGCAACTCCCTACAACAACAACAATGATATTGCTGACTATGTAGCAGTTAAGGAAAAAACTGAAGAACCAGTAGTTGAGGAAAAACATGAAGAACCGGCAATTGAAGAGAAATCTGAAGAATCAGCATTAATGAAAAAAACTGAAGAACCAGCGGTTGAGGTAAAACCTGAAGAACCGTCAGTGGAAAAGAAGCCTGAAGAACCAGCGGTTAGGAAAAAACCTGAAGAACCAGCAGTTAATGAGGAACCTGAAAAATCAGCAACGGAAGAGAAACCTGAAGAACCAATTGTTGAGGAGAAACTTGAAGAACCAACTCTTGAAGAGAAACCTGGAAAATCAGTAATTGAAGAAACACCTGAAGAACCAACACTGGAAGTAACACCTAAAGAACAAGCGTTTAAAGAGAAACCAGAAGAACCAGCAGTTGAAGAGGAAAAATCTGACAAGGTAACTCTTTTGGAAAAGGTGAGCATCAAACATTGTCACAAATTTTAGCCATCCTACTAGTTCTGTATGTGCAATAATTCGTATCTACTTATCTATTGAAAGACTAAGTGAAACTTTAATTCTTCTTGCAGAATATACCAGTTGTAGATTTCAATGATAAGACTGACAGTGTAATTCCATGCAATACCAACGACGATGTTGCTGAATACGTAGCAGTTGAGGAAAACCTTGAAGAACCAACAGTTGAGGAGAAACCTGAAGAATTAGCGGTTGAAGAGAAACCTGAAAAACCAGCAATTGAGGAGAAAAGTGAAGAACCAATAATTGAGAAGAAACCTAAAGAACCAGCAGTTGAGGAGAAACCTGAAGAACAAACCGTTGAAGAGAAACTTGAAGAACCAACAATTGAAGATGAGAAACTTGAAAGGGTAACTCTCCTAGAAAAGGTGAGGATCTAGCATTGTCACAAAGTTTGTCCATCCTAATAGTTTTATATGTGCAAGCTTTTCAGATCTGCTTATCTATTGAAAGACTAAGTGAAACTTTAAATTCTTCTTACAGAATATGCCAGTTGTAGACTCGAACGACAAGACTGACTGTGAAATTCCATGCAACACCAACAATGATGTTGCTTACTATCCAGCAGTTGAGGAAAATCTTGAAAAAACAACAATTGAGGAAACAACTGATGAACCAGTGGTTGAAGAGAAACCTGATGCACAAGCGATTAAGGAGAAACCTGAAGTACCAACGATTGAGCAGAAACTTGAAGAGTTAGCAGGAGAGGAAACCCATGAAGAACTAGCAGTTGAAGAGAAGCTAGAAGAACCAATTACTGAAGAGACACCTGCAGAACTAGTTATTGAAGAGAAACATGAAAACCCAACAATTGAAGAGGAGAAACCTGAAACAGAAGCTCTCCTAAAGAAGGTTAGGATTAAACATTGTTTCAAAATTTATCCATCCTATTAGCTTTATATGTGCAAGGAACTCACATATGTTAATCTACTGAAAGACTAAGTCAAACTTTCAATTTTTCTTGCAGAATATGCCAATTGTAGACTCAAAGGACAAGATTGACGTTGAAAGTCCAGGCAATAACAACAATGATGGTGCTGACTATCCAGCAGTTGAAGATAAACCTGAAGAACTAACAGTTGAAGAAAAACATGAAGAACAAGCAATTGAAGAGAAACCTGAAGAACCAGTGGCCACAGAGAAACCTGAAGAACCAGCGATTAAGGAAAAAGCTGATGAACCAGCAGTGCAAGAGAAACCTGAAGAACCAGCTGTGGAAAAGAAACCTGAAGAACCAGCAGTCGAGGAGAAACTTGACGAACCACCAGTTGAAGAGAAATCAGAAGAACCAGTAGTTGAACAAACACCTGCAGGACCAGCATGGGAAGAAACATCTAAAGAACTAGCATTTGAAGAGAAACCTGAAGAACCAGCAGTTGAAAAAACACCTGAAGAACTAGCAGTTGGAAAGAACCCTGAAAAAACAGCAGTCGGAGAGAAACATGAAAAAGTAACTCTCTTGGAAAAGGTGAGGATCAAGCACAATCACAAATTTTATCCATCCTATTAGTTATGTATGCGCAACAATTCACATTTGCCTGTTGGAAGATTAAGTTAAACTTTAAATTCTTCTTGCAGAATATACCAATTATAGAGTTAAACGAGAAGAATAACAGTGCAACTCCATGCAATACCAACAATGATGTTGCTGACTATCCAGCAGTTGAGGAAAAACCTGAAGAACCAGCGATTGAGAAAAAACCTGAAGAACCAATGGCTAAGGAGAAACTTGAAGAACCAATTGTTGAGGATAAACCTGAAAAATCAGTGATAGAGGAGAAATCTGAAAAACTAGCAACTGAAGAAACACTTGGAGAGCAAGCAGGGGAGGAAACACCTGAAGCACTAGCAGTTGAAGAGAAACCTGACAAATCAACAGTTGAAGAGACAGTTGAAGAACTAGCTATTGAACAGAAACCTAAAAAAACAGCAGTTGAAAAAGAGAAACCTGAAGCCGTAACTCTCCTGGAAAAGGTGATCAAGCACTGTCACAGAGATTCCTTGCTCTATACGTGCAAGGAATTTACATCTACTTATCTACTGAAAGATTTAGTGAAACTTTAAATTCTTCTTGCAGAATATGCCAGTTGTAGATTCAAAGGACAAGATTAACAGTGAAATTCCATGCAATGCCAACAATGATGTTTTTGACTATCCAGCAGTTGAGGCAAAACCTGAAGAACTAGCAATTGAAAAAAAATATGAAGAACCAGTAGTTATATTGGAGAAACCTGCAGAACTAGCAGTTGAGGAGACACCTGAAAAATCAGTAGTTGAAGAGAAGCCTGAAAAACCAGCAGCACGGGAAGAAGCACTTGAAGAACCAGCATGGGAAGAAACACCTGAAGAACCAACAGTTGAAGAGAAACTTGATAAACCAGCAACTGAAAAAGAGAAACCTGAAAAGGTAACTTTCCGCGAAAAGGTGAGGATCAAGCACTATCACAAAGTTCGCCCATCCTAATAGTCTTGTATGTGCAAGGAATTCACATATGCTTATTTATTGAAAGACTAAGTGAAACCTTCAATTCTTCTTGCAGAATATGCCTGTTGTAGACTCAAATGGTAAGACTGGCAGTAAAATTACATGCACTACCAAAAAAGATGTTGCTGATAATCCAGCAGTTGAGGATGAAGAACCAGCAGTTGAGGATAAACCTGATGAACCAACAGTTGAAGAAAAACCTGAAGAACCAGCAATTGAAGGAAAACTTGAGAAACTGGCAGTTGAAGATAAACTTGAGGAACCAGCTTTTGAACAGAACCCTGAGGAAACAGCAGTTGAACAGAACCCCGAGGAACCGCCAGTTGAAGAAAAACCTGAGGTACCAGTAGTTGACGAAAAAGCTGAAGAACTAGTGGTTGAAGAGAAACTTGAAGAACCATCAGTTAAAGAAAAGCCGGAAGAACAAAGCAGGGAAGAAACCGAAGCTCCCATAAAAGAGGCAAAGCATAACCAGAATGCAAATGAAGCAAGCAGCAGTCTGCCAACAGCTATGCTAAGCCATCCGCCTGCTCAAGGGACAACAATGACCAACCCAATATTGGGAGAACCAATTAGTATTGACGAACCTAAAAATGTGCAACAGCTAGATTCTCGAGAAATATCAGAAATCGATGATGCAATGCAGAGAGATGAAGATAACATAAAGCAGAAGGATGAGGCTTCTTTCACTGAAGAACAGAAGTTTACACCACAGAGTGAGTAATACTAGTTCACAGACATGCTTTCCCTATCCAATTGATTTTATTTGCAATGGAAAATGGTGACACACTTTAGATAACAGATCAAATCGATTTAACCATAGTCTTACTCGCAAAAAGTAGAGAAAAATACAAATGGAACCAATCTCTAAAAGGAAGCTGAAATGGAGAGAAGCACCAGAGACAAGATGCCTTTCTGTTTTGGAGAAACCTCGAAAAAGTAGAATGCACATCCACAGTATTTAGCAATAATGATCATCTATCATTACATATATGAACATAATTTATTTATTACTACATTGATATAATAAAGAAATCCTATGATATGCTTTTGCTAAGATATTAGGGCTAGCAGCATTCATTAAGCCATAAATTCCAATATGGATGTAACAAGCACTTTTTTGGGGGTTCAAAGAGATGCACTTTCTAGTCACTTCAATAATGACTAGATGTGGTATTAACTACTACCGACATATTGCAGGTTATGACAATCAAAATACTTCGACAGGGGATAGTTTCTTAAATAAGAACATGTTCGCTGAAGGTGAAGCTGTGCACATTAATAGTCAAGAGGATCTAATCAGGCAAGAAACTTCAGGAAGCACAAAATCTGAGATAAATCCAAATTCAAGTAAAGGAACAGAAAATGAGGCAAGTGATATTGCTAATAGAGAAGGATCAAGCAGACTTGGTTAAGTAAATAATTTAGTTGCTCTTCGTCCTTATTGTTCTAAACTTGATGAGCTACTTGGTTATGCAGGTAAATGACCATCCAGAAGGACCAGAAGTACCAAAACAAACTGATGAAACGGAAAAATGTATAGTACAGAAGCAAGAAGATTCCGTTCGCAACCAGGACGAACTGGCTGTTGAAGAAAAAATGAGATCTTGTGAAGAGGTTGAAACAAAGGTATTAGATGATCTGGCTTCTATTAATACTCTGATCTTTCCTGTCCATAGACTAATGATAGCCAAAACTATAACTTCAAAACATATAAACAAACTTAAAGATATAAATGCTGGTGATGGAATGGAACAAATAAAAACATTATGGAAAAAGAAGAAAAGACTTTGGACAAAATTCTGACGTCCACCAAAGAAGAAATTGGTACCAAGAACTCTGAAAAAGGCCAAGTGGTTTCAGAGATTCCCAGTCAAGAGTTTAAGTGACCATAGAAGCCTGTTCTTAATTCATATATGTAACTCTCAGATATAAAGATGCCTTCTCTCTTTCTACTAAAATCACAAAATTCCCTCTTTTTCAAATCTGCAGAACTTTCAACAAGCTAATTTAATCAGAGATGAAGCTTTATTGAAAGATGAGCATGGAGTCGAGAACTTCGTGGTAGTTTCTTCAGAAGAAATTAGTTGTGAAGGCTCTATTGAAAAGTTAAACGAAATGAGAACCTGAGAATGAATCAGCCAATTAGCATCAAGGCACTCATATGACAACCATTCACTGAGGGTCTTAAGTTTATTGCATGCATATGAATTATCTTGCCACCTTGTCTTTCTGGGAGAAATATTAAAATTCAAGTCTGAAAGTATTTGAAGTATATAGTTCGTAGTAACTACTAACTACTATAAATTTAAAGTTCTCCATATAAAACAAAATAAGTCTTCACTTCCTTTCCCAGAGTTTTTGTTTATTCTGTAGTTATTGCACAAAATGGGAAACAATAGATGATAAGATGATATATACAAGAAATAGAAAATTAATTCACCGCTGATAGAGTATATTCTATTGCACAAATATCAACCATCTTTGCTCTTTTATTTGTTTATTTATTTATTTTGTTCGAGGCTATTACAAGTGAGACATCCTAGTATCATTGGGATTCATATGCGCTTCTTTTGAAAACTAAGTCGAAACAAAAATTAGCCAAATGCTGACAAATGGGTATGACTTATTTTTCTGAAAAAGAACGGACCATTGACATTGCAAATCGAGTATTCCTTTGAGTCTTTGAAACAATAAGTTGCAAGGGAAGGTTTAAGCAAATTTCAAATATTGCAGGTAGATGCCTTCATGCATTTATTCTGATCATTTTATTGGTTTTCTTCGGCAGACTCTTTTAACATTGACAAAAAGAAAGATTCTTCTTGGAGAATTATCAGTTAATAAAGGAAGAGGCAGTGGAAACTCTTTCTCGGGGAATTCCAAAATATGACCTTAAGAGAATTCACATGACGTTAAGCTAGAAACCAAGGACTTAAACCACTAGGCCACGGCAACTGTATTTCAGTTATAAACAGGAATCTTGCTAAAATAAGAAGTCCCAAAAATCATCATGTAGACATCTGTTAACTTGATATAATGCTCGGCAGTTGACAATTACTAAAACCATCTGGAGATTAAGATATGAACACCTTCTTCTCTCGTTAGAATGATTCTTATATGCATAACTCCTTGTCCTTTTCTCACCAGTGTATGTAACATACTAAACAATGGTAGCACTCAAAATATTCTGAGCAATCACGATCATTGTTGCAGAACAGTTGAGCATGTGTAATAACCCTATGCGAGATGCAACCAAAAGAATTCCACCATCCTATTAGTTCCGTATGTGTAAGGAATTCACATCTACTTATCTATTGAAAGACTAAGTGAAACTTTAAATTCTTCTTGTAGAATATGCCGGTTGTAGACTCGAACGACAAGACTGACAGTGAAATTTCATGCAATACCGACAATGATGTTGCTGACCATCCGGCAGTTGCAGAAAAACCCGATGATTCAGCAGTTGAAGAGAAACCCGAGGAATGGATAGTTGAAGAGAAACTGGAAGAAACAGCCGTTAAGGAGAAAACCGAAGAACCAAAAGTTGAGGAGAAACTCGAAGAACCAGCAATTGAGGAGAAACCTGACAAACCAGCGGTTGAAGGGACACCTGAAGAACCTGCAGTGAAAGAAACACCTGAACAACCAACGTTTGAAGAGAAACCTCAAGAACCAGCAATTCAGGAGAAACCTGAAGAACCAACAGTTGAAAAGAAACCTGAAGAACCAACAATTGATGAAGAACTTGAAGAACCAACAGTTGCGGAGAAACCCGAAGAACCAGCAGTTAAAGAAAAACATGTAGAACCAGCAATTGAAGAAAAACGTGAGGAACCACAAGTTGAAGAAAAACATGAGGAACCAGCAGTTGAAGAAAAAACTGAAGAACCAGCAGTTGAAGAAAAACCTAAAGAACCAAAAGTTGAGGAGAAACCTAAAGAACCAGCGGCTGAGGAGAAACCCGAAGAACCAGCAGTGAAAGAAACACCTGAAGAACCAGCGGTTAAAGAGACACCTGAGGAACTAGCAGTTGAAGAGAAACCTGAAGAACCAGCAATTGAAGAGAAACCTGAAGAACCAGTAGCTGACAAAAAACTTGAGCAACCAACAATTGAGGAGAAACCTGAAGAATCAATAGTTGAAAAGACTGAAGAACCAGCAGTTGATGAAAAAGGTGAAGAACCGTCAGTTGAAGAAATACCTGAGGAGTCGGCAGTTGAAAATTTTGAAGAAGCAGCAGTAGAAGAGAAACCTGAAGAACCAGCAGTTAAGGAAAAAACTGAAGAACCACCCATTGAAGAAAAACCCGAGGACCAAGCAGTTGAAGAGAAACCTAAAGAACTAACAGTTGAAGAGAAACTTGAAGAACCAATAATTGAAGAGAAACCTAAAGAACCACCAGTTGGAGAAGAACCCAAAGAACAAAACAGGGAAGATACTGAAGCTGCCACAGAAAGAATTGATGAATCTGGAACACATATAGTAGAGAAAGAAGAAGCTTTGATAGGAAAACAGACAGAATTGTTTGTCGAAGAAACAACGAAACTTTGCAAAGAAGTTGAAACTGAGGTATTAAGTGGCCTTCTATCAATGCTTTGATATTCTTTCATGTGCCTAACTAGTCATAACAAAACCTATCACTACAAACAGATAAAAGAACTTAAAGATGTCAATGCTGGTGATGGGACAAATAAGAATGTCCTAGGAAAAGAAGAAACAACTCTAGATGAGCTTCTAACATCAGCCAAAGAAGAGATGGCAGCAAATAACTTTGAAGAAGGCAAAGTGGTTTCAGAAACCCCCAATCAAGAGGTTAAGTGACCACATAAGCCTGTTTCCAATTCATATATCTAACCCCAAGATAAAACAGAAATGCTTGCTTTCTCTTTCTTCTAAATCACTGGATTGCTCTTTTTAATTTCTGCAGAACACTCGGCAAGCCAATCTGACAACAGAAGTGGTTAAAGACACGCGTGGAGCAGAGAACTTCATTGCACTTTCTTCAGAAGAAAAGAGGGTGGAGGACTCTACTGAAAAGGTAAATGAACAAAACCTTACAATAGATTAGCTGATTAGCATCTAGTGAGAATCTATGACCACATAAGCCTGTTTCAAATTCATATATCTAACCCAACGAAGGTAAAATAGAAATGCTTGCTTTCTCTCTTTTTTCTAAAATCACTGGATTGCTCTTTTTTAATTGTGAAGAACTTTCAGCAAGACAATCTAACCACAGAAGAGGTTAAAGACACAAGTGGAGCAGAGAACTTAATTGCACTTTCTTCAGAAGAAAAGAGGGTGGAGGACTCTACAGAAAAGGTAAACATGCAAGATCTTACAAGGAATTAGCCGATAAGCATCTACTGAGAATCTACGAGTTTGTTGCATGCTTATGAGCCTAGAAGTTCAATTTTCCTGCTGCATGATATTTTCAGAACAACAACAACGACAACAACTAAGCCACAACTCCAAGTTAGTTAAGGTCACAAATCCCTAGAGGAATATATATTATTCTCAGTTTCTGTTCCCTTCTGCAAAAAGAGGATTGAGGAGATGTTGCTGTGAGAGCACTATATACGGAAAACTGCATGAAACATTTCGTGTAAGCAGGCAGAGTATGACATGAATGTCGATTTGCTACCTGCTACAAGAAATCGCAATTCTAAATTTAAAAAGTTGGAACTAAATTATAACAGTAAAATAAGTTATAGAAAAACTAGCAAAACAGAACTTGATGTTTCCCCTTCCGATACAACCACTAAAGAAGCATGAATAGAACTTACGAATTATCTCGAGTTGAATCAAAGCTAGAAGCAGCATATGCACTGCAATCATGTTTTGTCGCGTCATGCAATCCTGCTAGCAGTCTCCAGAAATCTCTCTATTTCCTCACCCTTTCAGTTATTTCTGGATACCAACCAAATTAGAAATTACTCATTCTACAGGTTGAAAGCTTTGATATCGGATTCCAAAATCATAATAAGGACAACACAGCTGCAGCAGATAAGCTTGAGCTACAAAGCAGAGAAACAGATATTGGCCATATGCTCGATACTCCGGTAGAAAAAGGAAGAAACGATGAAAAGATATCTGAATCCACAGAAGAACTTATCCATCAGACAGCTGAGATTTGTGAAGATAACGAAGCAGCAGTAGTTACGGACACCAATACGTTACAAAGCTGTGCAGATCCACAGGAACAACTGAAGCATCAGTTAGCTGAGGTATGTGAAGAGAAACAGGCAGTAGGAAAAGCAGACACCAATTCTTTACAAAGGTCTGCAGACCATGAGAAGCCTTACAGTGCACCTGCTCAGGAGGTAAATTGTAATTAAGTTTTTGTACCATGCATCGTTTGATTAAATGTTAACTTTTTCCTTTTTCTCCTGTATTTCTTAAAAGATTGCTTATGTTGACTGGTCAAATTCCAGATCATTGACAAATCAGAAACAGAGGATGTTTCCTGTGCGGATTGCATTGAAGAAGAAAATAGCATCAGCACCAAACAGGAGAAGTTAAAACAGGAAGAAAATCCAGAAGTGAAGACAGATGAAAATTTTGACAAGAGAGAGGAAAACCAAAGCATAATGGTTAGAAACTGGATGCATTTATCATACATCTTACTTAAAAATGTGTGGACGTTACCTATATCAGAAAAATTGTTTTTTTTCTGTAGATGTCAGAAGGAGCTGAAATGGATGATTACAAGCAGCATATAAAGTACAACACATGTGCAGTCATGAATACAGAAGAGCATAATGAAGATTCACCTGCTGGAAAACAAACATCCGAAAAGCTAGAAGAACTGGGAAAAATTAATATCGATGACAACAACAACGTTAATCATGGAAGTACTGAGATAGACCTCCCAGAAGAGGCTAAGGAATCAAAGGGCGAATGTGTTATTATGGAAATCAAGACTCCAATTAAAGAGGTCAGATTAAATTGCGGATCTATCTTCCATTTCAATATTTTACCTGCATGATTTGATCTGTTTTACTCCCTCCTGTTTAGGAAGGAGGTTGCTGGCAGAAAATGATTGAACTCAAACTGCATGAAATATTCAGCACATAGGTTAACGAGAGAAAACAAAGTATTGATGTAAATAAAAAACTTGAATCATATCTAGTAAATTGTTCGCTGGATACAGACTAACTTAAAATATACAGACATTATAAGGACAGTCAATAAAACTACTCTAGGAAAGATCACTAAGATGAAATCCCCATCTGCCACAGCTGGCTAAAGAAAAGTCTACTGAAGCCAACCGATGTTCCAGGGTGTCAAAGATGGAAAAGGCAAAACTAAAAAAATAAAAAAGCTAAAAGATACAAGCAAATATACATTCTTCCAATCTTTGCTTACTCCCCCCTGCCTCCTTCCCTCTTTACTTTACAATGTACACATTCAATCAAGATTCCTGACGGTAAAATATGAACTCATAGGAGGAACAAGAAGATTTAAGAGAGAGCACTGGCAAAGATTCCTCGAGCAACAACACAACACATGTGCAACAAGAGAAGGGAACAACAATAAGTGAACCTGAAAGAGGAACTTTGAAACCTTTTGGATCAGAACAAAAAACAGCTGCAGGTCTTGAAGAGATGATAACAAGCAATAGAACAAAAGAAACAGAGAAAGAAGAAGTAAAGACTGAAAATGTTCCAAGTGCCCAAGTAGGATGTGAACAAGAGGGAAAAACAAGGGATGAATGGGAAGAAATAACAGAACATTTCACATCATTGGAATCCGTTAAGGTTTCCGAAAAGGAGATAGCAACGGATAACATGGCGAGCAATGAAATCAATGTAACTAAGCAGATACAAGAGCAAGCAGCATATCCTTTACTTGCATTGGAGATGGTGGAAACTGATTCAACAGGCAGCACGGATGTCTATGGCATGCCCAAAGACAGCATTACCCCACTAGTGCAACTGGGTGCAATGGCCAAAAGTATCCAGCACATGCAGGAAAAATGCAAAACTTCAGAGACAGAAGAGGATCAGGAAAATTACAAAAACGAGAAACGAGTGGAATGTGATTTAAAAGAAGCCCCAGAGGAATCCAGATCAAGAGAGACACAAGCTAAGGCCGCACTTCCTGACCTTCTGCATGAATCAGTAAAAGCGACATCAAAAATGGAAGAAAGTTTTGCTGAAGAAAAAGCAGTAATGATCAATAAAGAAGACCTGCAGGCACACAAAACTGAAGAATCTGAAGATGAAGAAGAAATAACTGATAAGGAAAAAGACAATGACAAAGATGAGGAAGGAAGTCAACAAACAAGAGAAGAGTCATGTTCTGAAGGTCCAGTCATTGTAGAAGTCTCGAGAGATGCTGATATCAGAGTTCCTCACAAGAAACATCAGAATATATTGTCAGGAGTTGGATCAAAAGTCAAGCACTCAATTGCAAAGGTGAAGAAAGCCATCACTGGTAAGTCCTCTCAGAGCAAGCCACCATCACCCAAATAAGACGGAAAAAGATGATCATGACTTTACATAATACAAAGTCATAAGTTCTCGAGAATAGTAAGTGAAAAGATTTTCAGCAATTCAAGTTCTCAATAATGTACAAAAGTTTGTCCATGTGAAATCTTATTGTATTATGAATTCTTTAATTATCAAATACATAGTGGCAACTTCTCAATGTCAACTCCAGTAATATAAAGATCAGAGCACTCAACCAACCCAACTGCACCACACAGTAAGAACTCCTATTGTAGTATGAGTTTGCCCCCCAGCAAAAGAAAATTTATAACTTACTTTCCATGACCCACAGTTAACATTAAGAAGGAAGACTTGGAATAGTTTTCCTAGCAAGACAACTATCAATACAGACATTCTAAACTTCCTCAAATATACTGTAGTAATCTTTTTCTATAACCTCCTCAAATCGACTAACTTAAAAGGCAATAGTGTGTTTCCACTATACGATGACCTCTGCCTCAGTCCTAAATTAGTTAGCGCCGGCTAGATTTATTCGTTGTAATCACTCCGCTCTATCCAGGTGCATTTTCTTCGGATTTATTCGTTGTAATCACTACGTGCATTTTCTTCTAGAAACAATAAAAAAAAATTCCCATTTGGAAAAATATACAGGTGGGCTCTAAACCAACAAACGCCATTTGAAAACACAACGGATTAAAGGTATTTCAAAAAGAGCAAGGTTTTTACATTACGCAGGTATTAGTTTGTTATATGAGTATCACAACTTCAACAGACAACTCCACCTAAAAGGACAGAATACAGCACATGATCCCTAACATAACAATGACTCTCTTTTTTACACCAACAATGACTTTTTAATGCAGATTAAATAAAACATGCCAATTAGGAAAATATAAGAGTAAAATTCAATAGAATTTCCAAATTGGAACATATTTAGTGATTAACAGCGTAAAACTGTATCCTATCAAGTTGAATCATAAACAAAAGCAACAATCACTCAACGCAAGCTTATTTTTTATGGAAGACACTTTAAGAAACGTCTAAATATTCCATATGAACTCTCTCGAAATTGCACTACAAACAAATACCAAAATCTTCGTCCACATGCTACGGAAAAAAGACCTAGAGACTATGTAATTCAAAACCTAAAACAAATGGGAGGAAACAATACAAATTTTTTCGTACCTCTGAAACCAATTCTTTGAAATCCTAGCCATGGGAGGATTGAATAGCTGGCAGATTCTCACCGCGCGGAGGGCACGACGCGGGGAAAAGGGTACGTTAGAATTAAGAAGTTGGGATGTTAGCTTTTAGTTCCTTAGGTTTGTTCTTATGTCCAACTCCATGCTGAAGCTTTACGGTCTCTAAATTTACGGTCATAATGGAGTGTTCATAATTACAATTATAGTAATTATTACAATTCAAAGATTAATAGCTTTTTGATTCAGGTAAATAAGATCTTATTCCTCCTCAGTCCTCACTATATGTAATAAAAAATAAAAAATAAATCTGTTTCAAACCAAAGAAATATAGCATTAAGTATAACCAGAACAACCAATAAAAAATAATGAAGCACATTATAATTCTACTCTAGTAGCTATAATAAAAAGTAATCAACTCAAAATCCCCAAAATTTTTAGGTATGAGATTTTTATTGGAATAATGGGGCAAGATATACTCAAATCACATAGAAAATATTTATTATTATGTAAACAAGTAATTTGAGTTACAACGATATATAAGAAGATAATCACTTTGATTTTAAGGATTATCGATCGAACTTGAGATGCGTATAAGTTTAGTATGAAAAGTTTGATCCTTGTTACTTGTACTTTCTCTTTAAATACACTTTTAATGAAAGATCGAATACGTACATTACGTTGACTAGTTTATTGAAAAGGAAAAAAAAAACATATCAAACAATGATAACAAACTAAGTTTGAATATATTGCATCTTTAATTTATTTAGTTTACTAGGTAGTAGTCGTGCCCAATATTATAAAAATTGAAGCTATTATTTTCAGTCAACTTTGCTTTGATACTAAATTGCAACTAATACAAATTGATCCATATAAGTTGGAATGAGTTCAGATGGACAACATCGCATGCTCGATTATTACATACATTTTGGAGCAAAGTATCCCTCATGAGTTGAATAAAAATGTAATTATACATTATAATGAATACCCAAGATAAAATTGAGCACATTTATTGTATATACAAGCTTTAGACATTTATTTTTTAATGATAATAATCCTACGTTATCTCTCATTCTAATTTATTACTTGTGCACATTTCTAAAGTTGAGTCATTATTCAATTACGATTCATAAGTATTGGCAAGTCTTTACTGCTGCTCAATATGAATATACAAGTAGAATACATAATGTATTTGGCATTTAACCGATTAGTGAAGTAATTGGATGCTCACTTGACCATTTAACTTCTTTATTATATGTTTATATTTATAATTCATTAAAGCTCTTTGCTAGATTTGTAGACTATTTCACATCCTTGTTATCTTCTTTTATAGATATTGACTCATGTTATGGAGCATATCGGCAATCTATTTTACAAGGAACAATTTTTGTTGAATTTTAATTAAAAAGGTCAAAGTATGCTATTCAATGTCTCAAAGGAGCATCCTCGTGGTTATTGGTCACAGTGAGAAAAGCTACTTAGGTGGAAGTGACATATACTAAAATATTTTAACCTAGATTTAATTGGATAAGATGAGTGTAAATTGATATCTTTTTTTTTTTAGATCTTCAACAGATATCCACAAAAGATCTTTAGAAAATTATTCATTAAAATTTTTTATTACGAGATATTGACGGTTTCATAAACTAAGAATACACTATTTGGACTTTCTTGCATAATGCTAGAAAGTTGAAATATGTAGAATTTGAGAACGTCTAGCTACATACATGATCCTGATCTTATTTCTGAACAGTTTTTATTTTAGTTTTATTAGTATAAGTTAAAATATTTTTTGGCTTTTCGATCCTCTTAAATTTTTAATCTATATTGTTCATTCATAGCCTGACGCAAAGTATATATTGAATTCATTAAAAAAAAAGTATTGGGAGATCGCCATGAAAAAATAAAGGAATGCCTCTGAGTGGCACTAGGTGTTTTTGGTCCCATGGATTAACTGACTTACCTCCCAATGGTGTTATTGATTAGGTATATCAGTAATTAATACGACATCTCTTTCTATGCTCAATGATGTTCTCCTAGATACCATTTGATAAAAAGACAATGGGCGACTTGTATGAATTAATTTATCAAAATAATAAATTAAACATAACAATCTTTTTCTTCTTCTGAGACATGCTTTGGTCCTCAATCCTTTTTTCCAGAATTTTGAATGCTATTGGATAAAACAAACGTAGCTTAAGTTGCCATTGGTGGACATGCAAAAAATTTATTTGGTGGACATGCAAAAAATACATGTGCAACACGCGTGTCCAATGCTAGAAATATATTATATTATATTATTATTATTTATTTATTATTATCATCATCATACTATATTATAAGTGGGAAGTCCCTAAGTCAAAAGTTAAATTACGAAAAAGTCAATCAAAAATTAATTGACCATTTTGCCCTACACCATAAAGAGTAAAAATATTTTGTTTAAATAATACTTGATAAAATTAAGCACATTCATAATATGTTATTTGTGTATGATATACTTATTTACTTGCTTTTAATGATTAAAACCTCAATGTAGTCTATACATTGTATGGAGTAACTTATTACTCCATACATTGTATGGAGTAATAACATATAATGTATATGATTATATTTATTTACAATCTATATGTTATATATTTATCTTTTTTCTAATGTTCTTGTATTTTTTTCTCTATTTTTTGTACAATAGAATATAAGTTAGTACTAGCTAACCTTCCATATTCTTAATTGTAAAAGCGTGCATGCATGAACTGATCATTCCATTCGTATTCCTCATTAATGGTCCATATTACTAAAGACCAATTATAATGTACGTTTAACTACTATTATTAGATGACCTCTAATTTTTAATTAGTGCAACCATGAGTCCATGACTACCACACCCATCTATCATTGCGCTTCAGTTCACCATAATCTTCCAATTTATCTTTACTTCTTCAATTCTTCAAGTTGCTGCCAGAAAATATGGAGTCACCTCACGACAACCAAATATAAAAGGGAAAGGGTAAGCTAAACTTCCTTGTTGTTTTTTAAGTTTGTATTATTTGATTTAATCTTCATCTTTTTTCTCCCACTTGTCGAGATAAATTTCTTCATTCAATTTTTGAGATTTGTCCATTCTTTATCTTTTTTAGTATTGTGATTCCTATAATTTTTATGCTGGTATATTTTTTTCTTGTGCATTATTTTTACTTATTCTGCACTATTTCGTTTTTCATAAATTAGCACCTTGTATATGGTCAAAACCGATTTTGCCCTTCACGTATTTAGTTGAGATTGGAACGTGATGGACTAAGGGTCGTCATCATAATATCGAGATGAGATCTGAAACCAGGTTATCAAGCTCAAGATTCAGGGACCGATAAATACCGAGCTCGAAGTCAATATCGAGCTCGAATCAATACCGAGCTCGAGGTAATATTGAGCTCGAGGCAATATCGAGTTCGAGATCCAGAGATCGACCAATACCAAAACCAGCCAAGATCGAGCTAAGAGACAAAGAGTCAATGTAGCCGCACTAGGGGAGAGAATCTCGACGGAAATTAAGGAAAAGCTAATTAACTAATATATCATGGGATCCCCACTATATATTTTTTATTATATCCAAAGTAGGATTCCTCCACTATATGAAGAGTGGCTATCATTTATGTAAAGGATGGACATTGAACATCAATACATTCTCACATCTCACAGATTATTGATTTTACACAGAAATATAACAGAGATTATCCTTTTTTGGACTTTGGACATTGATTCATCTTGCTTGTTTATAAATTATTCTCTACACAATTTGGTTTGTATTTCATTCCTTTTCTACAGTCAATATTTGATATATTTCTACTTATTTTTTCGATTTGTGCCAAATTATACCACGTATCTTTAGAACTACGTATAAATTTAACTTTATCCGTTTTTCGGATAAAAAGTTTGGCGCCCACCGTGGGTCTAAGGATAATAGTGGTTATTTGGTATGAATCTCTGCAAAACACATCATTTTACACTTGCTCTTGGAAGTGACTTTGATTTCAGGTTAAAAGCAACGAACTCTCAATCAATGGCCCTACCTATTGACAATGAAGTTGGCCTTCAAGATGAGAACAACAACCTGACAATCGGGGATGAAAGGCCACTCGTCGATCCGGTTGGAACTCGGGCCGCAGATCCAATCGACGTCAATTCACATGTGGCCATCAAGGTGAACCAACGTTCCGACCCCAAAAATAGCATCCATGGTGGAACTCGACATGCAGTTAGAAATACCCAAAATGTTGGATAAGACGCGATCAGCCTGCGTATGATCTTCAAAATGTTACAAGCTCAACAAGTAGCAATAGCCCAGTTGTAGAGCCAAACCCAGGCACCGAGCAGGGCCGAGCCCGGTCCATCTCGAGAAATCACCCATGAAACGGGGCCAATTGTAGTAAGATCAAATGAACAAGAATCGGGGACTAATCCCAAAATTATTAAGATGTTAGAGGAACAGACAAAACGAATTGAGTCAGGAGAAAAGAGGATTGAAGCAAACGACAAAAAAATAGAAACTTATAACTCCAGGGTTGATCAGATCCCGGGGACACCACCGGTATTGAAGGGCTTGGATTCCAAAAAATTTATACAAAAGCCTTTCCCCCGAGCGCGGCTCCTAAAACGATCCCCAAGAAGTTTCGCATGCCCGAAATTCCTAAATATAGTGGAACGACCGACTCCAACGAACATGTCACCTATTACACGTGTGCCATTAAAGGGAACGATCTAGAAGATGACGAGATCGAATCCGTACTATTGAAGAAGTTCAGGGAAACCCTGTCAAAGGGGGCAATGATATGGTATCATAATTTACCGCCTAACTCTATCGATTCTTTTGCTATGCTTGCAGATTCTTTCATAAAAGCACACGTCGGAGCCATAAAGGTCGAGACCAGGAAGTCGGACCTTTTCAAGGTAATGCAAAAAGATAACGAGATGCTAAAGGAGTTCTTATCTCGTTTTCAAATGGAACGAATGGATCTTCCACTGGTCACGGACGATTGGGCTATACAAGTTTTCACTCAAGGACTGAACTAATGAAGCTCGATGGCTTCACGACAATTGAAGCACAATTTGGTCGAGTACCCGGCTATTACCTGGGCCGATGTGCACAATCGATATCAATCGAAGATCAGAGTTGAAGATGACCAGTTGGGTTCTGGGTCCTCTATTAAAAGGGACATCGACCGAGAACCAAGGTCAAACAGGGACCGGTATCGGCCGTATAATGGAGATCGTAGGGATAGCGAACCTACACGCAACTCCGTATGAGGCGAAAGGAAAAGTGATCGAGGCCAAGGGTCTCAGGGGCTGATGAACAATAATGGGTTCGACATGCATATCAGACCTAAGGAAGCACCAAGGTTATCAGAATATAACTTCAACATCGATGCATCCGCCATCGTGTCGGCTATCGGACGAATCAAAGATACTAAGTGGCCTCGACCTCTGCAGTCAGATCCAGCCCAGAGGAATCCTAATCAAATATGCAAATATCATGGCCACAGAACCGAAGACTGCAGGCAATTGAGAGATATGGTAGCCCATTTATTCAATGAAGGGCACCTTCGAGAATTTTTAAGTGACCGGGCCAAAAACCATTTCAAAAACAGAGATTTCAATAGAAAAAATGAACAAGAAGAGCCACAACACATCATCCACATGATCATCGGAGTGCTTAAACGCACTAAGATGTCTATTGTAAGAGAAAAGCGATCTCGGACTCAGGATTACACGCCTAAAGGAACCTTGTCCTTTAGTGACGAAGACGCGGAAGGAATCATGAAACCCCATAACGATGCATTGGTAATATTTGTACTTATGAATAAAACTCAAGTTAAGCGTGTGTTAATTGATCCAGGTAGTTCAGCCAATATCATTCGATCAAGAGTCGTAGAGCAACTCGGTCTACAGGACCAGGTCGTACCTGCTACCCTGGTACTGAACGGATTTAATATGGCATGTGAAACTACTAAGGGCGAGATAGTCTTGCCAATAAACATGGTCGGGACCATCCAGGAAATGAAGTTCCACGTAATCGAGGGAGATATGAGAGATAACGCTATGTTCGGGAGGCCATGGATCCACAACATAAGAGCAGTACCCTCGACCCTTCACCAGGTTCTGAAATTCCCAACATCGGAGGGAATCAAAATGGTCTATAGGGAACAACCAGCTGCAAAAGAAATGTTTGCCGTCGATGAAGTGATTCCGATATCTCCACTATCATCGACAAAGGGATCAGATTCGAAGGAGGAACATGATACCAAATAGTAATCACAAACGCCATCCTCGACCCAACTAGAGAATCAGAAGACTGACGAAGATGATAACTATGAGGTCCCTCGATCCTTTGTGGTCCCCGATGATACCGATGCTACCCAGTCAATGGTCGAAGAACTGGAGCAAATCACGCTAATCGAACATCTGCCCGAGCGAAAGGTATACCTGGGCACGGGGTTAGATCTCAATCTCAGGAAAAAGCTTATTCAATTTCTTGTAGCTAACATGAACTGTTTCACTTGGTCCCATCTTGACATAACAGGGATCCCACCGGAAATAGCCACTCATAGACTGAGCTTGGATCCAAAATTCCATCCGATAAAGCAAAAAAGAAAGCCCCAGTCCGAGGTCAAACATGCCTTCATCAAGGATGAGGTAACCAAACTTCTTAAAATAGGATCCATTCGAGAAGTTAAATACTCCGAATGACTAGCAAATGTGGTGATAGTCCCTAAGAAAGGAAACAAACTAAGAATGTGTATAGATTATAAAGACTTGAACAATGCATGCCCTAAGGATTCCTTTCTTTTGCCTAGCATCGATCGTATGATCGATGCCACGGCCGGCCACGAGACTGTCAGTTTTCCCGATGCCTACTCTTGGTACAACCAGATACAAATGAACCTGGAGGATCAAGAAAAGACCTCGTTTGTCACTAAGTATGGTACCTATTGTTATAACGTAATGTCATTCGGTCTAAAAAATACTGGTACAACTTATCAACGCCTAGTAAATCGAATGTTCGAAAAATAAATAGGAAAATCAATGGAAGTTTATATTGATGACATGTTAGTTAAGTCCCTGCGAGCAGAGGACCATTTAAAGTATTTGCAGGAAACTTTCAACGTACTAAAGAAGTACAATATGAAGCTCAACCCCGAAAAATGTGCATTCGGGGTTGGCTCAGGCAAGTTTCTTAGTTTCATGGTGTCCAACCGAGGAATCGAGATCAACCCCGATAAAATCAAAGCTATCGAGGACATCACATTAGTACATAATGTGAAGGTCGTGCAAAGGTTAACGGGGAGGATAGCCGCCCTGGGATGATTCATTTAGAGATCCTCAGATAGGAGCCATCGATTTTTCTCACTGCTTAAGAAGAAAAGCAACTTTGTATGGACTCCGAAATTCCAACAGGCTTTGGAAGAACTAAAGCGGTATATATCGAGCCCGTCTCTACTTCATACCCCGAAAGTGGACGAACAGTTTTACTTGTACTTAGCTGTCTCAGAGATAGCGGTAAGTGGAGTCCTGGTTCGAGAAGAACGAGATACGTAATTCCTTATTTATTATGTCAGTCAGACCTTAGGCGAGGCCAAAACTAGATATCCACACTTAAAAAAATTAGCGCTTGCTTTAATAAGTGCCTCTAGGAAATTAAAACTATATTTCCAATCTCATCTAATACATATTGTAACAACTTATGCTCTTCGAAACATTTTGTTCAAACCCGAGCTTTTGGGTCGATTGGCCAAATGGGCATGGAAATCGGTGGATACGATATCGAGTATCGACCCCGAACCGCCATCAAATCTCAAATCTTGGCGGACTTCGTGGCTGAGTTTTCACCGGCCCTCGTACCTGAGATCGAAAAAGAGCTACTGATAAAATCGGGTACCTCTTCGAGAGTCTTACCCTTTTCACGGATGGTGCCTCGAACGCGAAGGGGTACGGATTAAGCATTGTGCTAAAACTACCCACATGTAATGTAATTAGACAGTCTATTAGAACTACAAAATTGACTAACAATGAGGCCGAGTATGAGGCCATGATTGCAGGTCGCGAACTAGTTAGAAGCTTGGGAGCAGAGATCGTAGAGGCTAAGTGTGATTCCCTCCTCGTGGTAAACTAAGTTAAGGGGACTTTTGAAGTCCGAGAAAATCGAATGCAAAGGTACTTGGATAAATTACAGGTGACTCTACATCAATATAAAGAATGGACTTTGCAATATGTACCCCGAGAACAGAACAGCGAGGTCGATGCTCTTGCGAACTTAGGTTCATCGGTCGAAGATGACGAACTCAACTCGGGGACTATCGTACAACTCATAAGATCGGTGGTCGAAGAAGTTCACGTCGAGATAAACTCCACAAGTCTAACCTGGAATTGGAGAAACAAATATATAGAGTACTTCAAGAACGGGAAGCTTCCATCAGATCCAAAGGAATCGAGAGCTTTGTGTATAAAGGCAGCACGGTCCACCCTGTCCGAGGATGGAACGCTGTATAGAAGGATGTTAGATGGACCATTGGCAATAAGTTTGGGACCAGGAGATACCGATTACATCCTATGGGAAATTCACAAAGGCACTTGTGGAAACCATTCCGGAGCCGATTCATTAGTCCACAAAGCAATCAGAGCAGGGAATTATTGAACCGATATGGGTAAAGATGCGAGGGAGTTCGTTCGAAAATTCTACAAATGCCAAAGATCTTGAACTTCTTCTGAAGGTTTTCCCTTGTTTTGATTAATAGATCATTATTGCTTCATGTGATGATCAAGTCATCAACATATATTAGGATCACAACTATGTCACTCCCTAGCTTCTGTGTGAATGGTGAGCAGTCAAAGTGGCTTTGAACAAACCCCAACTGTTGCAGAGCTTAAGTCAACTTGAGATTCCACTGTCTTGGTGCTTACTTCAGACCATACAGTGATTTGTGTAGTTTGCACACTTGTTTGGTCTCCCCCTGTCTAGCAAACCCATCTGGAATGGTCATGTAAACCTCTTCTAGCAAATCTCCTTGCAAGAAGGCATTGTGAACATCCATTTGATAGATGAACCAATGTCTAGAAGTTGCCACAGCCATTGCTGACCTAACAATGACCATTTTAGCTACTAGAAAAAATATTTCTTTGTAGTCCAACCCTACTTGTTGACTATAACCCTTTGCTACCAATCGTGCCTTGTACCTCTCCACTTCTCTCGATGACTTATATTTAACCTTGAACACCCATTTGCATCCAATGAGAGCTTTTCCCTTAGGCAAGTCCACAATGCTCCAAATTTTATTTTCTTCCTGCAATCTCCAATTTCATAGCATCAATCCACTTTGGATCTGCAACTGCTTCCTTATAACTGGAAGGCTCTACAATAGAGGAGTAGGAGTTTAAGGCAGCCTTATAGGAGGGAGTCAAATATTCATAACAGGCATATGATGATAGAGGATAGGCATAATTAGATTTTTTGGTAGTGACAAAATCCTTGCTCCACTCTGTCCTATCTCCATGGCCTTTCATAAAATGGGGAATGGACATCGCCGGCCCCCTCCTATCGGCCCCAGCTAAAGCTTAGTTTATTTTGTTTATGACTGATTATTTCTCTAAATGGGTTGAAGCACAGGCTTTCGAGAAAGTCAGAGAAAAAGAAGTGATAGACTTCATTTGGGACCACATCATATGTCGATTCGGGGGGCCAACCGAGATTGTATGTGATAATGGAAACCAATTCATCGGCAGCAAAGTAACTAGATTTCTCGAGGATCCCAAGGTCAAAAGGATCATATCAATACCGTACCATCCCAGCGAAAATGGACAAGCCGAATCGACCAACAAAACCATCATCCAAAATCTTAAGAAGAGATTGACCGACGCCCAAAAGAAAATGGAGAGAAATACTACCTGAGGTCCTATGGGCATATCGCCAAACATCGAAATCCAGTACTAGAGCAACACCATTCTCGTTGGTTTATGGCGCCAAAGCTTTGATACCAGTTGATGTCGGAGAACCTAGCATCAGGTTTCAATATGCAACAAAGGATTCGAATAACGAGACCATGAACAC
The DNA here is from genome assembly GCF_000390325.3 of Nicotiana tomentosiformis. Taxonomy (NCBI): domain Eukaryota; kingdom Viridiplantae; phylum Streptophyta; class Magnoliopsida; order Solanales; family Solanaceae; genus Nicotiana; species Nicotiana tomentosiformis. The sequence continues at coordinate 96,460,168 of NC_090813.1, read as the reverse complement.
GAGCCTAGAATTATTGGATGAAAGACGAGAGGCCGCTCTCGTCCGATTGGCCGCCCAAAAATAGCGGATCGAAAGATACTACAATCGAAGAACCAATCTTCGACATTTCAAAATCGGGGACTTGGTACTAAGAAAAGTTACCCTCAACACCCGAAATCCGAATGAAGGGAAACTGGGCCCAAACTGGGAAAGACCATATCAGGTTCTCGAAATCGTCGGAAAAGGATCCTACAAACTCGAAGTGATAAACGACAAATAACTACCGAGCAATTGGAATGTGTCGCACCTAAAATGATACTACTGCTAAGGTACGACCCTCCCATGTTCATTTGTATTTCGAAATTAACCTTTGCAGGTATTCAACCAGAAATAGGGACAGATTATTCAACTCGAAGCCTTTAGGTCTGAAAGCACGTATTGCACTCTTTTTCCCTTAGACCGATTTTATGCCAAATGGGATTTTCGGCAAGATTTTTAATAAGGCAACCATTGATCGTGCTAACTTAGAACAATTCAACAGTATCTGAGACCTCTTTACAATCAACCTCGAATACTGGGAGCATTACCCTCGAATATATAAAATTTGATTATCAAGTTCGATGCAAGAAAGTTACTTCATGGGAACAGGGTTTCGATAGGAAAAATTGTAAGGGACAAATGGTCAAAACGAACCATGCCTGTGTAAGTTGCTCTAGCCCTGGCGCAAAACATGAACACATGTATAATGGTTTATAAAGAGAAATTTCTTATTTAGCGATATCTCATATCTCAGAAAGATTCTTCTATTTCATGATCCATTATGCAAACAGGCTTAAGGGCCGACCATGACCGGAGTTTGAAAAATTACCCCATAAATCGGGGACTGCCAACCAAAAAATCAATAAGATCAAGCTCCGTATAAGCCTAAGGGCTACATTACTTCGAGTTCGAGCAAACAATCACTCGACCATTAAGCTTAAGGGCTACATTACTTCGAGTTCAAGAAAATAATCACTCGACTATTAAGCCTAAGGGCTACATTAGTACGAGTTCGAGAAAACACTCACTCGACCATTAAGCCTAAGGGCTGATCTTACTCGAGTTCGAGCAAACACTCACTCGATCATTAAGCCTAAGGGATACATTAACTCGAGTTCGAGCAAGCACTCACTCAACCATTAAGCCTAAGGGCTGCTCTTACTTCGAGTTCGAGCAAACACTCACTCGATCATTAAGCCTAAGGGCTACATTAACTCGAGTTCGAGTAAACACTCACTCGACCATTAAGCCTAAGGGCTACATTACTTTGAGTTCGAACAAGCACTCACTCGATCATTAAGCCTAAGGGCTACATTAACTCGAGTTCGAGCAAACACTCACTCGACCATAAAGCCTAAGGGCTACTCTAAATTCGAGTTCGAGCAAACTCTCACTCGACCATAAAGCCTAAGGGCTACATTAGTTCGAGTTCGAGCAAACACTCACTCGACCATAAAGCCTAGGGGCTGTTTTTCATTTCGAGTCCGAGAAATCATTCTCACTTAATCACAAAGCCCAAGGGCCGCATTAATTTAAGTTCGAACTATTACTCCGAACTGGGGACTACGTATCAAGCTTAAAAGGGCTACTCTAAATTCGAGTTCGAGCAAACTCTCACTCGACCATAAAGCCTAAGGGCTACATTAGTTCGAGTTTGAGAAAGCACTCACTCAGCCATAAAGCCTAGGGGCTATTTTTTATTTCGAGTTCGAGAAATCATTCTCACTCAATCACAAAGCCCAAGGGCCGCATTAATTCAAGTTCGAACTATTACCCCGAACCGGGGACTACATATCAAGCTTAAAAAGGCTACATTAAATCAAGTTCGAGCAAACACTCGCTCGACCATAAAGCCTAAGGGCTACCTTAATTCGAGTTCGAGAAAACACTTTCACTCAACCGTAAAGCCAAAATGGCTACCTTAGTTCAAGTTCGAGAAATCACTCCCACTCGACCGAAAAGCCTAAAGGCTACCCTAGCTCTAATTCGAGCAAATCATTTCGCTTGAACTCTATTCGTCAAAGTCTAGAAGTTGTCTCAGTTCGAGTTCGAATATTCACTCGGGGACTACCTATAAGAAAAGGTCGAGTTCGAACATTCACTCGGACCTTCAAGTAATTATCCCGTGCTAAGGCACTTTTTGGCCTTTGTACAAATAACAAGAAAGGCAAAAAATTCAGGAGCCATAAAAGGAAGAAAGTTTTATGTATACCAGAAATCATTTACAAGGACACCATGGCCCGATCAAGTTTTTCTACAAAAGACCAAAACAATCTTAAAAGAAAGAAGACAAATACTAAAAGGACTTAGTCCTCTCCGGGAGCAGCATCTTCACCTTTGAGGCCTCCTTCGCTCTCAGAACCGCTCATACTCCCGGTATCATCATCATCGAGAAAGGCTAACACTCTGGCTTCGGCTTCGAGTTCTTTTGCATTCTCGATCTCGGCAGAAATATCGAATCCACGAGCGTGGATCTCCTCTAAAGTCTCCCTCCGAGATTGGCATTTAGCATGCTCGACAACCCAATTTGATCGAGCTTGAGTAGACTCGACAACCTCTTTTGCTCGAACCTGAGCGGCTTCAGCATCGGACCGGTAAACAGCCACCATTGCATTAGCATTAGCCATGGCTATTTTGACCTCCAATTTGGCTGCTGCCAGTTCCAAGACTAGTCTCTCTCGATCAGAAGTCACTAAGCCCAACCGAGACTGGAACTCCTCAATATTCTTGGCTTGCACCAAGGCTCTCTCTTTCGAGCTTCGGAGTTGGGCCTCGACCGAGGCCAGTTGATCCCGGGCAACCTCCTTTTCAGAAGCAAGGCGATCTATGTTCTTTTCCACTCCTCGACCCCCACTTTCACTGTATCCACCTCGGTGCTAAGCTGCCCTATCATATCGAGCTTTTGCTGAACCTGCAAGACCGAACTGTTAACCTTCACGCCCAAATCAGTGTCATTAACTTCAAAGACTTTTTTTACCTGCTCGAATAAATTGGTTTGTTCTTTTCGAGTTGCTTCTAGCTCGGCTCGAAGTCCTCTTGCTTCTCCTTCCCTCTGCTTATTGAGAAGCTTGGAGGTATCTCTCTCCTCAATAAGCCCTCGAACTTCAGCTTCGAACCGGCTTAGCTCCCCTCGGGATCGGAAAAACGCCTCTTGATAGAGCGCAGAAGCCTACAAAAATTAAAAAGGAGTTATACAAAAGAAGAAAAATACAAATATGAAAGTTGACAAAGAGAAAGCGAACTTACCCGATTCAGGGCCTGCTGAGCTTCGTTGAATATACGAGAAATCCCCGCCTTGCCTGAGCTCTTCTTCGAATCCTCCAAATCGCTCGGACCGGTAGCATCTTCTACTCCAACAAAATAACCACGGAAAGGATCTTCCTCTCCATGGCTCACTCCCCATGATAAACCTCTACAGCTTGGGCGTCATGTATCATAGACTGTGAAACTGAAGGAAAAGAAGGGGAATCGTCGATCTCTATTACCCAGATTATGTCTTTCGAGGCGCCACCTCCATCTAGGGGAACCTCAAACTCGGTTCCTACACCATCATCAACCGCCTCTTCGACGGATTCGTTGCCCCAAGGTAAAACATCCTCGGCCTCCCTTTGCTCGGGAACTCGGTTCGAAGTCTTATCCTCGACCTCGTCGGACCTGGGTAAAGCAAAATCAGTCCCCACCGGTCCCAAAGCTTTACAAATATCGGTGCCAGCCCGAGCACGGGCCACCAATTCAGAGTTATCTTCTCCTTCTTCTTCTTCTTCTTCTTCTTCTTCTTCTTCTTCTTCTTCTTCTTCTTCTTCTTCTTCTTCTTCTTCTTCTTCCCTTAGATGTAGGACCGATTCCATAGTCAATGGGATTGTGGTTCCCTTGGGCTTTCGAACTGTCCTCTTCTTAGGTTTTTGACTCTCGGAATCCGAAGTCCTTTTTCTCTTACTTTCCTTCAACAACTTCGAGACAGGCGTTAAAACTTCCTCATCACCAGAAGGGGGCCTCATGACCGCATCTTTTCCGAGACATGCGAAGGGAGAAGATAATAAACTCATGCTTCGAATAAACATATCACCTCGAACGACAAACGAATTGGTAGACCAAGATGAAAGCTTACCATGAGTACGAGCTTCCCATCGACCCTTTGACAAATCATGCTAAGCGCGCTCGGCATAACCAGGCTCCTGACCCAGTTCTTGAGATGGGGAACAGCTCCCGGCATCCAAGCAACAGCTGTGTCAAGAAAATCACCGATAAGTAAAGATGAAGAAGTAAAAACGACAAAAGCTAAAAACGGAATCATACTTACGATTCATATTCCATTTCTCGGGAAATGGCATACTCTCAACCGGGATTAAGTCCGAGGTCTTTACTCGGACAAACTGGCCCATCCAACCCCGATCTTTGTCTTCATCAATGCTCGAGGTGAACGCCTTGGCGGCCCGGCGTTGGAGCTTTATTAGCCCACCTCGGTAAATACGAGGGCTATATAATCTTATTAGGTGGTCGAGGGTGAAGGGAAGCCCGCCGATTTTTCTCACAAAGAAGCGAAGCAGTATTACAATCCTCTAGAAAGAAGGATGTATTTGGCCGAGGGTTAGTTGGTACTTTTTGCATAAGTCGATGATGATCGGATCGAGGGGACCCAGCGTGAAAGGATAAATGTAAACACTCAAGTACCCTTCCACGTGGGTAGTGATCGCTTCTTCCGGTGCCGGTATCACAACCTCTTTATTTTCCCAACCACAATCTTTCTTCACCAAATCAATAAGGCTTTGAGGTATCAAGCATATATATCTCGATACCGGCTCACATCGACCAGTAATCGACGAAGGTTTCTCGACCTTAAAGTCAGAATCGATAACACATCCCCCGGGAATGAGTTTTTCGAGGCGTGGCTCCACCACCGATTTCTCACTGGCCGGCCGAGATGAGGAAGCAGCCTCTTTCTGAGGAACCATTTTAGATATCTTGGCCATCTAAATTCTCAAGAACAAAGAAGACGAGAAATTGAAATATTTTGGTATTTGACGAAGAACAAGCAAAGAAATTCTTAAAATTGGAAATAGAGAACTTTGGAGAAGGCGAAGAGCTGTGAAGGTTGGAATGAGAAGAATTGAAGGCAAAGGTTTAAAATAATGAAGAAGGGGGGCTATTTGTAGATTTGGCAATGACGGTTCAAAATCAGCAGTGACCGACCATCGTCTGACACACATTTAATGTCTTGATAACTGAACCGTCGGGACATTTGTCACATACGTCATAACCGGGCTCGACGCAGGCGTCAGTGTGTATCTAGTCAGAGGTTGAAAAAATCATATCGTTTCTCGCCACATTCTTTCCGAGAAACGAGGGGACTACATGTATAAGGTCAAAATCGATTTTGCCCTTCACGTATTTTGTCGAGATTGGAACGTGATAGACCGAAAGTCGTCATCATAATATCGAGATGAGATCTGAAGCCAGGTTATCAAGTTCAAGATTCAGGGACCGATCAATACCGAGCTCGAAGTCAATATCAAGCTCGAATCAATACCGAGCTCGAGGCAATATCGAGCTCGAGTCAATATCGAGCTCGAGATCCAGAGATTGACCAATAGCAAAACCGGCCAAGATCGAGCTAAGAGACAAAGAGTCGTTGTAGCCGCACCACGGGAGAGAATCTCGGCGGAAATTAAGGAAAAACTAATTAACTAATCTATCATGGGATCCTCACTATGTATTTTTAATTATATTCAAAGTAGGATTCCTCCACTATATGAAGAATGGTTATCATTTCTGTAAAGGGTGGACATTGAACATCGACACATCAATACATTCTCACATCTCACAGATTATTGATTTTGCACAGAAATATAGTAGAGATTATCCTTTTTTTGGAACTTGGACATTGATTCATCTTCCTTGTTTATAAATTATTCTCTACAGAATTTGGTTTGTATTTCATTCCTTTTTTACAGTCAATATTTGATACATTTCTACTTATTTTATCGATTTGTGCCAAGTTATACCACGTATCCTTAGAACTATGTATAAATTCAACTCTATCCATTTTTCGGGTAAAACACACCTCAAGATTGGTTGAATACCCCATGATATGGTACAAAATTCACTTTGTTTAGAGAATTGCCTAACCTAGGATTGTTGGACAAGTACAACAAGATGTGAGCTTCAAGGCTGCGAAATTAACAAATGATTTCCACAAAATTTAATAGTCGGTATTACAGGAGAAAAAAGAGTTAGGTGAAGCTGTATACATACTTTCTTTTCTTGTTTTCTAGCTATCTGGGTATTTTCGCATAAGGAGAATGCTCTGGCTCTTTCTATGACTCGGTGAAGCAAATAATCAGATATAGCTCTTGATGTCAATATTAAGCTGCACTTTTATAAAGGGTTTCAATGTCAACACCAAGAGTTATTGACATCACAGAATAATCGGAACGACACACTGGAACATACACCAATAATATCATCTATAAAGAATTATAGGTATGATATTAATATATTACATGTTTACCCCTAATAACATCAAAATTTAACTCATTATAAATTTTACCTACCTTACTAAATTTAGTTGTTCAATTGCAGGTTCATATGCTATGCAATCTAATCATTTGTCATTTGACAATCAAGCCATTCGAATAGATTAACCGTTCATCAATTTCAGCTTGTATTTTTTCATTCAAATTTACTTTTACTCATTATTCTATTGTTTTAATATAATTTATATTATCTATACTACTTGACATGTGATACACGTGTAACGTACGTGTCCATAGACTAGTAATATGAAAAACGAGTACATTAAAAAAAATGACACTACCTAACAAAAAAACGCTGCAGCTCACTGGTCAAGTGCTTCTTTTCCTGGCATAGGCCGAGAGTTCGATTCTGCATTTGACATGTATTTGTTGCCTAATATTTTGGTCTTTAGTTGTTATAAAAATAATGCTCAAAAACGATCAAACCTCTGACCTATTTAAGGGTAAGTGCTAACTCAACCACTTTGCGTGTACTTCTTTTCATGCCTCATATCAACAAAAGTTAAATATATTCAATGAGGCTATTATAAATATATTTTACAAGGTGTAAATTTATTGAGGCGATTTATAATAACGTACTTGAATTAAGTTTTATTAATATAATATGAATTTTATTTCTTTATAGTACAATATTGTTAATGATTTGTTCATATGTTCACTTTTTAAATGTCGACACCGCTTATTTGTCAAATGCTTCTTTTCCTGGCATAGGTCGAGAGTTCGATTCTACATTTGACTTGTTTTTGTTGCCTAATATTTTGGTCTTTAGTTGTTATAAAAATAATGCTCAAAAGGATCAAACCTCTGACCTATTTAAGGGCGAGTGTTAACTCAACCACTTTGTACTCCTTTCTGTGCCTCATATCAACAAAAGTTAAATATATTCAATGAGGCTATTATTAATATATTTCACAAGGTGTAAATTTATTGAGGCGATTTATAATAATATACTTGAATTAAATTTTATTAATATAATATAAATTTTATTTCTTTTAAAGTACAATATTGTTAATGATTTGTTCATATGTTCACTTTTTGAATGTCGACACGGCTTATGGAAAATCCTGTATACACCCCTGATAGTCTCTACATGTAAAGGAACTACCCTGCAGATAGTCTCTACATGTTAAAGAACTACCCTACCCAAACTATCTCTATTGTTACTTTGCAAAGTTTCATTGTCATTACATTCTACTTTGTAGAGACTTCCCCTCAACCTCAAGTATTTGGATTCAACTTTGCCAGAAAAGATTTCGTCTATCCACATGAGTGAGGTAATTTTCATAAGCAAAATAAAAAAATCATCGAAGAAATATGTCAAATGCAACTTTAGCACGGTGTGAAGACTTCAAAATATAATTTTATTTTCTTCCAAACAAGAGCAAGTTGTACGAAAAGAGAAGATATATAGTGGAAATCACTTGAAGAGAAGAGGAAATTCTATCAGAATTTAGTATCTCCAAAGAGTAAGAAGATCATCTTTGCATGTTGAGGAATTACCCAATCCAAGCAATCTCCATCCTGAGTTACCAAATTTTCATTGACAAGATTTACAATCCATAAACAGAACAATGATCACCGAATAATTATGCTAGATGCAACTTTAGCATTGTGGTTGCCTAAAGGAACTCATTCTATTTCTTTGTCAAATAATATGAAGTTCAGACGGAAAAAAGTGAGGAGCAAAAGTCACCCTGGAAGATCAATAGGAGACTAATAGAATTTAGTAATTCCAAAGAGCAAAGAGGACCATACCTATATGTATATTACCTCAAATATAAACTCACAGTAAGCAGACAGATACATGTGCATACTAAGTTATGCAGAATCACAACTGCAAGTACACATGACATATTTGTACGTAAAGCTAATTTGCGTCTTGATTGATCTCAAGAAGGGAATGCCTAACAAGTGCAGAATCATAGATCTCATACTGCAAATGAAGTGTAAAGACTAAGTCTGAATGCGAATCCTTTTCTTTTCTTTATTAAAGGGATTTTTTGAAATCATAATTTGTATATAACTACAGGAAAACTGCCTAAGAACTTACTTTCAAAGAATTGAGATTGGATAAATTAAAGAACCAATATTAAAAAATCATACTATTTCATCAAACTCACAATTCGCAATTTTTTTGTCTGAAAGAGAACACATAACACGACATATAAAATCAAATTAGTCATCTGAATTGTAGAATTTACAGGCGCGAGAAGACTAAAGCTTTTGATATGGCAGCTCATAATTTAAATGTCTCTTAGCGACTCCTTTTAACCTATCCAATCAAACCATCCTCAAAACTAATTGAATTTGGAAACATATGACATGCTGGAAAGCATGAAATTTCTAATGCCATGGGCAGAGAGTATGCTAATTACAAATCGACAACTTCAGTAGTTTTTTCCCGATAAGTATTAGGAGTAATGGGTTTAGCATCTTCTTACATGCTAAATACGATACAACAACTGACAAATCTGGCAAAGAAAATGTTAAATGCCGAGAACAAAATGTCATCTTATCTGCTAAGCACATCTGTTGCTCTCATCTAATCAGACTAGACTTGAATCTAAAGAAAAGTCAATTTACCAAATAAAATAACCAACAACAACAACCCAATGGAATCACACAAGTGGGGTCTGTGGAGGGTAGTGTGTACGCAGACCTTACCCCTATCTATGAAGGTAGAGAAATTGTTTCTGAAAGACTTTCGGCTCAAGAACGTAAAAAAAAAATGGAACAATAGAGAAACAATAGCAACAACAATGTAATAAGACAATGTAAGCAAATAATACAACGAATAGTGACAGAGATCCAAGGAAATGAAACAACAAGAATAGTGTCAATCTCACTGCTAATACTGACATACCGTATATAAACAAGGGACTAGGAATAGGAAGGTACCCGACTAGTACAACTACTACTAGTAAGACAAGACAAACTCTAGACTGTCTATCAACCCACCACCCTAATTTTCGACCTCCACACCTTTCTATCGAGGGTCATGTCCTCGGTAAGCTGGAGCAGAGTCATGTCCTGCCTAATCACTTCACCCCAGTTCTTCTTAAGCCTCCCTCTACCCCTCCTCTGACTCGCCACTTGCAACCTCTCGCACCTCCTAACCGCGGTATCACAAAAACACACTTTTGTTTATAGTATGAGAGGAATCATGTGAGAGTTCATGAAAATTGCTCTCACTTTGATAAGAGTGAGTCTTGAAGGCCTCAGAGAACTCAAATGAAATGCCCATGCTACACCATATCTCTTTTATTATATATCCTCACATATGGATAAACTTTTCAGTGGAAGGCCAACAGTCTTACATTGACAGCCTAAGAGATTCAGAAGGTGTCGAATTTCTTTCATATTTATAATGCAGGGAACTACCCTTTAAAGCTCTACTGTTCTCCCCACTAAGTCTAAGTACGAAAAGTTAAAACGTTGTTACACTTGTCAAAGAGTCTTAAAAGTATTTGAACTGGTTAACCTTATAAAATTCTTCTTGTTCCACCGGACTGCACCTTATAGTTTTAAGATTTCATTCTCGTGCATGAAATGAGCAGCGAAGAACTACAAGTTTTAATTTCATAGAGATAAATGCAAGAATAAAGTCTTAGGCCCAACACTTCAGCTATGAAGCATATTGCCTTTCGTATAATGCATTCTGTGAGGCAGTGGTATACTTTGCATTCCTTCCTCATTCCCAAACCAACATTCAATACACGAACATAACAGACATACCTGATGATGATAACGGTGTATAAATCTGATGATGCTTTTTTAGTAAGATAATGGGGAACAAACCTGGTGATGGTAAATGTAAAGGATTCTGACAGGTCAGCACATAAATGCTTCTCCAACTCAGCAATAACTTTATCAACAAACAAGTAACATTGAAAACTAGAATCCTTCAATCAACACTCATATTAAAATATAAACATATTTTCTTGAAAAAGTACAAACAACCAAAATTCAACAAAGACATTCATTTCTTGAACCGAAAAGTCCAAATATTACCTTGCTGCAAATGCTCAAAGAAGTGATTGATGCTGAAAATGCTTCCAAAACATCCCCAACCACCATCTGGTAACTACACAACTTGTTAGCACTATTTCCTAAAGAAGAAGGCAATTTCATCTTGAAAGATGCTAAAGTCTTCATTAAAATCTTAGGTCTCTATCCGTATCTCTTCTTCTAAAGGAACTAAAATTTTAAATGAAAAGATCAAATAAATGTACCAAATTTATTAACAAAAAGAAAAAAAAAACACAAATTAATCACTCTTTGTAAACAGGAAGCAGAATACTAATGTCAAGGTCCAATAAGACAAAACATTAGGACCCAGATGCAAAGCTAAAACTCAGAATAACTTGAATGCAGTGAATTATGTCCTTTTTTGAAAAAGATGAAATTGAACCATTTCTCCAAGCAATCAAGAGAAAATGTAAGATGCATAATGTCTCCAGAGAAAATGGTTGGCCAAATCCATGAATTTGTTTCTCTCAATAAGTTTGCCAAATCCAAGTAGTTACACACAAATTGCAGGAGTTGGAGCAAAATCATTAAGGTTTAAATGTTGCTGTCCCATGTAGTGAAATATTTAACACAAATTCCATCTAAAATAAAGCAATTCACACTTTGTCTCTTTTCAAGCAATCACCTTACAAAAGCTCCATATATCAGTCAACTAACTTGCAATATTTTGGTAATGTTTCATCCAAAGATACCATACAAATACAGATACCTATAAAAGATAGAAAATCCGCATAGTTACAACAACAACTCGTCAAATATTTATCTCTGTAATTATAATCTCTCATGCCTTGTGAAAAGGGAGAAAGAAAAAAGGTTTAAAAGATCGTGTCAAACATTCGGCTCTCCTCTGTTGATAATATGATAGTACATGCATTCGTAATTTTCTATTTTCTCTCTTACCTCGTGATGATAGAAAACACCAGGAGGGTGCATAAGAAATTAAAGACACGGTCCAAATTCATTGAAGAATTTTATCAAACACCTTGGTGACGGAGAATTTTTTATCTAAGGAATCAGACACAGGTCATAAGAATAGAGAGACGAAAGCTGTCATTGGCCGAAGCACAAATAACTATATGGAAAAATACAATACTAAAACTCTATTAGCAGTACATATACATACCTTTATTCCACAATAACAAAGTCCTGCAAAAACCAAGAAGCAGAACCCCTCAACTCAACCATAGGATGAATTCGTAAACCTTAGTGACTCGAAGAGCAAAGAGGCTTTCCTTGTCAGCGGAGAAGAATGGTGCAAAAGAAAAATCTTACTCCATATTATCAAGAGAGACATGTCCATTGAGCGTACCATTCTTGACCCTTTCCTGACCTTATCCGCAACGTAATGCTCTTTCCTTAATAATTCTGAAATTGAACAAAATATCAATTTAGTTATATACAATAGCAGGAAAACACCTGCATCAACTCGTGGAGTTTTTTGTATTTTACACCTAGTGTGTGCTTACAGCAATTTGCACAATATTCTTTTGTCTGATTTACTTAATACTCTATTCGTAGCTTAGGCCTGGCTTATGCGATGTCAGAATTGCTTATTTTTTTTCCCGGAAAATTTCTTTACAGGGAAGAGCTTGATCGAAATTTTAAAACTTGGGAAGACTTATGTTGTTTGGTTGGGATAAAGGTTATCTTGATTATCCTGTTATTAGTTATCTCAAAATACTACAATCCCTGGTATAATAACTAATTCCGATATTAGTTATATTGTGCTTTTATCTTAACCAAACATAGTATAAACTCATTTCAAATTTAATCCCGTGATTAATTATATCATGCCAAACGAGCCCTTAGAGACCGTATGGACATATATTAATTTTTCTTTTTTCTTTTTTTGAAAAAATATTTTCAAATCAGTGTTTACTTATATATTTAGCTGAATTTTTGAAAGTGAGTTTCAAATTTTTTTGAAGATGAGTTGAATTTTGTAAAGTAAACTTTTTATTTCCTATTACAAAATTGCACTATTTTTTCAAGTGAAATTCATGTTCTTAATTTCAAATTTCAGTTACTATCTTTTTTCAGCTTAACCTCTAATATTATATTAATGATTTTTTTCTCTTCAAAAATCATAATTTTTATGTGCAAATGCCTACTTATTTTTTTCATTTTTTTGGAAACTTGGGAAGACTTGAAGGAAGTGTAGCTTATACGAAATCAAAACTGCTTATATAGAATTACTAAAATTGAACAAGTCGACCCCTACACTTTTGATTGATTAAGAGTTTTGTATTAGAAGCAGAAAAAACTGAAAATCGAATTATTTAGTACTCTTCTCTTTCCACTTTCATTTAGCTTGTGAATATTGTTTTATACGGTCAAAACCGAGTTTGCCCTTTGTGTGATTAATCAAGATTGGGGCATGATTGGACCGAGGTTCGTCATTGTCATATCGAGCTATGATGTGAAGTCGGGCTGCTGAGTTCGAGCCCTAGAAACCGACCAAGGTAGGGATCAACCAAAATCGATATCGAGCCCAGATAGAGGTCGAGCAAATAGAGACCGATCGAGACCGAAATCAGCCGAGATCGAGATCGAGCCCAGATAGAGGTCGAGCGAATAGAGGCTGATCACGATCGAGAGCGGCCGAGTTCGGGCTCGAGCCAAGGGACAAAAGAGCTGTTATAATCGCATTTGGGGAGAGAATTGAAATCAAGGAAAAGCCAATTAATTAATCTATGATGGGATCACCACTATATATTTTTAATTATATCCAAAGTAGGATTCCTCTACTATATTAAGAGTAGGTTATCATTGATTAAGGGGACGGAATTTATTCATTCACAGATTCATTCATATATTCATACACTCTCATATTCAGAAATTATTGAGATTTACATAGCATCTAGCAAATATTATCCTTTTTGGGGCTTCTGATATTGATTTATCTTGTTCATTTATAAATCATTCTCTACTCAATTTGGGTTTGTATTCATTTCTTTTTACAGTCAATATTCGATATACATCTACTTATTTTTCCGATTTGTACCAAGTTATACCACATAATATTTCTACTTATTTTTTTGATTTGTACCAAGTTATACCACATATCCTTAGAACCATGTATAAATTCAATTCTATCTATATTTCGGGTAAACATTTGTGTTGTTAGAATGTTATGGTTTTTCAGCTTTACTTAGACTTGAATGCTTCTTACAAAGTTTCAGTTTTCTTTTTTTTTGTCACTTGTGCAACTAAAATTCTAGATGTTTGGTATGGAATAACTGGGCAGAAAATAATGTAAATGGATCATCAAATAGTATCTATTTGATCTACTTGTTACTTGTAACGAGTACCAAGATTATATTTTTGTGTATTTAGTTTTTTTTATGCTTGTCATTTTCTGAGTGAAAAATGGAGAGTGAAATTAAACATCCTGGTGATTTGTTTTATGATTATAGCTTTGCTTATTAAGTTTTGTCATTTTTGAGTGTGAAAAATAAAAGTGAAATTAAATATTCTGGTGATTTTATTTTCCTATATTAATGACCTCCATTTATTATTAGTTTGCCATAACTGCGACGATTTCCTCACTTCGGAAGGGAAAAAACTTACTCGCATTGGGTGTTTACACGATGGCCATGACCTTGGTGGCACAAAAACAAGAAAGTATTGTCGATTTGACGTTACTGTTAGCATAACGAAGATGTGGAAATATTAAGTATTTTAGTAGAGTATTATTATATTTAATATATCTCAAAACTAGTTAACTATTGTTAATTACTAATAACTCTAGTTAGATAAATTGACATGTGTTGATTGTTTAATGGCCGGGTGTAACCACTTAGTGCGAGTAAGTTTTTGCCGTATAAATATTATTGCTATTAAGTAGTTTTCTTAATGTTATGTAAAAATCTTAAACCACAAATATAGATGATCAGGGAACACTTGTTAAATTGAAATATTTGAAGTAATCTTATTTCTAGCCCAAAATTGGACAAAAAATGCAACTTTTACAATTTTCAAGAAGGTGGTTTACTTTACTGTATCACTTGAGTAGGTCATTTTTAGAAAACTTAGATTTCATACCTAATATAGAGTCTTTTGCTCTATTTATCATGGAAAGCTATCTAATGACTTTCAAACTTTTTCCAATGATATAGTAGCAAATCTTTAAGTAAGAATGATTAATGGTAAAAGTATTATGCACTGGTTAATTAGTTGATATATATGTACACAACAAAGAGAAGTTTGTTGTGTATATAAAAGGAAGTCCTTTGAAGAGGAGTTTGCAAACTGTAATTATCATTCATCAGAAATAGAAAATGGAAAAGTCCTTGAGATCACTGGCAATTCTAATCATCCTTTTTGCTGTTGTATCAGGTTTTTACATTAAATTTTTTCTTTTTACCTAAAGTAGAGTTTTGTTAGATCTAATATGTTCTTATCCTCAATTTCTTTTACATAGTTATAATGGAGATTGGAATCCAATAAACCAACAAGTGGTCGGGAGGCAGCCGAATTTTAAATCATATACAGTCAAATATTTCTATAACAGTCATTCTTTATAACAACATTTTATTATAGTAGCCAAAAAATATAGGATCAAATGATGTTATTATACGGTTCAAATTGTAACCTCTGACCACTAGATGCATGTCTATAATTTTCATTAAGTCGCTTAGAAACTACCATTTGTTAAAACTAACACATTAATCATTTGTTCGTGTGGCGATTCTTATATATCGGCTAATTCACAAAATGACTAAACTTTTTTTTATTTTATATTTTTCTCCATTTTTGACATTCAAAGATGAGAAACTTATTTTAATTTTGTGGATGCAGATGTCTATGGAATCAAGACATGCAGAGTTGATATAGGATTTGAAATATGCACAATAGGACTAAGAGATGGATGCTTTCGAAAATGTGTGGAAGGAACAGGACGTGCTGTTACTGAAGGAACTTGTATAATTAATGAACGTGGTGTACGAACCTGCAAATGTGTATTTTATTGTGCTTCAAAACCCACTATACCTATTTCTATCCCTTAGTTTTTTTTTTGTTTTTTGTTTTTAAATTAAGTTCCATCAGAAGTAGTGTTTGTCATAGTTGTAGTTCTATAATCAGTTGCGATAAAATATCAAAAATATTGAGCATCTAATGTTTTCATTCAAAGAGTTATCTTTCTCGAATTAATATATTGATCTTTCTTCTAATTTATATTACCCTGCCTCTCTTTTTTATAACTTTGGATAAGATTTGTTTCATTTTTTTTCATCTTCTCGTAGAAATGACAGCAGGTAGCCACTCCAAAGGCTGTTATTTAAAATTTTGCACTATTGCGTCCTGAATTTTAATTTTTCAGTTCAAATTTTCAGGACAAAATATTCTGAATTGTCCTGAAGTCAAGATTTTTAGTTTAAAATTTCAGAACAAAATTATTAATGACTAGTCACTAAATAACATCTCTTAAAATGGCTATATGTGCACTTGCCCCATCTTCTCGGCTTGTTCTGCTTTTTGGTCTGCTGTTCTCTCAATTTTGCCCAAATTTTCAGACTCTTTTTTATTAGTCTTTTTCTTCTCTTTTCGTGTCTTTATTGGATTCTCGTCAAACTTTTCATAGTCATATAGTCAATTACTTCTCTCTCTGCTTAATTTATGTTCTCTCGCTTTTAATTTTTTTTATTGGGTTTTCCCTGGTGTTGATTTATTGTTATTAGAAATAACAATTTGGTGTGTATGAGTTAATTTCTAATTATTTTGAAAAGCGTACCTGATTTGTACATTCATCATGTCTCTTCTGTGGATTTTATCTTTGTTATCAACTAATTAGTGCAAAAACAAATAAAAAGGGTCTTATGGAAAATTTAACGTATAAAAAATGACTAGAAGTATGAAGTGGATTGTGCACTTGGGTGTTTGCTGATGTGACACCCTAGGCGAATTCTACATCGACAAAATACGGGAGAGATGTTGGGTATATAAGTTAACAAGCCTTAGACCCTAATGACGCGTTTTATTCAGTTATTTTTATAAGTTAACAAGCCTTAGACCCTTGGCGAGTAATGTGTATGTCAAAAGATGGTAATATTTATTCAGGTATTTTTCACTCTGCTTCTGTACAGTCAATTTTCTGAACCTATTTTCCTTTCTTTAAGTTCATGTATGACTGTTCATTAGAAAATAAAGAATATAGTTATTATGATAATTTTATCCATAGTTTGAAGTAATATATTCACAGTTTACTCCAAATATCATCAAAGGAGGAAAGTGGAGGAGAACTAATTTTTGAAGCCTTATAACAGACAAGGAAATTTCTAAAGTAGAATGCAAGAATTGAAAGAGAGTTAGTAGGAGTTTGGGCCTATCTTAAGTTATTTTCATTATAAACTCATTCTCGATCTTGAGTAATAAATTCGGTAGAGGTTGTATTCACATGTTAATTAATCAAGTTGCACATGCTTATAGGCCTTGGTGCAACTCTGAATGTTGCCAAAACAACAAGTATAGCTATTTTGTGATGTCGAGTTGTAGGCCTTGCTGTGAGGCTTTCTATTGCTAATGACAATTTCCTCCTGTATTTTTTGAATATATTATCTGTAAAATAAGTGTTGAAGCGACTAAATTGATTGCATCCCATTTTAACAGGCTTCAGACGGAACAACATTGCAGGTGCTTCAAGAATTATTGGTGTTGATTTGAACGCAAGCAGATTTGAGCTAGGTAAAATATCCAAATTCGTGTGCTCTTGCTTGAACATTAGAATTTTAAATTTTTCTATCTATTGACGTTTCTTTCTATTAGTCATCCTCCTATCTAAAAAATAAATTTACCCCGTTCTTCTGGAGCAAAGAAATTTTGTGTAACATAATTTCTGAACCCTAAAGACTATAACAAACCACTGCAAGAGGTACTCATATATGTTTCTATCACCTAATGTATCAGTTTATATTAGCAAAATATTGAGTAAAAGTCTATCATCCCTTTTTAAATTTCTCAAATGTTTGATACGTAATTGCTGAGATGAATGATGGCGGAGTGAAGCGTGAAGTGCACAAGTCAAATTTTAGAAAGATAAATAATATTCAAATTAAATTTTGAATTCAAAGTAAAGGAAGTATGTCGTAGTTTTAGATAAATAATTTTTGATGTAAAATTTGACAACTTTGTACTATTCCCCCTTTAGTTTCTGCAAATAATTTTTCTATATGTAATTTTTATGTCATATATCCATAGTTTCTAGAAAAAGGTATTTCAATGATCAAATAGAATATAATAAAGTAATAGTGAGGACCTTATATAAAAGAAATATATAAGACTCGCCTGGACGGAATACTGGAGTCGGGACAGTAAACAACAAAGAGCTGAACCAGTACTAAATATTTTGTAAGCTTACTTTAAAATTTCTTAAAAAGGTTCACCGTTGGGTGACATCTAGATACAAACGAAATTTAATGAAGTTTCTCTTCCTCTCATCACTACTTTAGGTTTTACCATCCTATCAATTTCAGGATTGAGAGGATCCAGATAAATATTACAAGACATATATAATATATGATCCCCAAGGACTTAAGGTGTTTTTTTGTTCATTCATCTTCTTCAAATTTTTCTTAGGTTTTCTTTGTCGCGCTCTCTGTCTTTTTCCTATATATTTTTTTATTTTTATTTTGCATCTACTACTAAATTCAAGAAGATAAGAACTTATAATTTTGTGTTTGTTGTTTTTTGATTTTTGGATACTTTTTTGTACTTTTTGCAGTAGCTCAATTGGATGTATACGGATCGTTCCCTACCTCCCAATGACCTTACTTGACATTCTGAGGAAGCTACCATAGACCCATTGAAAATCTAGATTGAAAATGAGGTTAAACCTGTGGTTGCAACTCATGAATAAGATCCAATTGTCCCTCAATCATAGTTACATTCTCTTTCTTTTTTTTGGGTATGTGCCTCGATATTCAATTTCTATGAGAGATAGAAGAAATGTGATGGTTATGGTTACTTCAGTGACATTACATATTGATAACAGATAATGAAGTTCCCTTTTTTGTGAATTATTTTCAGAATACATGGGTAGGAGAGTAATTCTTTTGTAAGTTATGAGATGTTCTCGACATTTGAATAAAAAAATAATTTTACTTTTATACTCTTTAATTGTTGATCCGTTGTCAGGTAAGTATGTTAGTTAGCTTTTTCATATGTTTTTTTGTAATACAGTGAGTGGAGACTATTATATAACAAGTGTAATTGGTTTATTTCACTGTACTAGAGATCACATTTGAAAATGGGATAAAATGGATGGCTTCCAAGTTGATGGAAGATAGGACTTAGGTTAGTGAGGATTCGTATAGTCAGGTCCAACTTGCGGCGTAATTCTTATTGTTTCTTGAATTACTAATCTCTGAGGTGAGCTAAACTTTACTTGCTAGCTATCTAAACTACAAATGTGATTTCATTTATCAACAAGGGGGGTTGGCGGTTGAATTGGTATGTTACTGGTGAAGCTATATATAGTTTTCATGCTGAACTCAAATGGAAGAATAGAGCAATTAAATATAATTTTGTCTAATTTTTTTTATTGCTTTAAGCTCTTTCTCAGGCTCGGAGTTCTAAAAATTGAAATTAAGCCAAGGAAGCTTGTAGTATGTAGTGAAAATCAGGTTTGTGTAGTTTATGATTCTTATCTCGAGAAGATTGTGGTTTCTAGAAGAACGCCTCCAAGTCCACTGTATCCAAGCCATTCCCCTATTTTTTTCCTCAAAGAACTTGATTTATATATTGAATTATAGGAAAGAAAAGATGTGCAATCTCAATAAAAATTGCTCAAAAAAGCTACGAGACTAAGTTATCTAGGGAGGAAATTTGTGTTTTGAGAGATATGATGGGCTTCGTCAAAGTCTATCACAAGGTAAGAGAGAACCATTTGATTGAAGTGTTGCGATGAACATCTTCCCTGGCATATATTCAAGGATTTAATGCATGCTTTCTTTGGAGGCAGAAATAAGGAGGAATTAAAGTAGCACTTAAATTTATTGATTTTTTGCACTCTATGTATATTAGGGTAAAAACTTATTAGCATCAAATATTTATAAAAAATTATAAAATACATTATATGTGATTATATGTAACGACCCGACTTGTCGTTTTAAGAATTAATGCCTCGTTCAACGACTTAATGTCTCGAGCAACTTTATAATAAGTATTATGCCCCGCGGGTGTGGTCGAGTTTGATTTTTCGGAAGATTCGAAATTATTAAAATAAATAATCCTTAATTAGAAGTTTAAACGGAAAGAGTTGACCGGAGAGTTGAATTTTGAGCAAACGATCCCGGAATAGAATTTTGATGATGTCAATAGCTCCACATGGTGATTTTGGACTTAGGAGCGTGTCCAGAAAATTATTTGGAAGTCCGTAGTGGAATTAGGCTTGAAATGCCAAAAGTTAAATATTTGAGAAGTTTGACCGGGGGGTTAACTTTTTGATATCGAGGTCGGAATCCGATTCTGGAAATTGGAATGGGTTTGTTATGTCATTTATGACTTGTGTGCAAAATTTGAAGTCATTCCGAATTGATTTGATGTGTTTCGGCACAAGATATAGAATTTGAAAGTTCAAAGTTCATAGATTTTGAGTTGAGGTGCGATTCGTCATTTTGATATTGTTTGATATGGTTTGAAGCCTCGACTAAGTTCATATTGTATTTTGGAACATGTTGGTATAATTGGTTAAGGTCCTGAGGGCCTCGGGTGGATTTATGGAAGAAAAATCAAGATTTTTGCAGAATCTTCCAAAAACGAAAATTTGAGATTTGGAGGTCGAGTTATTATTGAAATTTGATAAAATTGTTATGAGTTGACTCGTAATTGAATGGGTTGTCGGATTTTGTGAGTTTCGTCGTATTCCGAAATGTGGGCCCCACAGACGATTTTTGAGTTAAATTTCGAATTTTGTTGGAAAATTAGTATTTTCATATTGAATTAATTTGAATAGATTTGAGCTGTCTGGAAGATTTATTCAAGCAAGGAGACTATTTTGGAATATCGGCATAACTTCAAAAAGGTAAGTATCTTGCCTAACCTTGAGTGGGGGAAAATTACCCCCTTAGGCATTGAGTCTTATGTGAAAATTGTGTAATTGAAAATTATGTACGCGAGGTGACAAGTACGTACTTGTTTTATATGTACATATTATATCGGTTGAAATTCGTAGATGCCCTTAAGTATTAAATTGGAAAATTATTGTAACTTATTGATCGCGCCCAACTATGCCTTGTAAAAAGGACTAAGCGGTCGCTGCAAATATAACTCGGTTCAAGTCCGGAGTCGAATCCCACAGAGAACTAACCTATTTACTACAACTTTAAATAATGCTAATGATAAGCTCAGACAACTTCTGGATGCAAGAGTTTTATGAATAATCAGTGGAATTTATTTAGCTAAGGAAAAATGACAATAAAATTAGCAATAATCAAGACTAAAATTGAATTCAAGGGTAAAAGGATCTAGGGCTATTGATTTCCCCAATTGTCGGATTAATTCTTAACTCTTTAGCTATAATCTCGCCGTAATACTCTATGAGAATTATGAGTTCCGGGCTACCGTAATTACCTTTCGATCAATTACGATAATTTACTAGAAGCATTCTCTTGATCTACTCTAGTTAACAATTTATGCAATTCAAAATTATTCCACCAAAGCTTCGTTATTTCTAACCCCACTTTTAAATTTAAGTAATTAATCTCTTAACTTACCCAAAAGTGGTGTTGTTCAACAACAATCTAACCAAGTGTTCTTTCTCCAGCAATACAAGGTAACTAGACACGATTAATCGAGGGCCCTTCCAATTAACCACAATACAATACGTAGTTGAACAATCATAGAACAAACACGACTCAATTATAACCAAATAGAGTCAAGACTTCATCCAACAATTGGTTCCATCAACCCTAAATAATAGATTTATCTACTCATACTAATGAAAAACAAATCACTAAAATAATTCATAATCAACAAATAGAAGTATGAAGAAGATGATGAAAACTCTTAGGAAATTATCCGTCTTCTCTCCCTCGTTCTTGCCTCTAAAATCTTCCAAAACCAGCTATCTCTCACTTCTGGGAGAGTTTAGGTTTCATATAGGTTTAGGTTAGTCGCTTAGGAAATTACATAATTAATCCTGTGTGTTTGGCTTTCGTCCGCCCGTCAGCGGCCGCGGATTTCCACTGCCTCGCTGCCTTGAGTTCGCGGACCAATTCGCGGCTGCGCACCTAGAGGGGTCGTCTCACTTGCTTTTCTCGCTCCTTTTCGACCGGGCTAACCTTCGATTGGCCTTTCACACTCCATGTTGACTCCAAAATACTTGTTAGCTCCCTCTTAGCTTAGAGTAGCTCCTGCAAAGCATCAAATTCTTAATTAGAGCATTTTGTTATCTTTTAGCATTCAAATATCAATAAAGTGCGGCTAAATTAGAGTGTAAGTAGTGTCTAAATTACATAAATATAGCCTACTATCAACACCCCACACTTAAACCGTTGCTCGTCCCCGAGCAATCAAACCACACTCTAAGAGGCCTAACTTCACTGAGCGACTTCCCTACTCGTCACACCAAGAATATTTCACATAAATTGAGGACATTAGTGCAACATCTACACCTCAAGAGTTGACTCCCTCTAGCCATGCAATGTTCCTAACCGGCTTACTTACTTTAATTCATAGGTCCAGACTTACCTCTCCTTCATGAATCAAGTGCCTGCTCACAACAAAAGAGACTCATTTCACATTCAGTAAAATTCACACACATTGAGGAACTTTAAAAGGAACAGAATTCACTCACCCTCGGAAATGACATTCCTGTGCCACAAAAATGCACCATAGGCTTGCCCGTAGTGTGCGACTCTACTAATTGAGCTCACTCAATCTAGGATCAAGTAGGACTTTATTTGGATGTAATGTAGGCTACAGGTTGGGTATGATATATTTGGATATGATAGTGACTACACCTCCCTAAGCACTTTAATACATTTATTTTACAATCAAATCCACACCTAAGTTAAACAATATTTTCATCTTTAACACCACATATACCACCCCGCACTTCTTCTTTGAACACAATCACCTTAAAAGCCACCAAAGAATTATTACCAATCAACATGATATACAATTAACAATGTTCTTCTTTTTTTTCACAAGTGGCTTTTCCAACAAGATATACCTTTCTCCTTATTTCCCTAGTTCCACTCAAAAGCTCCACCAACTATCCCACACTTTATCCTTTGTAAATTCATAGTATTTCAAGTGCTTACGAGAGATAAAGGGTTCAAAAGGATGGTCAATTCAAATAAGGGATAGGGCTTGTAAAGTGGTTGTCAAGGAAACAGGATTACAGGCTCAATGGTGTTAACTATGGTACATAGCAAATATGTGGGTGGAGTATGTATATATATGGTTCAACAAAGAAATGCCTATATCACTTATCATACTAAACAAGACTACCATTTCGCTTTGCAGACACACGAGAAAAGTTCTAGGCGTTAAATGTCGTGCACAGAATATAACAAGCCTCACACACACATGGCACATGATTTATTTCAGATTAGATCATCAAACACTCAGATCAGGGTACTTAAGCCAAATTGAGAACATACATTTTAAGGCATTCTTACAGGAGTCAACAAATGAGCCTAAGCGTCACACTAAAGTAACCGCTATATTCAAGGCATTACGAAATTACGGGATCCTATTCTAATTCTACCCATAGCCCATAATTTCCTAACTAAAAATAAAAAGCTAACTACACCCGATTCAAACAAAATCCTTGGAAAAGAACCGTGCGCAGTCCTGCCATGTCTTGTTCTAGGGTTGTCATTCGCGTGCTCTGTCTGCCCTGGGATGGTCCTTCATCCACTGTAGCTTGTTCCTGTGGGGGTGAGGCAGGTTCAACCTCCTCCTGCCCTTCATCGCCCTCTTCCGACGCATTAGAATCGTCACTATGAGTTGCCCCTAGTACCACCGGGTCTTTCCTGATTGTCACTTTGTCTGCCCGGAACTTTGCTTCTTTCTTTACCATGCCATCCGCATTTGGGTTCTCAGGCACCCTTGCTGCCCGACACAATCTAGTGATCAGAGAGGGAAAAAAGAACACATACCTCTTCTGTGGTGAACGGACAAACATCTCAGACTGAATAACCTTGGCCACATCGAAGTCGTTGCCATTTACGAAGCACCATATCAAGGCAGCTCTCGGACCATTTACTTCCGTGGTGTTGTGGGACGGCAGCAAGCAACTGTCGATGATGTACAACCAACACTTTCCTTTAAAAGTGAGTGAGAAAGAGTGTAGCTTTGATCCCGGCACAACCCACACAACCTCTTTGTCTGGTGCATAGATAGTTCTGAAAAACCTGTTCTATGTGATGGTTTCTCTCCTGTAAGTATCATAGAAATCCTCCTCCCCATTGAATTCAGGCAATCGATACACTCTCCTGATGGTTTCTATCGAGGCATCCATCCTCGTGTGTCGCACAATGCATATTCTATCCTCATGTTCGGGGCAGTTGGCATAGAACTCCCGAACAAGCATCAAGTTACCCTCCTCCGGCTCTTCGAAAAAGTTGTCCAATCTGCTCTTGATCAACTCCCGATACATATTAGGGCCCTCATCCTGGAGGGACGCCCTGTTAATACCCCTTTCCGGTACAGGTTTTTTAGTGGCCTTCAAACTTAAACGGTCTTGGGCAGCTCTGGAGACAAACCTGGTATGATCAAACTGAGCTGCACTGGCTGGTGCCCGTCCTCGAGATGAGCCTCCATGACTACTTGATGAGGCCCCGGTAGCGCGTCTCTTCCTTAAAGGTTGCATATTATCGACATAATAAATACTACTATCAGTGAAGAGAGGAATATATGTCCCAATGGCGGTTACTCAGACTTCACTCGCACAATTGGTCATAATTTATATTCAACACTCATTAAGGCAAATCAATAAATAGGTATTATGCATATGTTCCCCCAAGTCACCCAAAGACCCAATTGGACTATCATTCCTCACAAACCCAACAATGGCTTCCCCCAAATCAACCAATTCAAATAGCCTCCATATACCACATATAAACCACAATCCAAATCCCAGACAAAAGTACCTATGATTTTACTACCCTATACAGAAAAGGAAAAAAGAAAAATACTAAGAAAGAGGAATAAAATGATGTGCTTACTTGGAGATCTTGAGAAGAACGTAGGTGGGAGAGTGGTAGAGTGGAGAAGAGAAGGAAGGAGAAGAGTCTTGTGTTGAAAGGAAAATATGGGGGAAGGGAGGGGTTTGGGTACTTGAAGTTAGGGAGAAAAGAAGAGAAGTGGGGGAAGTGGGAAGGGGAGTGGGGGTTGAGGGCGTTTAAGTTAGGGAATAATAAGGGGGGATAAAAAAATTGACTAAAAAATAAGAAGAAACTTACCTGGACACGCCCAAAATCCGCGCCCCAATCCGCGGTCCAATCCGCAGTCGCGGATTCTGGGCAGAGGGGGGCCTAAAATCTGCGCCCCAATCCGCGGACCAATCCGCGGCCGCGGACGGGGGACTGAACACAGGCCAAAATCCGCGGCCATATCCGCGATCCAATTCGCAGCCGCGGATCTCCGTCTCTAGTCAATTTTTGTTTTTGCCGCATTTTTACCTATTCTTGGGTTAATTTCGACCCCCGAATCCTTCTGATGCGCATAATTTTTTCCCTGCACACTATTAGATCGGTCAAGGTCATTCAAAATCAATTACAACAACCAAAGTAAGAAAATAATGGGTTGCCTCCCAAAAAGCGCCTAAGTTAACGTCGCGGCCCGACGATTTACAACAAACCATGGGTTGCCTCCCAGGAAGCACCTGATTTAACGTCGTGGCATGACACATGCTTTCATTATCACTCCTCGTTCGCGTACTGGGGCTCTTCCAAAGTTATCACCACTCTATCCCCTTTCTCTTCGACCATTCCAAGGTAATATTTCAGCCTTTGCCCATTTACCGTGAACTTGTTTGTCCCATCTTCTGATTTAATCTCTACAGCTCCACTTGAGAGCACTTGCACCACTCTGAAGGGTCCTGACCATCGGGACTTCAAGTTACCCAGAAATAATCTCAATCTCGAGTTGTATAACAACACTAGATCTCCGGGCTTGAAGTTTCGATCTAAGATGTGCTTATCATGGATCATTTTCATCTTTTCTTTGTATAATCTAGCATTCAAATTCTCAAATGCATGGAACCTGAATTCCTCGAGTTCATGTAACTCAGTGACTCTGCTGGTGCCTGTGGTCTCTATATTCAGATTCAACTGCCGCAGTGCCCAAAGTGCTTTATGTTCGAGCTCTACCGGAAGGTGGTATGCCTTTCCAAACTCCAACTTGTACAGTGACATACCAATTGGAGTTTTGAATGCTGTGCGGTACGCCCATAATGCATCATCCAGCTTCTTCGCCCAATCAGTCCTTGCTGCATTCACTGTCTTTATCGGGACACTTTTAATTTCTCTATTGAACAATTCAACTTGCCCGCTCGTCTGTGGGTGGTACGGTGTGGCTACTTTGTGGCGAACTCCATACTTTTCCAACAGACGTGAGAACACTCTATTGCAAAAATGGGTTCCACCATCACTGATTATAGCTCTCGGGGTGCCAAAACATGTGAAGATGTTTTTCTTTAGGAAACTTGTTACCCCTTTTGCATCATTAGTTGGGAGAGCCACTGCTTCGACCCACTTGGAGACATAGTCAACCGCTACCAATATATATTCGTTACCATACGAGATGACGAACGGCCCCATAAAGTCGATCCCCCACATGTCAAAAACCTCCACCTCTTGAATTGTGGTCATCGGCATCTCATGACGACGAGATATGATGCTTGTCCTTTGGCATTCATCGTAACTTTTGACCCTAAGCATGGGCATCCTTGAACACGGTAGGCCAATAAAATCCCGATTCCAACACTTTTGCTGTTGTTCGGATTCCTCCAAAGTGTCCACCATATGGTGAAGCTGGCAAGCTTGCAAAATAGAAGGTTGATCTTTCTCGGGGATACACCTCTGGATCATGTTATCTATACATATTTTAAACAATAGAGGTTCGTCCCAATAATAAGCTCGACAATCCCGAAAGAACTTTTTCTTTTGAATTGAAGAGAGTTCATAAGGTACAATACCGCTTGCTAAATAGTTAGCAATATCACCATACCATGGTGTCTCCTCCATTGTCACAGCAAGTAACTGTTCATCCGGGAATGTCTCTGTTATGTCTTCAACCTCCATTCTCTTTTCAGCTCCTTCCAATCTTAAGAGGTGTTCTGCCACTTGATTGTCCGTCCCTTTTCTGTCACGGATTTCCAAATCAAATTCTTGTAGCAACAGAACCCAGCGAATCAAGCGTGGCTTTGACTCCTTCTTTGCAATCAAGTACCTAATTGTTGCATGGTCAGTATAAACAATCACTTTTGAACCAATTAAGTACGACCTGAATTTGTCGAAGGCAAACACTACAGTCAGCATTTCCTTTTCTGTTACAGTGTAATTGAGCTGTGCACCGCTGAGCGTCCTGCTTGCATAGTAAATCGGGTGCATCATTTTGTCTTTGCGTTGCCCCAAGACTGCTCCTATAGCATAATCACTGGCGTCGCACATGAGCTCGAATGGTTTCTCCCAGTTGGGTGCCACTATGATGGGTACAGTCACCAATCTCTTCTTCAGCTCCTCAAAAACCAACCTGCAATCATAAGAAAACTCAAAGGGCTGATCATTTTGATGCAACTTACATAAGGGGTTAGCAATTTTGGAAAAATCTTTAATGAATCGCCTATAGAACCCGGCGTGCCCAAGGAAACTTCTCACTGCCTTTACCGAAGTGGGCGGTGACAGCTTCTCAATCACATCAACCTTAGCATGGTCGACTTCAATGCCCTTGCTGGACACTCGATGCCCCAATACTATTCCTTCTTGTACCATAAAATGGCAATTTTTCCAATTCAGTACCAGATTTGTCTCTACACATCTTTTGAGAACTCTACTTAAGTTGTGAAGACAATCTTCAAATGAATCCCCCACCACAGAGAAATCATCCATAAAGACCTCCATAATATCTTCCACCATGTCAGTGAAAATGGCTAACATGCAATGCTGGAATGCAGTCGGTGCATTGCAAAGTCCAAAGGGCATTCTCCGAAAGGCAAAGATGCCATATGGACAAGTGAAGGATGTTTTCTCTCTGTCTTCCGGGGCTATTGAGATCTTATTATACCCCGAGTATCCATCAAATAAATAGAAGTGGGACCGCCCAGCTAACCTGTCCAACATTTGGTCAATGAAAGGCAATGGGAAATGGTCCTTTTGAGTGGATGTGTTAAGGTTCCGATAGTCCATGCAAATCCGCCACCCCGTGACTGCACGAGTCGAGATCAACTCGTTATTCTCATTTTGTATGATCGTCATTCCTCCCTTTTTCGGCACACATTGGACAAGACTAACCCAGTTGATGTTAGAGATGGGGAAGATGATACCCACATCTAGCCACTTAATCACTTCCTTCTTTACTACTTCCTTCATATTCGGGTTCAGCCGTCGTTGATGCTCCCTGAAAGGTTTGTGCCCCTCTTCCAGATGAATTTTGTACATGCAAAAGGATGGGTTGATACCCTTTATGTCTACCATGGTCCAACCAATGGCAATCTTACATTCTTGCAATACCTGCAATAGTTTCTCTACCTGCACAACTAGCAAACCAAATGATATAATAACAGGCAAAGTAGAATTAGGCCCCAAGAAAGCGTATCTGAGGTGGGCTGGAAGCGGTTTCAAGTCCAGCTTTGGTGGCTCCTCTATTGATGGTTTTGCAGGTGGTGTTGCTCTTTCTTCTAAGCGTAGGGGCTCGAACTGAGGTTCCCTTTTCCAGAATCCTTGACCTTCGAGAGCCATGACCCACTCTGCCAACCCTTCACCGTCCATCTCTTCCAAATTCATCAAGCATACTTCTAGTGGATCCTTGACATTAAGGGTCTCATCACCTTCTTGCAGTATCACATCCACGGCCTCCACTAGTGAGCAGTTTGCAAATTCACTTGGTCTCCTCATGGATTGTTGAACGTTGAATATTATTTCTTCATTGTTCAACCTCATTTTTAACTCTCCAGTCTCACAATCAATTCATGTTCTCCCAGTGGCTAAGAATGGTCTTCCCAGAATGATGGGTATCTCTTCATCCACCTGACAGTCAAGAATAATAAAGTCTGCAGGAAATACAAATTTCCCCACTTGCACAAGCATATCATCAAGAATTCATGTCGGTCTTTTGACTGTGCAATCGGCCAGTTGCAGCAACATTGAGGTCGGTCTAGCTCTGCCAATGCCTAGTTTTGTATAGATTGCCAAGGGCATCAAGTTTATGCTAGCTCCTAAGTCACACAATGCTTTAGCAAAAGCATAACTCCCAATAGTGCATGGGATGGTGAAGCTACCTGGATCAGACACCTTTTGGTCCATAGGTCTTGTCACTATCGCGCTGCAGGTCTGTGTCAGAGTTACAGTGGATATGTCTTGGAAGTCAAATTTCCGTGACATCAGGTCCTTCATCATTTTTGCATACCCTGGCATTTCCCTCAAAGCATCCATCAGTAGAATATTCAATTGAATCTGTCAAAGCATTTCCTTGAATTTCCTATATTGATCATCTTTCTTTTGTTTTGCCAATCTCTGAGGGAATGGTGCAGGAGTCAACCTTTGTCCACTACTTGTTGTCTTTTCTTTGTTTGAAGCTTCTGGCACAAGAGGTGCCACCTGTCTAAGACTTGTTCACTGTCCTTCTCCTTACCCTTGTCAACCTGTGCTTATTCAGTTACAACCTCGGTGAGCTCTACTGACTCATCTGCCTCTAATGTAACTGGCGTAGTTGGCGTAGTTTCTCTCGTAAATTGAGCAACTTCTTGCTCTCTGTGTAAATCTATTCCATTCCTGAGACTCACTGCCATTAGCTGATTTGGGTTCTATTCCTTTGGGTTAATATTTATATCTGTAGGCAATGTTCCTTGGGGGCGATTGTTCAAGGCCATAGACAGTTGTCCCAGTTGAGTTTCAATGCCTTTGATTGTTGAATCATGTGATGCTAACTTTTCTTGCATCTTACCATTTGTTCCAATGAGTTGTTGCAGCATACCCCTGATTTCTACCATGTTGTTTTCCTGTTGTTGATGAGGTGGTTGGTAGGCCAATTGTTGCTGGTGCTGCTGATTATAGCCATGTTGCCTTTGATAAGGCACAACTTGACCTTATGGTCGTACGCCTCCAGAATTGGGGTTGTGTTGTGGCAGGTTGGTTCTGTACTACTGGTTTGGTGTTGGTCCCCATTATTGCCCACCTTGCCTCTGACCTCCAAAATTATTGACATAATTCATGTCTTCTCTGAAGCCCTGATTGTCATTCTCTCCACTCCACGAGCACACATATAACTGGTTTATGCAAGGAGTGTACAATCCTCCATTCGTTGTATCAACAATGTGCACTTGCTTTGTACCCATCTCATCAATTTTCTTTGTCAGTATGCTCATCTGAGTCATGAGAGTGGCTATGTTCTCTGCATGGGAATTTTTTGGGTCAAAAGCAACAAAATGCACTATTGGTGTAAGTGTCGTACCTCTAGCCATCCAGCCTAAATTTTGAGCCATCTTGTCAAGAAGAATCTTGCACTCTGTGAATGTCTTGCTCAAAAATGCACCCCCAGCTGAAGCATCTACATTGGCCTTCAAACTATCTGCTAAACCCATGTAGAATCTCTGTCCCAGCATCTGATCTGGAATGCCATGGTGTGGACACTTCACTAGCATACCATTGAACTCTCCCAGTTTTCTTGCAAGGTCTCAGCTGGTTTCTGCATGAACTGTAATATCTCATCAATCTGCCTTGCAGTCTTGTTGGGAGGATAAAACTTGTTTAAGAACTGTTTGACTAATTCTTCCCAAGTGGCAATGGAGTTTATTGGGAGCGAATTCAGCTAAGTTTGAGCCTCTCCAGTCACAGAGAATGGAAACAGTAATAGCTTGATGGCTTCAGGAGTCACATTCGGCTGTCTTTGGGTCACACATATTGATAGAAAATTCTTTAGATGTTGTTGTGGGTATTCAATGTATGACCCGGAGAACAGTCCCTTATTTTGCAACAGATGCAGCATGTTGTTGGTGATCTGGAATGTCTCCACTTGTATCTGAGGTACAGCAATGGCGGTGGCTAAGTTATCAGCAGTTGGTTGTACCTAATCATAAAGAGAAACTTCTGGCACAAGAGGTGACACCACTCTATTGTTTGGGTCAACCCGACTATTCCGATTGTTTTCGTTGACATCGTCCACGTTGTCCATTTCAATTTCGAGTGTGTGTTTTTGGTGTAACTATTTGTTCTTCTTGTTGGCTCGATTTAATGCCCTGAATGCTTTCTTGGGGTCTGAGAGTCCTTCAAAAAGTTCACCGGTCCTCGAAGAGCTTCTAGGCATACACCTGAGTCACAGGAGAATTCAAACGTGAGAATTTCAATGGAAAAATTTGAAACACTATAAGAAATTGATCTAAACTAAGAATCCTAGAAATTCTTCTAAGTTGTAATAAATAACACCGTTAGTTCTCCGGCAACCGCACCAAAATTTGATCGCGCCCAACTATGCCTTGTAAAAAGGATTAAACGGTCGCTACAAATATAACCCGGTTCAAGTCCGGAGTCGAATCCCACAGGGAACTAACCTATTTACCACAACTTTAAATAATGCTAATGATAAGCTCAGACAACTTCCGAATGCAAGAGGTTTATGAATAATATGTGAAATTTATTTAGCTAAGGAAAAATGACAATAAAATTAGCAATAATCAAGACTAAAATTGAATTCAAGGGTAAAAGGATCTAGGGCTATTGATTTTTCCAATTGCCGGATTAATTCTTAACTCTTTAGCTATAATCTCGCCTTAATACTCTATGAGGATTAAGAGTTCTGGGCTACCGTAATTACTTCTCGATCAATTACGATAATTTACTAGAAGCATTCTCTCGAACTACTCTAGTTAATAATTTATACAACTCAGAATTATACCACCAAAGCTTCGTTATTTCTAACCCCACTTTTAAATTCAAGTAATTAATCTCTTAACTTACCCAAAAGTGGTGTTGTTCAACAACAATCTAACCAAGTATTCTTTCTCCAGCAACACAAGGTAACTAGACACGATTAATCGAGGGCCCTTCCAATTAACTACAATACAATATGTAGTTGAACAATCATAGAACAAACACGGCTCAATTATAATAAAATAGAGTCAAGACTTCATCCAACAATTGGTTCCATCAACCCTAGATAAAAGATTTAGCTACTCATACTAATGGAAAACAAATCACTAAAATAATTCATAATCAACAAATAGAAGTATGAAGAAGAAGATGAAAACTCTTAGAAAATTATCCGTCTTCTCTCCCTCGTTCTTGCCTCTAAAATCGGCTATCTCTCACTTCTGGGCGAGTTTAGGTTTTATATAGGTTTAGGTTAGTCACCTAAGAAATTACATAATTAACCCTGTGTGTTTGGCTTTCGTTCGCGGCCGCGGATTCAACCGCGAATTCGGCCGCGGATTTCCACTGCCTCACTGCCTTGAGTTCGCGGACCAATTCGCGGCCGCGCACCTGGAGGGGTCGTCTTGCTTGCTTTTCTCGCTCCTTTTCGACCGGGCTAACCTTCGATTGGCCTTTCACACTCCATGTTGACTCCAAAATACTCGTTAGCTCCCTCCTAGCTCGGAGTAATTCCTGCAAAGCATCAAATTCTTAATTAGAGCATTTTATTATCTTTTAGCATTCAAATATCAATAAAGTACGGTAAATTAGAGTGTAAGTAGTGTCTAAATTGCATAAATATAGCCTACTATCACTTATTAAATCCCTTATTTGTCATGCCCCATTTCTTGTTTGCCGAGGTTATTTTTATATGATAATTTGGTGTGATTGTCACTTGACTTTTACGTGAACTCTGTATTTGTTTGGGTTGCCATTTTTATTGAAAACACTTTCATTATTGATTTTACCTATAGATAATTTAAATGGAAAATTTAGTTTATAAGATGAATAAATCTATTTATTTCTTGAAGTTGTGATTTAAAAGAGGTGTTGTTCCTTGATGAATTACTTTTCAATTCACGTTGTTGAAAATTTGGTATTGAATTAAAAAGACCATGAATCATATTGAGGCAAAGTGCCAAATTGTAAAATATTATTCGGTTGAGTTGTTCACTCCCGAGCATTTTGTTAAGATGTTGTACACATTATGATCGAGTCGTGGGCTCCTTATTGTGGAAAAATAATATATTGTTGATTTCTGTGGAAAGTTGTAATATTTGAGCACTTGATGTGCAATTTGTGATATGTTATAATATTTGAGCACTGGATGTGCAATTTGTGATATGTTGTAATATTTGAGCATTTGATGTGCAATTTATAATATGTTGTAAGATTTGAGCACTTGATGTGCAATTTGTGATATGTTGTAATATTTGAGCACTTGATGTGCAATTTGTGATATATTGTAATATTTGGGTACTTGAGGTGCAAGTTGTATTATGTTGTGATATTTGGGCACTTGAGGTGCGATTTGTGAAATATTGTGATATTGATACGCATGCGGTGAGATAAGGGTAGCTTGAAATGCGTGGCTAGTAGGGGAACTACTAGAAGTCATGCGGTGATATAAGGTCAGGGTGTTGAAACGCATGCGGTGAGATAAGGGTGACTTGAAACGCGTGGCTAGTAGGGGAACTACTAGAAGTCATGCGGTGTGATAAGGGTGGCTATAATGCGGGATGCTATTTCGGGAAAAATTATTTCTTTATAATTAAATGTGAAGGCTCCCGTGGTGATATAAGAAAATGAGATATTGTGAATTTATTTATGATTTGGGACTTCGAGGCGGTACCTCGGGAGTGCCCTGTTGATATGTCTTTATTTATGTTCTTGTCTTGGGTGATTTTGTTTTATTTAATATGTAAATTCTTGTCTTCTTCCGTGATGTACTAGTTGACTTTATTATTATGTGTTTTGTACTTCTAGTTGTATTGTGTTGGCTTTGACTTTTTAGCACGAGACTCTGAAAAAGTATATTTCTGGTTTTTCTTACTAATTTTCTTTGATTGAGTTGATTTAAATAAAAAAATATATTATTATGTTTTACATTAAATAGTTTTACATCCAAATCAGTAGTTTATCTGATGCTTTAATTTAGGTACAATGTTATTTTCTTCACCTAAATGATTTCTAAAATAAATTCATTTCTTTGTTGATTTCTTACTTGATTTAAAAATTGTAAACTCACTTAAGTGGAAATAAACTGATCATGTGGATCTTATATACATTGATATTATTGGCACGTGAGTTGTCTGTGCAGTTGTAATAGAAATATGGGCACGAGGTGCCGTGGAAATATGGAAGTGGGTTGAGACCCGTATTTTTATAATTATGAAATGAGGTGTCACACAGTGACTTTTATTTGAAGGAATTATATTTCAAAAATACTATTTGAAAGAATTATAGTTGAAAGAAATTTATTTGAAGGGAGTATATTCGAAATATATATTTATTTGACAAGGTTATATTCTAAGGATTTTTATTGAAAAACTTATATTTGAAAGATTTATACTTGAAGTACTTACATTGGAAAATGTATATTTGATGGACTTGATTGATTGGTTGTATTTGTGTTCCTTATTCGTTTGAGCAATATTATGGTGTTGTTGTTGCATTGTTGTTTACATCATTTATTTATTCTTGTTGTCATCATTGCCATTTGTTTTTATTATTATTATTATTATATACTGCTACACTGCACAAGTTAATTGATTAGTGAGTGTCTTGACTGTACCTCGTCACTACTCCACCGAG
This sequence comes from Nicotiana tomentosiformis, assembly GCF_000390325.3. Lineage (NCBI taxonomy): Eukaryota > Viridiplantae > Streptophyta > Magnoliopsida > Solanales > Solanaceae > Nicotiana > Nicotiana tomentosiformis. The sequence goes on along the minus strand of NC_090813.1, from coordinate 96,425,700 downwards.
GTTAGTCTTGATACTTACTGGGTACCAACCGTGGTGTACTCATACTACACTTCTGCACATTTTGTGCAGAGCAAGGTATTGAAGCTATCGGACTCGGACAGAGTTAAAATGTGATCGCAAGGATTCAAGGTAGAGTTGTTTGGTCGTCGCAGTCCCTTGAAATCTTTTCAATTTATTGTACTATTAATTATTAATCAAGAAGTATTGAGTATTCGATCCTTGAGATCATTTCATGTATTCAGTTAGAGTTCGTGACTCAGTACTACCAGTCTTGGGAGGTTGCTATATTCATATTTGTTCCGTTGTTGGTTTTGATTATCTATTTAATTCAATTTCGTTTAAAAAAATGGCTTCGAAACGTAATGAAAATCGGCTTACCTAGTCTTAGAGATTAGGTATCATCACGACGCCTGTGGTGGAATCTTGGGTCGTGACATTACATATGCACTTTTGTTATTTACTCATTATTATAAATGCATACTTTTACTTAATAAAATCTCTTAATCGTAGTAAGTTAAATTATATTTGAATCTCATTGCACATAACACAAGATCTTACGGCAATTTAGGGTGTATAAAATATTTTTTCCTACATTAGTTGCCTTATCATCAACGACTGTGGATCAAATGGTTTAAATTTTATAATTTATCAAATTATAAAATATGAGGTGGTCAAGCAAGTACAATAATAATTTATTATATTTTTTTCTCTAACATTTTTCGCGCATCGCGCAGGTAATATACTAGTATTATTAAAAGGAGAGGAAAAAGCTCTCTCCTTAAGCCAAGTGGCAACCTAGAAAAAAGCCACATGGCATAAGTAATTAATAATTAGTTATTTAGTTAATGATTAGTTATTGGTTATTATTTTTGAATTTAAAATAATAAAATAAAATATTTTATAATAAAAAACGAAAATTTAAAAAATAAATTGTCTATTCAAATTGGAGAGTAGTTTCAAGTTGGAGATTTTAAATTATTTTAAATTAATAATTAATTATTGGTTATTATTTTTGAATTTATACATCTATAAAATAATAAAATAAATATTTAATAATAAAAAACGAAAATAAAAAAAAATTATCCATTCAAATTGGAGAGTAGTTTCAAGTTGTAGTTTTTAAATTATTTTAAAATCTATATCTTCTATATATTATTAAAAGGAAGGAAGTCTAGCCTATGATTATGACAAGTGGCAGGCCATGTGTTAGTTTTTTAAACAAAACTTAGTTAATTAGTTAATAATTAGTTGTTAGTTTTTAATTTTAAATTAAAAAATTTAAATATCTATTATTTGAAGTAGCGTAGTTATTTACTCAATTCAAATAACTAATTAATAATTAGGAAGTTACCATTAGAAATAAAACTTCCGGTGGTTGCGTAAGAACCTAAAATTAAGGAGCGCATCCCACGAACTCAAATTTAACCGCTACTATATTTTTCTAATTATCTTCGTTCCTCAAGTATCTAAAAGAAAAGAAAGATGTCTGGGTATATCATATTGACAAATGAGATCTATATATTATTAAAAGGAGAGGAAAAAGTCCTCTCCTTAAGCCAAGTGGCGGCCTAGAAAAAGTCACATGACATAAGTAGTTAATAATTAGGTATTTAGTTAATGATTAGTTATTGGTTATTATTTTTGAATTTAAAATAATAAAATAAAATATTTTATAATAAAAATCAAAAATTAAAAATAAAGTTGTCTATTCAAATTGGAGAGTAGTTTCAAATTGGATTTTTTTAATTGTTTTAAATCTATATCTATATATTATTCAAAGGAGAGGAAAAAGCCCTCTCCTTAAGCCAAGTGGCAACCTAGAAAAAAGTCACATGGCATAAGTAGTTAATAATTAGTTATTGGTTATTATTTTTTAATTTAAATATCTATAAAATAATAAAATAAAGTATTTTATAATAAAAAACGAAAATTAAAAAAAACGTCCATTCAAATTGGAGAGTAGTTTCAAGTTGGAGTTTTTAAATTATTCATTAAATTTCAGTTAATATTCTTCAGAACAATTGGAAAAAATTTAAATTAAAAAAAAATATTTCAAGAGTAATAAAATATATATATTGTATTATATTATAAAAAAAAAGTAGTAGACAAAAATATTAAATAAAGTAATATGCTAATAAAATTTTCTATTAATAATGCAATAATACTAAATATTTGATAATATAATAAAGAAAAATACATAACAAAAAAGTTATTCAATGACTATACAACTCTCTTTAATTTAATAGAGATTTTATTCATTAAAATTCTTATAATATTATTGAGAACAATAGGATAAAATTTAAAATAAATTTTTTTTTAAGAGTAATAAAATATATATCTTCTATTACATTATAAAAAGAAAGTAGTAGACAAAAATATTATTGTAAACAAAGTAATATGCTAATAAAAAATTCTGTGTAATTATATTAAATATTAGATAATATAATAAAGAAAAATACATAATAACAAAATTTATTCAATGATTATATAAGTCCCTTTGATTTAGTAGAGATTTTATTCATTAAAATTTAGATAATATTATTGACACAATAGAATAAAATTTAAAATAATATATATATATATATATATATATATATATATATATATATATATATATATATATATATATATATATATTCTCTTATATTACAAAAAGAAAGCGAGCAGACAAAAATATTAAACAAAGTAATATGCTAATAAATTTCTATTAACAATGTAAAAATACTAAACATTGAATAATAGAATAAAGAAAAATATAAAAGAAAAAAGTTATTCAATGACTATATAAGTCCCTTTAATTTACTAGCGATTTTATTATTGGATATATCATATTGACAAATAAGATGACAATTGAAATTTTTTAAAGCAATACGATCTAATATGTTCAAATAAGTCCGATCACAATTTAATTTACTTAATATTTTTTAATATTGACCGCGCATCGCGCGGGTACCACTACTAGTTGTTCATTAACAATCTAAACAACGATTTTTCAGTAAACATCGACAAAATAGAGACCAAAAAATTAAGCACTCCAATCACATGGTAATTAATTCATGTTGTCTTATCTACTTGGTTTGAACAAATATGAATTTTAACAGAACTAGGAAATTCTAGAGGGTTTTGGTTGAGTTGGGACTAAGAGTTTACTTTTAAATTCTTAGAATCCAGTCTGGCTATTCTTAAATGGTACACAACTTTAAGAAAACAGGTATCAACGCATTAGTTCAAAATTAAATTATCGTACAAAAATCTGAGGTGAAAATTGGGTCTCTTGATTTGCGCCACACTTTCTTTCTTTTTTTTTATAATATGTTTTCCTCCACCTATATAATCTCTTTCATTGTTTACTTGCTGATATTTTAAGTGGACTATGCACCTATGATGTTTGATGATATGCCTTCTTATTTTTAATTTTATTTTATTTTTTTGGTCATATATGCCTTCTTATTTGGTGTTACTTATTTGGGACTAAGTGCTTAAGTTCGTAGCCAAAAATACTTGCCTGGGATAAAGCTAAATAGAATTATTGGTTTGTTTAAGATGAGCTTCTCATTCACATATCTCTGTGTTATTAAAATAGAAAGTAGTTAAGACCAGTTCACAGTTACTGGGACTTACTTCGTGCCATTAACTTCTTTGTTAGATTTTTTTTCTTTCATTGTCGGTGTAGTCAATCTTTGATAGAAACTTTCTTCTGGTAGTGGACATTGGACAACTAATGTAGTTGTCATACACCGGTAAAAAGTAAGTACCTACCACAACTAAATTTTGTCTCTGCAATTTGTGTTCTTTCTTTCCACCATTTAGTGACACAATGATATAATCGGGGAGAACCACGCCCCAAAAGTTAGCTATTAAGGTGGGGAGAGACAAGGCTATATAAATCTCACATTGCTCATTGTAATACCGATGTGGGACTCAAGTCTCATACCTTGCAATGGGCCATAATACAGACCACCAGGCTCCGCATCTTTCGTCCCCGACGGCTGTGCGCTGAACTTTTCTAGCCCCGGACGAATATTGTAATATCGGCGTCACCATCTATGGCACGGTGGGCACAGAGGGCGGTGAGTGGCTCTGATACCATTGATACAACCCCTGGAGAACCTAATACCATTGATACAACACAGGGAGAACCACACCCCAAAAGCTAGCTATTAAGGTGGGAGAGTCCAAGGCTATATAAATCTCACATCAGCTCATTGAAATACCGATGTGGGGCTCAAGTCTCATACCTTGCAATAGACCATAATACACAAAATAGACTTAGGGATGCTAAAGTCACATAAGGCCAAGTCCACAGAGAAAGAGATGGGATTGATATGAACTACTCCTGGCTTCATCTTTTCGTATTTCTTCTTACCACATTATATCAGTAGAATTTGGTTTATGAAGTGATGCAGTCTTGAAATATGCATCGAATTCCCACCGAAGTAATTTGAGATAATAGCAGGTGAAGATGGTAAAATCTGCATATAGCACATTATTTTTACTGGTTGTGCTGTCATTTCAAATGTTCACATCGTCAAATTATAGTTCCATCAAAGCACTTTGTGTAAAGGAATTTATGAAGTTTGTTCTTTGACGTAGAGAATAGGATAACAATAGAGGTAGTTTTTTATTTTTATGTTTGCCGTTGGGTGTTGATGTGTGTTGATTAAAGGTTAACAAATGGAAGAAAGTTAATCTGGTTCAGAGTCAATTCGTATGGCTATATCCGTGTATTGGTATAATTATGGAGTCATCAATATATGTGAAGAACGATGGACCATGAAAGTTTGAAAATAATAGAAAGTGATGAGGTGACGTTACCTTACTATCTAGGTCTGCTATGTTTTCTGCACTATTAGTTGAACGTGGTCGTGGCTTGTCCATGTTATAAAGATGCTATCTTCTTAAATACAACCTGGTATTGTAAGAGATGATCTTCTACATTCAACTGCCAGGCCTTTCCTTCGATCGGTTTTTTAGCAAAATTAATTGACCCATACAAATGATGCAGTAAAAACTATTCTACCCTCAAGTAATGATTTGTCCACATGACCAACAAATATATTTGCAATTTAAGTGTATCTTCAAACTGCCCTATGCAAACACCCCGATAGTTTAATTGGATGCATGGGAGTATGCACGACCTTGATAATCAAGGTTGTGCGGGTAGAAGAAACCTTTTATTTTATGCACTACATGTTCAACCATGGAGAAGCAAACCTTACAAGGAAAATCCAACATACACACAAATTATATGATTTGTGATTACAACACTGCCCCAATAATATTATACATATTAGTATCTTAAAAGATAAAACAGGGAAGCAATTGGAACATACAAGAAGTTTGAGCTCGACGTCACAACGTTGTGACAAGTTTCTCTATTCTTTTCTAGATAGATTTTACTATCCAATTCCACTTCGTGAGTACTACACCATCTCCGATATCTGGTTCTTTTTGGCAAAGGACCTGCAAATGACAGAAACGACAGCAATTGTAGTTTCTTACTTGAATCGTTTACACAACTTATTAGATTCATTTATTTAGCAATAAAAATGAAAGTACCTTTTGAATCTTAACAGGATAGTAGATGTATATAGTAAGTAACGTCATCATGGGCTACCAAATTAGCAGACGACCGCCACTATCCCATATTCTATCAACAGCAGGAAGTACTCTTTTGTTTATCCTCCCTTTGCTACATCCCAGAGTATCAAGAGCCTAGACACGATAAAAAAGGAATAAGTGTCTTAATTTTCATGATGCGAGCAAACAAAACAAACACAATCTCTAAATTTAAGATTGAATTAATCATTGGTTCATGAACTTTAAAAATTGGTTGCAACTGCTTTCGAGGGGCTCTTTTCACTGCTTCACGCTGTTTTCTTGCTCCCTGTGTCTGCATCACATATCAAAGCAGATAGAGCTGTCCACCTTTGTCACAACTGAAAATAGAAAGAGATGAACCTATAAATATATGTAAGTGAAGGAAAAAGACGAAAAATAAAGAGAAAAAATGTACCCTACTACTATATCCTGTGTCCCTGTGCATTTCAACAGAGGTACTAATTAACATTGACATGTAAGGTATCACCATATGTTTGGCCCGCTGGTAGCACAAAGGTAAACAAACCACTGAGGAATAGTTGTTAAATCTGGAAACTCAATTCAAGCCCAGCTTATCAATAAAAGAAGCTTTTAGATGAGTCATATAAAGCTCCTAAAGGAAAAAAAAAATTACTTACATTTCTTTGACCTCCGTTGAAAGCCAGTGTGACACCTTGGATACTACCATATCTTCTGCATGCACTTCCTGGGGAAAATCCCACGATTATCACAAATAAAATAAAATAAAAAGCTTGGACGAAAAGAAAATTAACAAGCACTTTGTTTCTTTTGCTAAGTTCTAACAATGTGTACAAAGGCAGGTCAAATGTCAGATGGATTAATTGCTAACCGAACAGCAGGAGGCCATAACTAAGTTGTCTGTCAAAAGTAAGTCAATTAAATGGTTGTCAACCTGGTGGCAAGAAAATGTCAAATTTGAATAATTCATACAGCACAAAATATTTGACGGGCACAACTATTAAGCAAGAACGGGACTTGTTTCCAAACTGCCAAACACAGAGTTGAGTTCGAAGTCTGATTCATTCTTAAATCGGTAAACCGCTTCTATTAAGAGCACAATTCATCATAAACTCCATAACACAGAGACAAATTTCAAGGTTATAACTTAATTCATTGGTCTTTTAATGAGAAGAAGTAGTCTAAAATGCTTGAATAATTTCCTTCGCATTGAGTCTAGCATAAAGAGAGTGGAAAGAATTGACAAGAATTTAAAACCAAGGCCAAAAATAAGAATGACATGCAACTTAGAATACCTCGTCTACTCACCTTTGTCTTCAACTATCGGACCATCATGCAACACGAACTAAATAAAAATCAAATTCTGCACCCACACATTATATATATATATATATATATATATATATATATATATATATATGTCAGAATATTGAACCTCTAATTTTCTAAGCAAACCTATAAGAGGAAAAATGATTGTTGTAGCTCCTATCTTTTGAAATGGAGTGCAAAATCCAATATCACTAATGCTTCCATAACTATATCAAGAAGATGACATAGCTTTCAACCAAAACATAGTTTTTTTCTCTTTTGAAAAATGCCTCATGTGGCATGAATAGATAGGAGGAAAACTTAATAGTTAGAAAAGCATATATAACTGTTCTTTCGGGGACATTCGATAAAAAGAAAAGCATATGTAATTGTGGTTGAAACATCACATTAGTAAAAGCAAGCAGAGGTAAAGAAATTTTCTTCACAAAAACCTCAGCATGTAACAATTAAACTTTAATTCCAGTAAGAACTTTGAAATTTAATTCACTTACATAGGAAAAAAAAATGTAACGTCAAACGATAAATTAATTATATTAAGTGCAGAAGAATAACATTGCAATGAACTTCGCTACGGCATGAGGTGACCCTGCGAAGAAGCATTAGTTACTCTTGTTTGGCGTGTCCTTGAAATTTTCCGAATCGACTCTTCACCAACAATGTTGGATCCTTTCTCAGTATAAAAACAACAACAACAACAACAACAACAACAGACCCAGTGTAATCTCACAAGTGGATCCTTTCTCAGACCCAGTGTAATTCCACAAGTGGATCCTTTCTCAGACCCAGTGTAATCCCACAAGTGGATCCTTTCTCAGTATAACAATAACAACAACAGACCCAGGGATTGATTCAAAATAATGCCAGGTTAGGATAACACTCCATCATGTAACACGAACTAAATAATAGATCAGATACAATCCTATCCGATCCTTTCCCACCGGTTGCATGTTGTTGGCCAAATTTGCGTGTTGTTCCCAAGAAAGGCGTCTCCCATTTTCACTTAGCTATGCATTCTTCATTCTCAGTCCTCCTGGAGAAACATCAGTAAGTAGGACTATTATATTAATTCTCAATTATTAATCAGTAAGTGGATCCTTTCTCAGTATAACAATAACGACAACAACAGACCCAGGGATTGATTCAAAATAATGCCAGGTTAGGATAACACTCCATCATGTAACACGAACTAAATAATAGATCAGATACAATCCTATCCGATCCTTTCCCACCGGTTGCATGTTGTTGGCCAAATTTGCGTGTTGTTCCCAAGAAAGGCGTCTCCCATTTTCACTTAGCTATGCATTCTTCATTCTCAGTCCTCCTGGAGAAACATCAGTAAGTAGGACTATTATATTAATTCTCAATTATTAATCACAAGACAGTAAGAAAAGCACTTGGCCAGCAGTTAGTCGTTCATATATGTTTGTCGGCAGAAATGATTGCATAAGCCTTAGCCTATGATATGTACTCGACTAATGCCTGAACCCTAGGTCTGCTAACGCATGCCTGAACAGTGCTTTCTATGGCCGAGCCTCTTCCATCCCTTCTTATTCCTAAAATTCCACCACACCCATCAAGAGCCAAGCTCCCCGCGACCAAACCCCAGTAAATTCCCCCGGCAACTGAGCTCTCACGCGCCCTCACGCGCCGCCAACTCGCCTGACTTTCCGGCGAGTTCCTGCCACACGCCGGCGCGTATGGCCTTTTCCGACGACTTTTCAAAAAAACTTTCTTCAGACAGCCTCTTCTCGAGGCATTTCCGAGCCATGCCGTACAAGTTTCACCAAATTCCGACGACTTTTTCTTTTTCCGGCCTTTAAACCCCAGTTTCTGACGTTTGTTTCCTTTGTTCGGTACGAGAAAACCTTACTCCCTTCCTATATACTGTTTTCACCCACTGTGAATACTGTTATTCCAACTATTGAGGTTTTTTCCGGCCAGTTATTCCGGGACAGCCGCATTTAGAATATGATGGATTGTACAGAGAGAAGCTCCTTTTTCTCTTTAGAATCCAGAAAACTGGAAAACATGTCTTTTATCAAAGCTGTCTCTAGGCCAGCCCTAGAACTTGGGGGAAGATGCCATCGAAAGCTCGACGTAGGACAGGAACCGCACTTCACGCTGTCCGAGGAGCACACTCTCAGACGCAAGGGTTTCTTGGAATCTAGCCTCATTGGGTCTTTCTCCAAATGGGTTGGTTCTCCGGAGGCTGTTAGAAACTGGGCAGCAGAGGCATGGAACGTCAAGGATGGGCTGAAAATATCGCAATTGGGGGACACTCAATATCTCTTTCGTTTTGTTGACAAGTCTCAAGCTTCGGAAATTCTTGTCAGAGGAAACAGGTGGTTCGATGGGAACTTTTTAAATCTAGACAGAAGGGTGGAGCATGATGGGTGTCTTGACCCTCGCTTCACTGGCGAAACTTTGGTGGTCAACATGGTGGGTCTCCCGGTGCATCTTTGGTGTCTTGACCTATTCAAGAAGATAGGGGAAATCTGTGGGGGTTTTATTGATGTCACTTGCAGTTTACACGATCTCTCGCGAGTGAGGATTGTGGTGAGGAAAGGGAGCAGAATCCCTGTCTCCACTGTGGTGGAAGATGGCTACTTGAGTTATAGGGTTTGGCTGAGCCCTGAATTTCGCCCTATCTTTATGCCTGTGATAGCGACGGAAGAAAAGGGAAGGTCAAACAGAAGAGAAGGGAGGGGAAATCAGTCTCTGAGGGGAGGGGAGGGTTCACCAGATCACTGGATTAAGCCGAAATCAGACGTTAGATCGAGAAGAAACGGGAGGTTTGAAATTGGGGGAGGAAGACAAAATTATAACAGGAGAAGACGTGAATGGGCCAGTGATGCGGGCTGGAAAGGCAAAATGGGACGGTCCTCTTCTACTTATCATAGGGCCGGGCATGTTGTCAGCAAGTATAGGCCTGGGCCACCTCACACGGGCCCAGCAACTTTCCCCAATTCCATTAGAATTGATCCTAAAGGGCCCAGTTTATTCCAAGCTGCGCATGATAAGGCTTCTAAGCATATGGGAACAGTGGTTCCTCCTTCCTCTGGCCATGGTGCTTCACACAGTGACACTCCTTCACCAAGCTCTAGTGACATGTGCCCCTCTACGATGGTCGCCGCTGCAGGGGCAGAACCGGCAAAGGATGGTGCTGTAAATCCACAGCCCCCCACCTCTGCTGATGACACACTCAAAGTTTCTTCTTTTTCTGGGGAGATTGGTGAGCATGTTCCAATTGATGTTAGTGTCGGACCAATATCTTCAGTTAATATGCCACCAAGGGTACCATGCTCTCTTCCGCCATGCTACCCTACTGATGGTTCTGGACATTCCTATAGCAGCGGGGTGTTATTTTCAGAGATTGTTGACCCCCAAGGAAATGGTGAGACCCTTTCGAAGGTTAAAACTCCTAGTGCTAGCAATGCTATGGTCTTGTATTCCTCTGGTAGTAGTAAGGAAAGGGCACATACAGAAGAAGCCTGCCCAATTTCGTCAAGGACCGGAGGAGGGGATATGTCTTTTTGGATGGAGGACAAACTCTTAAACTTTGGGAAGTTTCTAGGTGTATCTGTTGCAGGGAAGGAAGATAGGGTGTTAGAACTGTTGAGGGAGATTGAGCAACAATCTCTTTACGATGGTGCAGGGAGGGAGTTGGGTAAAGGTGTTAAGCAAAATAACTTAGGGGATGTAGTGGTGTATCAGAGAAGGGGGCGAGTGTGTGACAAAGAGAAAGGGACCTCGGCTAGGGGAGGTGGGGAAATGGGGGCTATTGTCGCTTATGGAAGTTAAGATCCTTTCATGGAATGTGAGGGGGATGAATGACCCAAACAAAAGGGCCATCATCAAAGTGGGAGTTAGGGAGTGGGGTGCCAACCTAGTTTGTTTTCAGGAGACCAAAATGGAAGTTTTGTCGGATGCGATCGTGAGAAGTGTCTGGGGAGGTAGTTGGGTGAAATATGACTGGTCCCAGCAACGGGAAGTGCGGGAGGCATCCTACTTATGTGGGATGATAGAAGCTTGGAGGTAAAGGAGATTAGGAAGGGAGTTTTCTCTTTGGCAGCTCTCGTCAAACATAGAGTGAGTGGGGTGGAGTGGGGATTTGGGGAGTGTATGGGCCGGTAGGGGAAGGGTCCAAGGTGTCTTTCTGGGAGGAACTGGCCAATATTATGGGGGAATGGGACATTCCATGGGTTCTAGGGGGAGACTTTAACACTATTAGATTCCCGGAGGAGAGATTAGGGTGTAGTGTGTTTTCGAGGGCCATGGAGGAGTTTTCTGACTTCATCAATGATCACCTTCTCATTGACCTTCCTCTGTCAGAGGAAAGGTTTACTTGGGCCAGGGCAGAGGATTCCAACTCAAGGTCTAGAATTGATAGATTCCTGACATCTCCCTCATGGGATGAGCTGGTACCGAATGCGCTGCAGATTCCTTTACCTAGGTTGACTTCAGATCATTTGCCTATTTTGCTAGATGGATGCAGAGGGAGGGGGGTGCGTGCTCCCTTCCGATTTGAAAACATGTGGTTGAAGGTGCCAGGATTCGGTGACAAGGTAAAAGAATGGTGGACAAGCTATGGGGTATCAGGGACACCTTCATACCGGCTTTCGAAGAAACTCAAATTGCTCAAGGGAGATATTATTAGGTGGAATAAGGAGGTTTTTGGGAGGGTAGAGGTTAAAATGAGGGAGCTTATGCATGAATTGGGGGATTTAGAAAGAGGGGAAGGGGCGGGGGAGTTAGACGAATCTGAGAAAGAGAGATTGGGGGAGGTTAAGAGGGAAATAGTCGAGTTAGCAATAGCTCAGAAGACTAGTTGGCGGCAAAAATCGAGGGCGCTCTGGCTAAATGAGGGGGATTCGAATACCAAGTTTTTTCATAGGGTGGCGGTCGCAAATCGAAGGAGAAACTTCATAGAGTCCTTAGTTGTGGATGGGGTGAGGATTGAGGGAGAGGAGGAAGTAAAAGGGGCGATAGTGGGGTTTTATGAGAACTTATATAAAGAAGAAGTTAGTTGGAGGCTGACTTTGGGGGGAATAGAGTTCAACCATATAGGGGAGGGAGACAACGAGTGGCTTGAAAGGGTTTTCGAGGAGAAGGAGGTGCACGAGGCTGTGTCGTCTTGTGCTGGTGATGGTTTCTCCTTGGCTTTCTTTCAGCTCTTTTGGGACACCATCAAGGGAGAGTTGATGGAAGCCATTGAATACTTCCATGCGAATGGTGTTTTCGAGAGAAGTATCAATGCTTCCTTTATTACTATTGTGCCTAAGAAAGAAGGCGCATCTTGTATCAGAGACTACAGGCATATTAGTCTCGTGGGGAGCATTTACAAGATTATTTCTAAAGTGCTTTCCAACAGACTTAAGAAGGTTCTTGACATGACTGTTTCGTCCTCCCAGAATGCGTTTGTGGAAGGTAGGCAGATCCTGGATGCTGCCTTGGTGGCAAATGAACTTGTAGACTCCAGAAGGAAAAATAGAGAACCCGGCTTACTATGCAAGTTAGATCTTGAGAAGGCTTTCGACCATGTCAATTGGGAGTTCCTGGACTTCATTATGATGCGAATGGGGTTTGGGGAAAGATGGAGGGGATGGATAAAGTTCAGCATTTCCTCAGTCAGATTCTCTGTCCTGGTTAATGGTAGCCCGTGTAGTTTCTTTGGCAGCTCCAGGGGTCTCAGGCAAGGTGACCCCCTATCCCCCATGTTATTCATTCTAGTGATGGATGCTCTGAGCAAAATGATGGATCGTGCGGCTGGCGGAGGCTTCTTGAGAGGATTCTCAGCTCCGATTGGGGTGCTCAATGCCCGAAGAGTCTCACATTTGCTTTTTGCGGATGACACACTGGTTTTCTGTGATGCCGATATGGATCAGTTGACCTACCTGAAGCAGGTCCTGCAATGGTTTCAGTTAGTATCAGGAATCAAAATCAACATCGGCAAGTGTGAGATTTTCCCGGTAGGTGAGGTTACTAATTTTGATGCCTTGTCTGGTGTTCTCAGATGCAAGGTGGGCTCCCTTCCCACTACTTACCTGGGCCTCCCTTTGGGCGCTTCTTATAAGGTTACTACGGTTTGGAATCCAGTGATCGAGCGGGTTGAAAAAAGATTAGCAGGGTGGCAGAAACGGTATTTGTCAAAAGGAGGTAAGGAAGTGCTTATCAAAAGCACTTTATCGAGTATGCCAACCTATTACTTATCCCTGTTGCAAGCACCGGTGAGCATCACAGAAAAACTGGAGCGACTCCAAAGGAACTTTCTATGGGATGCGGCGGATGGAACTAGAAAGTTTCATCTAGTGAATTGGCAAACAGTCACTTCCCCAAAGAAGTGGGGTGGACTTGGAGTGAAAGATCTTAGGGTATTTAACAGAGCTTTAATGGGAAAGTGGTTGTGGAGATTCGGGATAGAAGAGCATGCTCTATGGAGGGAGGTCATAGTAGAAAAGTATGATTCAACGGGGAGGTTGGAGGACCAAGGCGATCACAACACCTTTCGGGTGTGGCATGTGGAGGAGTATCATGAAGAATTGGGAAGCATTCAGTGGCAACATCACTTACAGGGTGGGGGATGGAAGGAGAATTAGCTTTTGGAATCATAGGTGGTGTGGAGAGGATCCTTTGAGGGTCTCCTTCCCCACGTCTTCAGAGTTTCAAACCAGAAGGAACTGACGGTCCAACAGATTCGCAAGGAGCATGAAGGGGGGTAGTATGGGACCTCTCATTCAGGAGGAACATGCAAGATGGGGAGATTGCGGAGCTTCAAGTTTTGTTGGCACTGCTATACGGGCAAGACATGCTCCAGCCATCCTGCGACTCTTGGAGATGGGGCTTGCGTGGTGATGGTTTGTTCACCGTAAAGTCATTTTACCAAAGTATGCTGGTGAGAGAGGAGACCACTTTTCCATACTCCTCGATCTGGATTCCTAGGGCGCCCACGAAGGTGTGCTTTTTTGCATGGCTAGCGGCAAGGGGAGTGATTTTGACTGCTGAAAATCTCCGAAAGAGGGGAATTACACTTGTTAGTTGGTGCTACATGTGTAAAAGCTCAGGAGAAGAAGTTGATCACCTTATGTTGCATTGCCCTGTGTCCTCAGCTTTGTGGAGGGCAATCCTGAATCTCTTTGGTGTTCAATGGGTGATGCCAAGCACTGTAAAAGAAATGTTATATAGCTGGGGCGGTTTCCGTAGAAGAAGAAAGCAAAAGGCGTGGAAATTCGCTCCGTTAGCTCTCATGTGGGTAGTATGGGGGGAGAAAAATAGGAGAGCTTTTGAGGAGATTCAGTCTCCTTTTTCACATCTTAAGAATAGCCTTTTATCTTTGATCGCTTTTTGGTGCACTCACTTAGCCCCTACTTGTATAGAAGATTGGGCGTCTTTTGTAGAGAATCATGTTCTGATGTAAATTCTCTACGTCTTTGGTATACTTTGTGTACACGGGAGTTCTCTCCCTTTTGATTAAAACAATTTACCTTATCAAAAAAAAATATATGTTTGTCGGCAATTTCCTATTTCTTGTTCAGGCAAGACGATTGGTTAATCACCTGGTTTGTGAGCGCTGGTCATACCTTTCATTGTTCTTTCGGATGAATATAAATGAACTTATCTGATGTAAATGTACTACTTGAAAACATAAAGAAGGAAGCTTTATTCGTGTGTAAATTAATTAAGGCAGGTTTCAGTTCACTGGGTTCCCAAGTAGAGACGCTTTCTCAATACCAAAAGCTGCCATCGTTTCAGTAACTTCTCTCAACCAGAGCAACGTTAGAAATTATAGGCATTCTTCTTACAATGTTTTTTTAATTGGGTTCTTAACTAATTATTGCAGATGATACTGTATTGATTGACGAGACGCGAGACGGTGTGAACGTGCAATTAGAGGTATGAAGGCAGACCTTGGAATCTAAAGGTTTTAAGTTGAGCAGGACCAAGACAGAATACTTGGAGTGTAAGTTCAGTGGCGAGACTCAAGGGGGAAGGGGAGGTGAGGCTGGACTCGCAGGTCATTCCTAGGAGAGGGAGTTTTAAGTACCTTGGGTTTATTATTCAGGGGATGGGGAGATTGATGAAGATGTCACACATCGTATTGGGGCGGGATGGATGAAATAGAGACTCGCTTCTGGTGTTTTATGTGACAAAAAGGTGCCACCGAAACTTAAGGGTAAGTTCTACAAAGTGGTAGTCAGACCAACGTTGTTGTATGGGGCTGAGAGTTGGCCAGTCAAGATCGCTCATGTCCAAAAGATGAAGGTAACAGGGATGAGGATGTTGAGATGGATATGCGGACACACCAGATTAGATAGGATCAGAAATGAGGTTATTCGCGACAAGGTGGGTGTGGCTCCTATTGAGGACAAGATGCGGGAAGTGCGGCTTAGGTGGTTTGGTCATGTGAGGAGGAGTAGCACAAACGCCCCGGTGAGGAGGTGTGAGAGATTGACATTGGAGGGCCTACGGAGAGGTAAAGATAGGCCAAAGAAAAGGCGGGGAGAGGTGATTAGGCAAGACATGGCGCAGCTTCAGCTGACCGAGGACATGACCCTTGATAGGAAGGTATGGAGGTCGAGGATTAGAGTAGTAGAGTAGGTAGTCTAGAGTGTTCATAACAGTAGTATTGGCACACAGTCTCGCTTTCTGTGGGCAGTAGGTTTTTATGACTAACAGTTATTTTCTTTCATTGTGGATTACCTTGTTATTTTCATTCTGCTTTTATATGGCTTTTTGGTACTGTCCCTTCTTGTCTATATTTTCATTAATGTGGTGCTTATACTTTCCTGAGCCGAGGGTCTATTGGAAATAGCCTCTCTATCCTCACAAGTTAGGGGTAAGGTCTGCGTACACACTAACCTCCCCAGACCCCACGGTGTGGGATAAGACTGGGTCTGTTGTTGTTGTTGGTTCTTAACTAATTAAGAAGGGTGTAAAAGCTGCCACCGTTTCATCAAATACTGTAAGGCAACGTTAGAAATTTTAGGTGTCTTTTATGGTTTTATTAAATGAAATAGGGTATTTAATTAGGTAATTAAGAAAGGCATTTTAGTAATTAACTTTTAAGTTTGAGGTTCCCACTTTTAATATAGTACCTAGTTTCTCGACACGTGTGTTGCACGTGTATGCTCGATCATGGAGTAAACAGTTTGTAAAATAAAATCGATACAACTAAAGCAGAAGTTTTGAGTAAATAATTATACATGAAGAACAAAATTAAAAAAAAATCTCATCAATGTGAAGCTCAACGCAACAAAGTAGCGTTCGAACAATAACAATTCTTCTGATATATCAAATATTTAGCTTGATCACTATTTCCTTGTTTGGAATATTTCAACAAAAAAAATTAAATGTGAATATGAGTAACATCAACTATGATGGCAAATATTTCATGTCTTAAAGTTTCTGCCATGTTTTAAGTAATTGTAGCCTCCCAAATCCGAATCTAAAAATCTCGGTGGACAAGCACATTAGCTTATAATGAGAAAGAACCTACCTGCATAAATGCATTGACTTGTTTAATTAGGTGAGAAAAATAATCCATAACTTAATAAATGAAATAGCTAGCGTAGAGTGAAATCTTTTCAATAGTCACACTTACAAACAGAAATATCAGTTACAACTTATCCTTCAAGTCTATCTTGGAAAAAGTGTGAAGTCAATAAAGGAAAACGATTTAAAAATTAATTTTCACTCATCATATGCTTGACATTCTCCAATGTTTAATCTATAGCTTCCTAAGAATATTTCCTATCTTGTAGCGCATAGACGTATTCAACGTATTTGTCTTCTCTGCGACTTAATTTTGCTGCGTAACTTTTAAATCTCACTTGGACCATAGAAAAAGAAAAAGAAGTAACTCTAACCTCATAGAAGTAATTCTGGCTGTGAGATCCCTAAGTGTGACATATGAATCTCTTCCTCTTAAAAAACTATCAACCTTTAATGGATGAACTGAAGAGGCCTGAACACAAGTCATGCCATATAAATATGGTTGAATATTGTATCACATTGACTTCAGAAATTAAGGTTCCAAGTTCCAACTAGCAATCTTACATCCATACCAGTGATTTTAAAATATTCACTTGGATGCTTGAAAAAGGAATAAATACTATATGGCTAATGACACAAATAGTGGCAATGTCAAATGCAAAAATGAAGAGGTCAAACACAGGAATTTTCTTTTTCAAATTATAAACTCTGAAGAAGACATCTTAGAGTTTTTTCCCCTGTTATCCCTTCAAATTTTTATCTTTCATCTTCAATGTACCATATGAATGCTTGAGAATTTCTCTAATATGTCAATATAACTCCATGGTATTTCTCAGTTGTCATCTCCAATTCCAATTGAAATCCAAGTGAGATTCTAAAGTCTAGTGTTATCTTTTTCATAAATTTATGGGTGTTATTTTTTTCATAATTAGCACAGAGTACCATACATAAAATTTGTTACTTTCCTTCTGCTTTCATGTAAAGAAAAAAATAATTTATTTCTTCCTCTACTAAGCAGTCAAATCTTTCGGGAAACTCAAGCAAATCGCACTGGTCTCACTACCACAAAGAATTACAGAACAAAGAAATCAAAAGAATGACAGCAAAGCTTAATTACTGAAAATACCAAGGCCTTACCCGTTTCTTAATTACATCTCAGTATTCGTTTCTTCCGCAGTCTCTGCATCCTCACGATGTATTATATTCCATCATAGAGTCCTTAACATCAGAAGCCAAAAACAAATTGAAGTTTACTTTCTGTCAGTGGGCCAAGTAAGTCCGTTGACGAAAGGTTGTCCCTATCTAACTATCATCATCAAATTACATATATTACGAAATTACAGTTTTTAATAAAGGATAAACCACATATCGTATTAAACAGCTTGATGTATAACATAATTTTAAAAAATAAAAAACTTACCTCTCGTTGGTTGGTACATATCTTCTCATGAATGTTAGGATGAATTTATGCCATGATATGGAACTCATCTCTTTCACTTCCTTTCATGTTACTGAATCTCTTGGTAGTGTCTTACCAACAGATATTACTCTGAAGGCATGCCGAGAAACCGGTTCTATGGTGGGCTGGTGAACATAATGATGAAATTGAAATTAAATCTCACATGATGGTGCACTCTTCAAGCCTTCCATCTTGAACCCATAACATGGCGTCTCAATGTTCAACTACATTCCAGTCCCTGCAAACATATTTAGAGGTTTCCTAATCAAAATTAAAACAAACGTTGACAGTATAAAATAGTAACAAGCGATAATAGAAGAACAAAGTAAGTGAATAAGTGAAGTGGTTTGAGTGAGAAAATTTCCGTTGGAGGTATAACTACAGAATGTGGAACTTTGTGAAGGAGCATATCTCTTCGTAACAATAAGTAAGCGTCTTTTCGTTTGAGCCTGTTTGCTAAGCCTTTTTTTTTAAATTAGGGTACTTAATTTAAATAGATTAATAATTAAAAGGGATATTTTGGTAATTTAACTTTTAACTTAAGGCCTTCCCACTTTTAATATAGTATAGATATAGATAACAAAAGTTTAATCCATTATAAACTAGAGACCAGTAAATGCTTTTCGTTAAGAGAGAATCTCTGTAATCCAAATAAAAGCAGATAGGAGGTAATCTCAAGACTTATTTCAACAAGGAAATAAGAGAACAGACATCCATGTAATTCACATTATTCAAGGTATTTCTATTCACTTGGAAGTTTATTTATCTCTTTTATACGACTTTTACTGCAATACCCCCTTATTGTTGCCAAATAGAAAAGGATGGAAGGAAGCCCTCAGGGCTTTGGTCTAGTGGTCAGAGCACAGCATATGAGGTGGGGTTATGTGCACGTCACTGATTCGGACCCTGCCACATATAAAGCCTGGTATTTAAGTGGAGAAGAATAAATAGACGGACCCCTTATACACCAAATTTCAAATTGTGGGCCATAGGTTTTCAGGGATTCCTCGATTATCAAAAGAAAGAAAGAAAGAAAAGGGATAGAAGGAACAGATAATTAAAGAGTTCCCTTACATATTTCAGGAATAAGGTGAAACAGCTCATGGAGTTTTTTCTTCTGATGGATGACAGACATAAGGAGGAAGACAAGTTTACTTCGGACGGGTGACAAACACAAGGTGAAATCACAAATTCTCCATGGAGTAATCCTGCATGCCTATTCTCAAATACAAATAAAAGCTGAAAAGCAAGAATCTTAAGCGAAGAGGAAAGATCATGTCCTTAATGATTAAACCATAATCTTATCCATGATGTTAATACCATGTCTTTGAAGTAACGAACTAACAATTTTAGGATGTGATTCAAAATGTCAATGAAGGTGTTATGACCTTGACAATTCTATCCATCAACAACATAATTTCTTCAAGAATCTTCCTGGAGGAGAAATGGGCTAGATTTGGCTGTGCTATGATGTCAGTTATAAAGATGTCTTCCTTATACACGCTTATTATGCTCAACAGTAAAATGCAAGAAATGCATGACTATCCAAGAGGAATCCAGCTCCTAATAAAGCATGTCATGACTCTTTTCAATACTCACAAGATATAAGAACTTATACTATCTACCACTTATAGAATGAATAAATAGACAGTCTCGTGAGTAAAGGAAATGAAACATTTCTGTCTGTCTCCGTGTCCATTGACCTGCTATAGTCACTGCCATTTTAGGGACAACAAGTTAACTATTGTATTTTTCTTTTTCTTTTTTTGATAAGGCAAAAAAACTTTTATTTGATTGACAGGTACCGAGCAGTTAAGTATTGTATTTTTCCACACAACAAAACAAAAAGAGCTCAATAAAAAACCTAAATTAGCTTGCAAAGATAAACAGGAAAAATGCAATTTTAAGAGGAATGTGTACAAGGCAATGAATTACGGGCATACAGTTTGATTCACAAATTCCAAAGGATACTTAAGATGCTGTATAGCAGAATAAACCTTAATGAAGAGCTATTTCATTTTGTTGATGAAGACAACAAGAACAGTAAGTGGTCGTAAATTTGTCATTTGAAAAAATCACTAAATTCATTCAATATTTTCCATGACATACAAGCACTAAATTCTTTGGCTCCTTTATAGTACCTCCTTCAAGCTAGGAAAGATTGATTCACCCCAATAACCGAACATAACTTCTTCCAAAACCTCAACTGATTCACAATTATCAACATGATATTACTTTAAAGTTGCAACCCGCATATGCAGACTAAGCGCCATAATTTCCCTCATCTGTCGTACCTATGGCTGCTTTTTCAGAGCATGTTCCTTTGCTAGAGGAGGCATTGAAAATGAATTGGAATCTCAGTTTTTGGTACAGAGGGATATCTGTTTAGGGCCTGCAGTATGTGTGCAGGTATATTTTATTTGTTGGGTAATTCGAAGGCATTCAACTTTACCTAGTAAAAATAGGCATATGTCTCTTCCCATTATTTTTAAATGTTTAATAAACGATTTATGCATATAATAGTATAATTCTATGAGAAATACTATACTCACATAACATGTTATTAAACTTGTGTAACCATTTCCACTGGGTGAGTCCCTCATAGAAAAGAAAAGTGTGAATCTTTGGTTCTTGTAGCTAGTGTTATCGAGAAGTGTGAAAGGCAACAATTTTATCACTGAATTTTCTTGTTATGGTTCCTTGTCCACTCATAAAATGTCATCATTAGAAAAGCTCGGAGAACACACGTCCTGGTCTATGGAGGCTGGAGGTGAGTTTGTGAATTAATACATTCCCTGGATAAACTCTGGTATTATGTATGAAGAACAGATGCAAGTTCCAAAAAAAAGTATTCTAGAACTACTACACTCAATGATGTTTCATACGATTGCTTTTTTGACAAGCTCTTGCCATAAAGATGACATATGTTGCATACAGCTATGAAAAACTTGACGTGCTTTTTTGAGCCATTTTTCATCTGTTAGAGAGGCCCGCTCTAATACATTAAGAAAATATGTCCACAGTGGCCAGAATAGAAAGACTCATTCATAAGAGAACTTTTGATGCCTTGTGTCCCCTTATAACCTAGGATCAATGGTGATAAAGGTGATAGTTCCATATCCCTTGTTTAACTAAATGATTGGTCTAGCAACAAAGAGTGTGGCCTAATGGTCAATGAAGTGGGAGGAGAGTCATGAGGTCTCGGGTTCAAATTCCAGTGGAGGCAACAAACACTAGATGACTTCTTTCCATCTGCCCAAGCATTGGCGGGCGGAGTTACCTGGTACCTATGCTGGTGGGAGGTACCTGCTGGAATTAATCAAGGAGTGCACAAGCTGGCCCAAACATCGCCGTCATAAAAAAATGATTGGTCTGCCTATTAGTTTCGGACATTATTTCCATGTGTTAAATCATGCTCCTTATGCTATCTTGTGCTTCAAATATGACGCTAAGTATGTCAAAAGAACTAGACCCAGAAAATGTGATTTGAACGGTTAGGAAAAGATAAAAAGAAAGCCACTCTGTGGCACCAACTACAGTTTCAAATCCTGTAATGGTGAGTGCTTTCTATATGTGGAAAGATCACCGGTGACCAGCCTGACAAGAAGTCAGACACTTACAAATGATCTTTAGTCAAACTACTATATCACTTCAAAAGAGAGCATTTTAATTCCAAAAGTGGTGGGGGTATCAAAGTTTTTAAAGGTGACATATCTTCAAAATCAAAGAACCCCTGGCATATATCTATGTCACCTTTTCTCGAAGGAAAAGACCATCAAGTAAGCATTCAGCCACAACCAATTTAACAACAAATATTCAGTTAAATCATGAAATCTGAATAAAGTCGACATCACAATGAAATGAATATGTATAAAATACCTACATACTATTTTTTTTGATAAGGAATACCTACATACTATTGAATATGAGTGACCAGATGTATCCTAAAACGGTGCTGAATATAGTTACTGAAAAAGTGAGACAGGACTTACATCTGTTCTTATGTTAAAAAACATTCATGCAGAAAGATGTTCTTTACAGATAAAGAGAGACCTCCAATGTATGAATTTTAAGAAGTCACGTACCTCCATCTTTGACAGCTAAGTAATCTTCGAGTACTATCATCATTTGGTTTTCCCAATTGCAGCCAAGCTTTCCAATAGTTCAATAACGAGAGGAAGAAAGAAGTTCATTTCTCATTTCTGGGATGAAACTCTGGTATCATATTAACCAAAAAAGGACCTTCCCCTATTAACAAAAGTAGTTCTATTAGCAATGACATTGTGGCTTTACCAGCTGGGAAACCCCTTCCAACAATTTCCTTCAAAAGAGCAATCGCTTCGTTAGCTGTATTACTCTTGAGAAGTCCATGCACAATAAGATTGGAAGTGGCATTCTCGGGGAAAGAACCATTGTCCTCCATTTTTCTTAGCAACTCTTTGGCTTCATCTACTAAACCTTCAATACAAAGTCCATTTACTGTTACATTGTATGTTATAGCATCAGGGTGCAACCCTATGGAATAAAGCTTATCAAAAATTGAACGAGCTTTATCAAGCTTCTGAATTTTAAAAAATCCATTGTTGCCTGTATTATAGATCAAAATATTAGTATCTTCTTTTTGTTTATCCCACCTATGAAAGAGGGACATCGCTTCTTCAACATGTCCATTCTTTAAATAACCATGAAGCATTATACCACAAGTGTAAATGTCGGGACTATGGCCTGCGTTTTGCATCTCAGAAAAGAAACTTTCTGCACACTTAACTCTACCAATTTCAAATAGGCCTTGCAAGATAGTACAATATGTAACAATATCAGATTTTAACCCCTTTTGCGAGATTTCACAATATAAATGCATAGCCTCGTCTAATTTCTTTTGCTTGCAATATCCATTGACTAATATGTTGTAACTAAAGATGTCAGGCTTGATGTCAGAATCAATCATAGCGTCAAAAACTCTCCTTGCTACATCTATTTCAGCGCGCAAACAATACCCTTCCATTATCGCATTGTAGGTAATTGCATCTGGCTTTTGACCTCTTTGGATCATTAGCTGTAACACTTGTACAGCATCTTCAACCATCCCTTTCTTGCAGAATGCATCTACCAACATGCTGAATGTGTGCACGTTTGGGAAAATATGAAGAAACATCATCTCATCCAAAAGAAGCCTAACCTTTTCCCACTGATCCAACTTACACAAACCATCAACCAGTGAACTATATGTAAGTACGTTGGGAGTAATGCCTTTCCGTTTCATTTCATTGAAAAGGTTGAAAGCAGCACCTACCATCTTGTCTTTGCAAAGCGCATCTACGACAATGCTATACACAACAGTGTTAGGTTTGGGATCCCCTTGTTCCATTATCCTCAGCAAACTAAGAGCTGTTTGAGTATGTCCTTGTTTACAAAGACCATTCATGATGGTGCCGTACATAACTTCATCAAGCTCACAAATTTTCTCAGTGACCAGCTTTTGAAACAACCACATGGCATCTTGCATCTTATTTTGTTCAAAAAGCCCCCTCGTAAGAGTGCTGAAAGTAACCACGTTAAACTGAACACCACTCTTGAAGAAAATACCCAAAACCGAAAACCCATGTTCAGCACGATCCAACAAGCAAAAACAATTAATCACAATAGTCAAGATATAATCATCAAAGGATATCCCCAGTTTCCTCATCTCTCTAAAATATGAAACAACGGCAGAGTAATGTTTCATATTAATCATCACCCTAAACAATTTTGCAAACTCTATAACCGAAGGAAAAGGTTGTGTTCGAACCATTTGATGAAAAACGCAAACAGCATCGTTTAAATTATTTACATGTCTCAACTCCCTAAAAACAGCAACTTTACGCTTTCTAGAAATCGACGGCTTTTCTTGAAATGAAGAATGTAAAGCAGAACAAGAATGAAACATAGTTGCACGGCGGCCAAGTGATAAAGCAAACAATAAATTACCTCTGCTACAGAGAGGTTTTATCCATGAATGAGAGAGCATGGTGGCTGCTCTGTTTGTTCCTCATTCTCTACGTTTCTTGCATCCTTCCGAGTTTTGTGCTCAATTGCTCAATGGACTCGGGTAATTAAGATTTGGGCTAAACTGGATGATACCCGATTGGCACAGCCCAATTGGGTAATCGGGGAGGGCTTTTGGGCCGCCATTCAAGTTATATGGGATTTTTTCTTTCCTATACACTATTTGAAATTTTATTATTAAAAATGTCCACGTTTAGTTAATTACCCGATCTAAATAATTTTTATCTATAAAATATATGCATTCCACCTTAAAATACTCTCAATCCATTATTAGTACCTTCAATTAAGGGATTTAGTTACACCCTTTTCCTTTTTTTTCTCTTCTTCTCTTTCCTTATTTTTCTTCCGCCTTAATATACGGTAATCAATAAAATGCATACACACACGGATTACTGCAATTCAGGTGATCTTATTAACGAAGTAACAAAAACAATTGAATAATTGAAGCTTTTTTTCCTCCTCCCTCCATCATCTAATAATCTCTTTTGTTTTTGGGGAGTTTGACGATCAAGCAAATTAAATTATCACATGTTCTTAGAAAATAAAACATATCAAAATAGGGAGAACGACATCATAAAGCCTTAGAGAGCTTGTTCATATAAGGTGAGGTAGCAGGACAAAGGGATGTAATGATTCTTTGTATGTGTGAGCTTAAAGCAATTAATTTAATTATTAGAGCACTCGACTAAGGACGATTAAGGAGGACGAAGAGGTTTACACTAGCTAGGATCGGAGAAGTCGATCTCAATTAAGTTGAAAGGTATTTCATGAAATTAAGTAATGTTTTAAATAATTTTAACACGTTTAGGCAAATAGCTTAAAAGCACAATGTAAAAGCACAACCAATCTATAACTTATCTACAACTTTCATACATTATTTCTACATAGTTAAATACAATTACAATATCATACAACTTAAATATAATTTTTATACAAATTTTATACAATATGTCTTTTGTATATTTTTGTATCTGATTTATACATAGTAAAAACAAACTTCATACAACTAATTATATATTATACAACTTTCATACATTATTTCTACTAAGTTAAATATAACTACAATATCATACAACTTAAATACAATTTTTATACAAATTTTATACAACATGTCTTTTGTATATTTTGTATCTGATTTATACACAGTAAAAATAAATTTCATACAACTAATTATATATTATACAACTTATCTACAACTTTCAAATATTATTTCTACCAAGTTAAATACAACTACAATATCATATAACTTAAATACAATTTTTATACAAATTTTATACAACATGTCTTTTGTATATTTTGTATCTGATTTATACACAGTAAAAATAAATTTCATACAACTAATTATATATTATACAACTTATCTACAACTTTCATATATTATTTCTACCCATTTATATACAACTGCAATATCATACAACTTAAATATAATTTTTATACAAATTATATATATATATATATATATATATATATATATATATATATATATATAAAAACAACATAATACAATTTAAATATAATTTTTATACAAATTTTAAATATATATATATATATATATAAACAACATAATACAATTTACCTATAATTTAACTACAACTTTACTACAAATTCGTAAGTATAATATATGTCATGTCTTCTTTTTCTTCTTCTTCTTCTTCTTCTTCTTCTTCTTCTTCTTCTTCTTCTTCTTCTTCGAGTTTCAATCTGAAATTCAACCAAAATCAAGTCTAATCTTTACCAAAACACCCTCAAAATTGAAATATAAACTCCAAATAATATTCTCAATTGTTTGCAACAACACCCAATCCAAACAAATAATAGTTTTTAAAAACCCAAATTCGAATTCAAAGCTTCAAAAAAATTTCATGGCTGTCAATGGTGGAGAGTCAAACACCTTCAAAATTTATTGATTGACAATTTCAATTTGAACACCAATTGCGCAACATTACTGGAATCTGAACACCAATTGTGCAACACTTTCAGCTCTACATTACTGGAATTTTAATAAGCGTGGAATTGCTGCTCTCTTTCTCTTTGATCTACATTACTGGAATTAGAGAGAGACGGAGAGAGAGATCGCAGGAGGGAGAGAGAATAAGGATGAAAAATAATTGATTCCTAATATAAATGGATACTCATTTAATTCCTAAAGTGTATATAATTGGTAAATTATATATAGTATGTAATTAAATTGAAACTTGAGTAATCAGGGTAATAAAGTTTCAAATAGTGTATAGCAATGTAAAAATTTCAAGTTATATTCATAATTTAACTTTATTATATAATGAACCTAAAGCACCCACTAGGAGTCTAAGACCTAAATTTGTCAATTTTACCCCTTAGGACCTAAAGTAGTTCTATATGTTCAATATAACTTCATAAATCAAGTTGTTAGTTTTTTAATCTTTCAAGTGCAATTTCAGAAAATTCGAGTCTTAAATAGTTATATCTCTTCAACGCAATTTCAGAAATCAAGTTGTAAGTTCTTCTATCTTCAAAATGCAACTTCAGAAAATTCGAATCTTAAGCAGTTCTATCTTTTCAATTCAACTTCAGAAATCAAATTTTAAGTTCTTCTATCTTTGAAATGCAACTTCATAAAATCCGAACCTTAAGTAGTACTATTTATTCAATGTAATTTCAGAAATCGAATCTTAAGTTATGAAATATAAACTTGTTATTCTAATTTAGCATTCTAATACATGATTCAATATCCAAATCTAATCAAAATGAGCTCAAATTTTAAATATAACTTTCAATTATCACATTGAACAAATGCTAAATATCAAATTATCTAAACAATAACAAACCTAACAAACTTATTTTGCAATTAAGAAGAAGAATTACAAATCTCAAATGGTTCATCAACTTCCATTGTTGCTGCTGAGATAGCTACTAAAAGGTACGAGTATTATTTTTGAATTGTTATGACAATTTCATCTACAAACATCTTGATTATTACAGAGCATAATTTTTATTAATTTATTATATTTTCGACATTTTATGTTTGGGTCAAGCACATATAAATTTGATAATTGGGGGCGATGAAGGTCATGTGCACAAATGAGCTTTTTTCTGAACTACTATTTAAATTCTATCTTATATTAGTGTTGGAATTTTAAGTTTGTGTAGCTTAAAGAGGGTGAATGAGTAATGGAGGGGGGGAAAATGAAATATTTGAGTTTCCCTCCTTGGCAAAGAGACATTGTCCCATATTGGAGGAAGAAAAGGCTTTTAATGGGTATATATATAATTGCTCTTCTTCTAACTCTTAAAGAGTTAAGAAGAAGGCAAGCCTCGCGCCGCCGTCGTCGTGGCTCGGCTTCGGCTTATTTAGATTTGGTCAAAGATTGATCAATTAATATTTTTGGACAAATTTTTTTTAAATTATTTAATTAAATAATTAACGAAAAATTCAATCCGGAATAACCCATGACCTACGACCCGGTCCGGTCAGGCCTGTTTTCTTTCCCGGATTATTTTAAATCTGTTTTCCCTCAATATTTCAAACAACCTGTTCCAACAACCATGGCTGTTTCTGAAAGGTTGCAAACATTTTCAGAAACAATGTCAACAACTATATAAATATACTTTGAATCCCAGAATATTTCCTTACGAAATTTTCGGATCTTCTTCTTCTTCTGCACAAAAATTCCAGTGTGTTTTACAGCCTTCGAGTGGCTCGCTGTTCACCGGTGTTTTTGGTACCAGCACTCCGGTGAGTTGTTCTATTCTGGGAGGATATATTTCAGCACCTCGGGTACTTGAGGGGAATAATTTCCTTAAGGACACACTGTGTATTCAGTGAGCTCGATTTATTCCTATACTGTTTTTCCAGAATTTATTTCGTTAAACAAGTATTACTAACTTTCTGTTTTGTTTATATATTTCAAAAAATTTAATGGTTTAATTATTTATTACAGCAACCCAAATTTATAACAATTAGTCAAGTGGATTAAATGTGTCTTTATAGAATGAAAAACTAGTCCTGCGGTTTTTGAAGATGATATTTAGCCACTAGGCTAACGAGGGACAAACTTTAAATAGTGACCTCAAAAAAGGTCATAGGTTGACAAATAATTATGGTAACGAGACTTGAACTCATGACCTTTGTCACCTTATATACCATGTTTAGTTACATAGTAATTTTATTTAAAAGCTTAAATTATTAGAGAATTAATATTTTTACTTCTATTATATCCTCAACATGTACCAACCACCACTGCAACCAGCATGGCCAGAACCACCACAAGAAGCGTAGATCAAACCACCAAAGGAGTTGTAAGCAGTGGTGGAGTCAGGATCTTCGCGAAGGGGATTCAAGAAAAAAAGATCATAATTAGTGGAAATTGAACCTATGACCTTTCAAAGATTTTGAACCTCCTTGACCACTAAGCTACACTTTTGGGTTGTGTCAAGGGGGTTCAAAACTTAATATATAGAGGTAAAAAAATAGATTTTGCCTTATATATACAGTATAATTTTTCGACGAAGGGGGTTCGGGTGAACCCCTTCCGCCCCCTAAATCCGCCCCTGACTGTAAGATAGGGAAAGCTCAATATTAGAGGATATAACAACAGAGGAAGCATATGCCAAAGGGTTAACATCAAGTATGGAGAAACGGAGAAAGGAGATGGCGGCACAGGCGGTGGGACATTCACGGCGGAACTCTGACGGAGGGTTATTTTCTTGCATTGGAAATGCATATAGTATTGAGTTCAAAGTTGTCTGCAAAGCAAGTAATAATAACAACAAGAATAATCATGGGAATAGTAGTAGGATTTTTAATACTAGCAACAGAAGCAGAAAAAGTGGTCTAGTGAGACAAATTCAGCTTGAGGACAACCTTATTTTAGTACATGTAAAGTATTACAGACTAAATTAAAAGTTGTTTAAACTCGAGTAGTTTCTGCCATAATGGGCTAGTTTTACTTATAATTTTTTTGGTAATGAATTTGTTCCTTTTTCTAATTATTCCTCGCATTTTTTGAAATAGCCGGTTTTTGCATCTTTTCCGCATCTAATTCTGTATTTATTGGATCGGAAGTCATTTTTCTTTACTTATTTGAAATTTGCTTTCGTCTTATAAATTCATACTAACGTCAAGCCTATATGCAAAAAGGGTTGTGTCACGACCCGGAATTCCCATCTTCGGGACAGTGATGACGCCTAACATTTCACTTGTTAGGCAAGCCAACGTTAGAGTAATTCTTTTATCAATTTTAAACACTTTAACCAATAAGACAGAAATAAAGCTAAAGTGAAGTACGAAATAGCATAATAATCCAATATCTATTACAACCCGGATCTGGAGTCCCAAGTACACGAACTTCTTGAGATTCTACAAATAACGCTTGAAATAAATACAATTGTCTCGAATGAGACGAACAGTAAATAAGGAAGGAGGAAGGGGACTTTAAGGTCTGCGGACGCCAACAGATCTACCTCGAGTCTCCAAATAAGCTAATCCGAGCTGATGCGCATCGCGAACAATTGGGACCAGTACCATAACCTGCACAAAGAGTGCAGATTGTAGTATGAGTAAGACCGACTCAATGTACTCCGTAAGTGTCGAGCTAAATTTCGACGAGGTAGTGACGAAACTATGACACGACACCCACGTAATTAAACTTGTACAAACAAAAATATACACACAACATAACAAAAAATGAGGATTTAACATGTACTATTATAAGGGGCATACAAAAGGGGTGCAAAGTACGGTAACTACAACAGGGATTGACAACATGAAACAGTCAATAAACCTTAAGCTAGTGAAACGGATAAACATAATGAATATAAACTGCATGGCAGCACCCTTCGTGCTTTTACCCTCAACCTCACCATGAAACAGTAATAATGGCACGACATCACCCTTCGTCCTTTTACTCTCAATCTCTCCATAAAATGATAAATACGGCACCGCATCACCCTTCGTACTTTTACTCTCAATTTCATCATGAAATGATAAATACGGCACGACATCACCCTTCATGCATTAACTCTCTTCCTCATTATATATAAATCAACAAATGGAACAATAATCGGCACGACATCACCCTTTATGCATTAACACTCTCTCCCTTACTATGAAGCAATAAATATAAACATTTGGGAAAAAGAATAATCATGAATAACCCTTACGTCAATAACGTTTTTACAATACCGGGCCTCAACTTCCAATAATATTCAATTATCACGAATAATTCATAAATGCGGAAAAAATGATCAATTAAGTAATAAACTAGTCTAGACATGGATATCATAATCAAAGAAGGAAATAAATCACGAGAAACAAGTTCCAACAGCATGCTTTAACCCAACAACAACGCATAAGTATTCGTCACCTCACATATACATTGTATCTAACATTTAAACACGTAGCAAATAGGCAAAAAAGTCCTAATCCCTCAAGTCAAGGTTAACCACGACACTTACTGTCATGACCCAAAATCCACGTGACCGGCACACTACCCGACCCGAGCGAACCAAATCATGTGATGCACCCAAATCATAAGCATGAAAATCAATTTAACCGCGGAAGCTCCTTGAAAATCATATACATTTTCAAGTTAAATGATAAAATATTTTCCAATTCAAAATCACACATGATGTCTTTCATGACAATAACAATGAGACTAAGTAAAATAAATATACGTTCATGTATGTCGTGTACAATCCCGTTACTATAACCTTTCACAACTATCTATGGAGCCTCTATACCAAAGAATAGAACCAACTGTTGGAGTAATTCCAACAAAATAAAATAAGGAAGAACATGATAGCTACCACGAAATAAAAGTGGTGCTTCATAATACCTTGGAAAAAGAGTCATCCTGGCCTGACCACATGCCACGTATCATACATCATCCTGAAACATGTAAAGTAAGTAGGGCCCTGGAGAGGGGCCCCTAAGGGCTGAGTACACCATAACGGTACTCGATAAATATCATAGACTCTCTCCAAGTCAAGTTCTTGGGACAAAATTTATAAAAAATAATGCACCAATATTTGATATAAAACGATAAGAAATTTTATCAATTCACGACCCTTGTTATTTTAAATAATAACCAAGTGAGATATAACCCACAATATAAGCTTTTAAAATATTTATATCAATCCAAGATTTCGAATAAAATCATACAAAATTATTCCATTTGCTTTAAGTCATCGAAATCACTTTCGGCTCCTTAGGCCTAAACATAAGGAAATCATCCTTACCTTTTACTTGGAGTACTATACCATCACCGATAAAATAAGGTCAACTAGGTTATGTACTTAGCGGCAAGTATCATATACCCTACTTGCTCAGGTCGTCTCATCGTAGTGCCATACGAATCGACTCAGCCATGCTAATAATAGCACAAAATAGTACTAGCTCGAGGAAGAGCACTCTGCCGTAGTTTATACCACAAAGTGGCCATCTACGCCTACACCATCACGTATAGTTTCATGACAACGAACACGATATATCCGAAGTCAATCTCGGTGAACACAAGTAACTCCTAAAATATTTGATACTTCAAAATAGATTCATAGCATAGTAGCCTCAAATGATCTATTTTTATCAAATCATAGTATTTATAGAAAATCTAAATCCTTTGAACAAAATTTAAATAAATAACCTTTTACATGCTAAAGATTTTAGCAATTTAACATCAATCTTTAAAAGACACCATAAGTATTATTTTGTTCGTCAATTTTCAAAAGAGATAATTTTCATGAAAATTTGTCTTTAGCAATCAAATATGTATACTCTGTAAGTTTTGATAAAAACTTATAACATTTACCTTGAGTGTCACTTTGCCAAGAAGATTTAAAATAAAATTTTATAAAACGGCATGACACTACATGTGCAGCATAATATTCTAGTACATGGAGACATCCGTACTTGTTTGTCCCCACAAGCATGAAAGCACATTTGCAAACAACATAAGTATTAACTCGAAACATGCTTTTAGAGAAAGTCCCTAAGTTTTAATCAATTTACCTCTCTTCGCTTTATTAACATTCACAAGCTTTCAATACTCCTCCATCATTCCAATGTTGATTAAAATGCTCAATACCACCAACAAGTCGATATCTACAATTAGATATCCTAACTACATCAGAATATGACCTAAGATATTGATCAACATCCTTATATGTCTCACAAGTTGGCTACAAGCCTCCAACAACTCAAATCGCCAAATAGTTTTACATGCTAAACCATTCAACTTCATTCTTATGTTTTAATGCCCATTCAGAGTCATTAATGATACTACATTAATTGTCCATTGCCATCAAGTTACTATTCATCGTCTTCCTTAATCAACACTTGCAAAATATACAATTCGGGTAATTACTTAGTTGATCACTTCCATCTTTTTCTAACAAATAATTCCATAGGTTTATTGTATTCATAAATTTCATCGTTAAGATTACCATTCATATTCTCTCTTATTTTCTCAAAAGTACTATTCATGCCATGAACTAGAGTTTTATAATCCAATCGTTCAACCATTAAAACTTGTAACAAATGCTTCAAATACTTCTAACTACTCATAATAAACGAGTTTGAAGCATTGGAATTACCTCTAGTAGATCAATCTTGAAAAATCACAACTTTGGTGATTTTTGTGTTCTTGAAGAGTTGATGAAGAAATATAGTATTTGGATGTAAGAATGATGTTAGAATTCATGTATATTGAGTAATAATCAACCAAAAACATCATTAACAACTTACCTTAGTTGATTGGACTTGATTTGAGCTCAAATTTGCCCCTTCACCTCAAGAACCCTAACCCCCAAATACTCAAAATACTCCCCTCCCCCTACCTTGTATTTATAGGCCAGATTTCTAGGTTTCGGATGCGGACCTGGATGCTTCGCATCCCCACTTCACTCATCTTTGAAGCTCGTGTAATGACCCAACCGATTATTTTAACTTTTAGAACTCTGTTCCCTAAAATAAAACTCCCCGTATGTACTTTTAATGATTTATGACTTGCGGAGATGGTTGGTTCGGGACTTAGAAGTGTTCGGGTTGAAATCGCAACACTTGGTTCCTTAAGTTGGCCTTAAAGTGCTAAGTTTGACTTCAGTCAACATTGTGAGAAAACGACCCCAAAATCGGGATTTGACGGTTCCAATAGCTCCGTATGGTGATTTTGGACTTAGGAGCGTATTCGGAATTTTATTTGGAAGTCCGTAGTTAAATTAGGTTTGAAATGGCTAAAACAAGAATTTAAGTTTGGAGGTTTGACCGGGGTGTTGACTTTTTGACATTGGAGTCGGAATCTAGTTCCGAAAATTTTCATAGCTCTCTTATGTCATTTATGACTTGTGTGCAAAATTTGAGGTCAATCGAACTTGATTTGATAGGTTTCGGTACCGAATGTAGAAATTGAAAATCTTAAGTTTCATTAAGCTTGAAGTGGAGGATGATTCGTGATTTTAGCATTGTTTGGTGTAATTTGAGAGTTCGACTAAGTTCGTATGATGTTTTGGGACTTGTTAGTGTAATTGGTTGAGGTCCCGAGGGGCTCGTGTGAGTTTCGGACGACTAATAGATCACTTTTGGCCTTTGGGAGACTGTTGATACCTGCTAGTATTTTTCTTCTGATTTCCTTATACACGATCGCGTAAGTTGTTCTGCGATCGCGTAGTGTAAATTAGGTAGAGAAGACTTTGTTCTACGCGATCCGTGAGACAGTCTGCGATCACGTAGGCTTGTTTGAGGCATTGATGTTTTTGTTCTTCGCGATCGCGTGAATAGGGATGCGATCGCGTAGGTGTGGGAATTTGGTATTTGCGACCGCGTGGAGTAGGTCGCGTTCGCATAGAGTAAGTGGAGCAGCAGGGAAGGCCACGCGTTTGTGCTTCGCGATCGTGTGAAATGGTTTGCGATCGCGTGGGCCTGTAGGTTTGAACTTCGCGATCGCGTGGCATTGTTTGCGATCGCGTAGGGTTATTTTCTGGGCGGAAAATTTTGTGCTACGCGATCGCGTGAGGGAGTTCGCGATCGCGTAGAAGAAATCACTGGGCATATAGTTTAAGTTCTGAAAATGGTACTTTGTCCCATTTTCCATTTTCAATGATCTGGAGCTCAGATTTGGACGATTTTTGGGAGATTTTCAGAGAAAACAACGGGGTTAGTGTTCTTAACTCAATATTGGTTAAATTACCCGAATCCATCACTATTTTTATTATTTAATTGGTGAATTGAGTTGGAAAAGTTTGAAAACCCTATTGGATAGATTTGGGAATTTGATGGTCGAATTGTTATCGGAATTTAGTGACTTTGATATGTGTAGACTCGTGATTGAGTGGGCGTTCATATTTCGTAATTTTCGTCGGATTCTGAGATAATTTTTGAATTAATTTTGGATTTTCATTGAAAAATGTAGTATTTTCTAATAGAATTTATTCCTATTAATTTTAGTGATTGTATCAAATTATTTTGGCTAGATTCGAGCCAAACAGAGTTGGATAATCGTGGAAAAGGCCTTTTAGTGGATTAAATTGGAGCAAATTGAGGTAAGTCTTTTGTCTAATCTTGTGAGGGGAAAATTACCCCATAGGTAATTAATTTAATAATTATTGCTAATTGTGGGGGCTACTTACGCACGAGGTAACGAGAGTTCGTGTGTAGCTACTATTAATGCTAAAGTGTCACGACCCAAACCGATGGGCCGTGACGAGTGTCCGAGTTCTACATATCGAACACCCCTAAGCATTCGTCTAAGATATAAATATGAAATAAGTGTAGGTCATGCATAAAGTCTGAAAATAAACTACTAATTCATATGAACAACCTACGTGAGAAAACATGCCCAAAAGACATATATATATATATATATATATATATATATATATATGTGGAATACAGTAGGGCTAGCCGACAAGGCCACATACTATCTAACTATACATGACTGTCTACATACCTCTATTATAGTGTACAATTATAGAAAGGACGGGACTGGGCTCCGTCGTACCCATATATGTATGTAAACACATCGTACCAAAACTCAAAGCAGCTCCGGATCAAATGGAGCACACCAACTCTGACTGATCAAGGATCCTAAGAAGGGGGACCGTCAGCCTCTCTACCTGCACCTGCAGGCATGAAACGCAGCATCCCCAGTCAAAAAGGGACGTCAATACGAATAATGTACTGAGTATGTAAAACATGAAAATCAGTACATAAAAGTCATAGATGAAACATGGGGTAAAGAATTCTACCTGTGAGTCTAAATAACCTTGTGAATCCTAAAACATTTATAATATCATGCATGTGCGTGTAAATGTCGTATCATGCATAGGTATAGGTGTACATAACATCATCAAGCCTCTGAGGGCATCCCATCATATCATCTCGGCCACTGTGGGCAAATCATCAACGTATACCAGCTGATCAAGTGGTGGTGCGTATATAACGCCTTAACCTTTTACCATATCCCATATACATATAATATATGCGTATATAACGCCTTCTGGTCATGGGTCAATGTACATGTATAAATGCATGAAATGCATAAGAAATGTGTTAATAAGATTTCTCGAATATCATAAAATCAATATGCCTTTCGGACAAACTTTATCAAATACGTATTTTTCCGAGACACATGAATAGAGGATATAATAATAATTCACATAGGGAATCAAGAATATAGACACCCCTAGTATTTCTATGAATAGAGTCATTTATGAAAGTTGCGTATTTTGCTCGTTTCGTTTGTATCATTTTGATCATGCCAAAAAGAAAGAAGGGATAGCCTTAACATACCTCAAGTCGTCAATACAACTCAACAACAAGCTTATGACAACTAGCGCGCCAACCATATAGCAAAGAAATACGTGTACAATTTAGATGGCAGTAGTATATTACGTATCTCAAACGATAACTCGATTCTAAAATAAAACGGGCAGCATTTCCCCTGATTTTACTGCTCCCTCAAGCCTACTATAGGCGAGATACAAACATAATACAATAAGCAACTCAAAACCAACCTAATTACAATCCGGGGCCTTCAATACAATAAAACCCCCAAATATACCATAATACACCCAATCAACAAGTTATCAATTAGCCTGCAACTACAACGACGAGCGACCAACCTACTACCCTACCACATGTGGTGTTTCTCCACGCCATTTTTATCCTTCCAAACTCCATAAATCAGCAGCACAATAGACAGCCCAAAATCAACACAAAACAGCCCACAAAACAGTCCACTACAAGTCAAATAACTCGAACTCACGGCTTCCAATCACCGTCCCGTAATGTCTAACTATTAGGAAACGCATTTATCAACTTTTCTTTATATTTTAAAGCTTAAATACAGAAATTAGGAATTTTATCAACTATTAAATACATTCCAAAACTCAAACTACAAAGAAAAAGAGAGGCGATATAGTGATACTTACGTCGTAGGGATTGTTCTGATGTTATCGCTTCTCGATTTCGTACCTGGGATGCTAATATTATTTGATGCTATTAGAGAGCTCAAGGACCTTTTTTTTATGGTGCCTCTGGTCAGATTCTAAGTAAAATGAAGAGAGAGAGACGAGTTAAAACATATTTATCAAACTTTTCAAAAGCCAAAAGGTGCTAGCTTGGTACCCTCTCATTCGCCCATCTTCCGACATTTATATCTTTTTATCCGGATGTTGTATGAATGAACGGTTAAGAGCGTTGGAAACTAAATTCCAAGACCTTCAATTTGGTATATAATATGTCTGAAAAAGACCCCATATAGCACATGAAATTTATTTCTCAAAAAGCTCTATTATAGGGCAAATTCTTAGTCGGTTTTTCCGCAACATTAATCCGATTTTTCCCAAACTTTATGTGTTTATCCAAACATCATATATAGTCATATTATGACTTTAAACTCATTTAAATCATGATTAACAAGTCTCACATTCATTATACGTCACCTTGGGACGTACAGGGTGTAACAATCTTCCCCCATTAGAAACATTCGTCCTCGAATGTTAAACTCCTAGAGATTTATAGAAATTTTGGCAGTCTCCTCTGTAATGGTACCACTACCAACCTGTCAGACAGAAAACCCAATAATACAAATCCACACATGTCCACAATTATCAATAACACCAATAGTCTCACACGACCAATGACAATAACTAACATAAGAATCAAGTACCATATACGTACCTAAGGTTGTGATGTCTTAGTCCGATCCTCCTCCGGAAGCGGAAAAAAGTGAGGATACCTAGACTTCATGTCTTCTTCAGCTTCCCAAGTCATCTCCTCCTTATTATTGTTCCTCCAAAGTACTTTAACCGAAGATACGTCTTTAGTTCTCAATCTCCGAACTTGTCTATCTAGTATAGCAATGAGAGCTTCCTCATATGATAGATGCTCTGTGACCTGAATATCGTCAACTGGAATGGCTCTAGAAATATCTCCAATATATTTGCAGAGCATAGACACGTGAAAAACTGGATGTACTGACTCCAAGTTGGAAGGCAAGTCTAACTCATATGCTACCTGACCTACTCTGCGTATGATTTTATAAGGTCTAATGTACCGAGGGCTAAGGTTTCCTTTCTTACCGAATCTCATAATGCCTTTTATCGGTGATACCTTTAGGAATACCTAGTCATCTATCTGAAACTCCAAGTCTCATCGTCAATTATCTGCATGTGACTTTTGACGACTCTGAGCTGCTAATAGCCTTTCCCGTATAAGCTTAATCTTCTCAACTGCTTGTTGTACCAACTCTGGTCCTACTAAATTAGTTTCCCCAACCTCGAACCATCCGATAGGTGACCTACTGTAACGACCCGACTTGTCATTTTAAGAATTTATGCCCCGTCTGGCGGCATAAGGCCATGGGCAGCTTCTTATTATGTGTATTGACTTGCGTGCCTGGTTGAATTTAGTACCGGATGATTTGGAGTGATTTGGGACACTTGGTCCCCAAAACGGAAGCTTAAGTCTTAGGATTTTTACCGTAGTCGGAACTGTGTGAAGACGACTCCGAAATGGAATTTTTATAATGTCAATAGCTCCGTATGGTGATTATGGACTGAGGAGCGTGTCTGGAAAATTATTTGGAGGTCAGTAGAGGAATTTAGCTTGAAATGGCGAAAGATGAATTTTTGGGAAGTTTGGCCGGGGGGGGTTGACTTTTTGATATCGGACTGAAAATTTGATTCGGGAAATCGGAATAGCTTCTTTATGTTAATTATGACTTATGTGCAAAATTTGAAGTTATTCCAGATTAATTTGATGTGTTTCGGCTCAAGATATAGAGTTTGAAATTTCAAAGTTCATTAGACCTGAATTGGGGTATGATTCGTGGCTTTGATATTGTTTGATGTGATTTGAGGCCTCGAGCAGGTTCGTGTTATGTATTGGGACTGGTTGGTACGATTGGACGGGGTCCCAGGGGCCTCGGGTTTGATTCGGGGTGGTTTCGGACCAAGTTTGGGTGTTTTGATGCTGCTGGTTTCTGGTTCTGGTGTTGTTATTCACGTTCGCGAAGAAGGATTTTGCTGTTAGGATTTTGTTCTTCGCGTACGCGAAGAAGGAAATTTTGTTGTTCGTCGTCTGATTTTAGATTCTCATATCTCGCAATCTATAAGGAATTTGGAGATGATCCAAAAATAAAATTTGTAGATCTTTGTGTCTAGTTTTCAGAAAGATAAACCATTTATCATTTTGATTTGTGTACAAAAAGTTATGGTGGATACACTATAGGCTATCCGGGAAGAGTTTGGAAATCTCTGTTGCACAAGGCTAACTTTGGAAGCTTATATCTCATAATCTATAAGGAATTGGGAGATGAGAAACAAATGAAAGTTATATTCCTTGGAGTCTAGTTTTCAAAAAGTTAAACCATTTATCATTTGGAGTTTTGTACAAAAAGTTATGGTAGATACACTATAGGCTATTCGGGAAGAG
This sequence comes from Nicotiana tomentosiformis, assembly GCF_000390325.3. Lineage (NCBI taxonomy): Eukaryota > Viridiplantae > Streptophyta > Magnoliopsida > Solanales > Solanaceae > Nicotiana > Nicotiana tomentosiformis. The sequence continues at coordinate 96,386,887 of NC_090813.1, read as the reverse complement.
TTTGGAAATCTCTATTGCATAGGGCTGATTTTGGAATCTTATATCCTGTAATCTATAAGGAAATGGGAGATGTGCAATAAATGAAAGTTATAGCTCTTGGAGTCTAGTTTTCAGAAAGTCAAACCATTCATTATTTGGAGTTTTGTACAAAAAGTTATGACCATTATACTAAAAGATGTCTGGAAAGAGTTTGAAAATGACTTTTGAAGAATTTGTTCATCGGGAACGCGAGGGGAGTCTCGCGAACGCGAAGAACAAACCCCTGGGCAGTAGAATAAAGTCCAAATTCGTGTCATTCTTCCATTTTTGGACCAAGAAAGCTCGGGTGAGGCAAATTTTTGAGAGTTTTTCAAGGAAAACATTGGGGTAAGCATTCCTAACTTGATTTTGGTTAAATTACATGAATCTATTGTTGTTTTTATCACTAAATTAGTGAATTAGGTTGAAAAATTTAGAAAACCCTCTTGGTTTAAATTTAAGATTTGGAGGTCGATTTGTTATTGGAATTCGATAAAATTAGTATGGTTGAACTCGTATCAGAATGGGCGTTCAGATTTCATAAAAATTATGTCGGGTTCCGAGAGGCGGGTCCCGCATTGACTTTTGTTAACTTTTGGGAATAAAATTTCAAGTCGACGTATTATTATCCGGAATTGTTTTCGATGAATTTTAATGAAGTTATACAATTAATTTGGATAGATTTGAGTTGTCCGGAGGTCAATTCAAGCAAGAAGGCTATTTTGGAATATCGGCCTAACTTCAAAAAGGTAAGTGTCTTGCTTAACCTCGAGTGGGGGAATTACCCCTTAGGCATCTAGTCTTATGTGTCATTTGTGAAATGTGAAAAATCGTGTACGCGAGGTGACGAGTACGTACTTGGCTTATATGTGTAAATTTTATTAAGTTAAAGTCCTGAGCATATTGTGTGGTAAATTGGGTAATTGTTGGTATATATTTAATCATCTAATTGTCGTGCCTAAATCCTTGTTGTTGTTGAATCTGTTGTTATATGACAATTTGATGTGATTATTACTTGATTATTTATGTAATTCCGTGAATTTGTTGGTTTGATAATTATTGGAATTTAATTTCATTATGGATTTTTCCTCTGCAAATAATTAATTAAATGAGCTTAAGAAGAGGTGTTTATATAATTATTGAAAATTTAAATTTAATGAAGACTTTGCTTTATGTTGAGTAATTTCTATCTCTATTTATTACTTTTGGTGTTGTACACATTGTGTGGAGCTTTTGGCTATTTGTTGTGAAATTAATTGACTTGGTTGTAGCTTTAGAATTTGGTTGTTTCCATTGGGCAAATTATGATATGAATTGATTTTGTTATGTTGCTGTGATAATTTTCCGTGTAAATTGTTGTGTTGTGTGAGTTGTTATTTTGGGGAGATAAGGGTGGCATTTCACTGTTGATATTATGTGGTTATAAGGGTGGCATTTCACTGTTGTGTTTGTTGGAATATTGTCTGAGCGGAGCGATAAGGGTGGCTATAGGAGCGATAAGGGTGGCAATAGGAGCGATAAGGGTAGCTATTGGTATTGTCTGGGCGGAGCGATAAGGGTGGCTATAGGAGTGATAAGGGTGGCAATAAGAGCGATAAGGATGACTATTGTGAGGGACGATTTGTGATGATGTGGGCTTGTGGTGTTGATAATTTTCACGTGATGTCGTGATTTTCTTGTGTTTACTTTTATACTTTGTGCAATTTGTCTTGTTGTTGGTAAATTGATAACAATCTGATTTATGTTTGAAATTGAGAGCATGTGGCTATTGCCAGGCGGTTTATAAAATGAAATGTGGGCACGAGGTGCCGTGAGTAAATAATGAGGATATTTGGCACGTGAATTGTCCGTGTAGTTGTGATATGAAATGTGGGCATGAGGTGATGTGATGAAATAATAATGATAATTGGCACATGAATTGTCAGTGCAGTTGTGATATGAATGAGGGCACGAGGTGCCGGGGAAATATGATGATTTAATTATAGGCACGAGGTGCCGTGGAAATATGAAAAAGGACCGAGACCCGTATTTTTATGATTATGAAATGAGGTGTCACATGGTGACTTTTTAATTGAAACAATTATATTCAAAATATTTATTTGGAAGGATTTTTACTTAGAAAGTATTATATTTGAAAGATATTTATTTGAGGAAATTATATTTGAAAAGATTTATTGAAAGAATTATATTTGAAAAATAATTATTTGAGAAAATTATATTTGAAAGAGAGTTATCTAGAAGAATTATACTTGAAAGTGGGTTGCTCTAGTGGTAAGCACCCTCCACTTCCAACCAAGAGGTTGTGAGTTCGAGTCACCCCAAGAGCAAGGTGGGGAGTACTTGGAGGGAGGGAGCCGAGGGTCTATCGGAAACAGCCTCTCTACCCCAGGGTAGGGGTAAGGTCTGCGTACAAACTACCCTCCCCAGACCCCACTAGTGGGATTATACTGGGTTGTTGTTGTTGTTGTTGTTGTTATCTGGAAGAATTATATGCGAAAGACATTTATTTGAAGGACTTGATTTAATTGGGTGTAATTGTGTTTATTAATTGTTGAATGATATTAATGGTATTCTTGTTGTCTGTTGTGCATATCACTGGTTGTTTTATCCTGCCCTTATTATTATTTATTTCCTATTATTTTGTATATTATATTGCACAGGTTATTAGACTAGTGAGTGTCTTGACTGTACCTCGTCTCTACTCCATTGAGGTTAGTCTTGATACTTACTGGGTACTGATCGTGGTGTACTCATACTACACTTCTGCACATTTTTGTGCAGAGCCAGGTATTGGAGACATCAGACTTGAGAAGAGTTAAAGCGGGATCGTAAGGATTCAAGGTAGAGTTGCTTGGTCGTCGCAGTCCCTTGGAGTCTTTTCATTTCATTGTACTGTTAATTTTAATCAAATAGTATTGTATATTCGGTCCTCGTGATCATTCCATGTATTCAGTTAGAGTTTGTGACTCAGTACTGCCAGTCTTGGGAGGTTGTACTTTCATATTTGTTCCGATGTTAGTTTTGGTTACTTATTTAATTAAAAAGTATGGCTCCAAAAATGTAATTAAAATCGGCTTACCTAGTCTTAGAGACTAGGTGCCATCACGACACCTGTGGTGGGATTTTGGGTCGTTATACCTACACTTTCGTCCGTAAAGAGCTTCGTATGGAGCCATCTGAATGCTGGAATGATAACTATTATTATATGCGAACTCAATAAGTGGAAGATGATCATCCCAGTTACCCCTGAAGTCTAAGACTTATTTGAGTCCCCAATCCTTTTTGGAAGGACCTCCAGAAATTAGCTGTAAATTTAGCACCTCTATCTGAGATAATAGATATAGGGACACCATGAAGTCGTACTATCTTCGTAATGTAAATCCTTGCATAATTCTCTGTTGAATACGTAGTCCTGACAGGCAGAAAATGGGATGATTTTGTAAGTCCATCAATAATAGCCCATATAGAATCGAACTTACGCTGGGTACGAGGTAAGCCTATGATGAAATCCATGTTAATCACTTCTCATTTCCAAGTTGGAATCTCTATAGCTTGCAATAATCCACCGTTTTCTGATGCTCAATCTTAACCTGCTGACAATTTGGGCACTGAGCAACAAACTTTGCTATATCCTTCTTCATTCTGTCCCACCAGTATATTCCCCTGATATCATGATACATCTTCGTTTCTCCTGGATGAATGGAATAACGAGAATAGTGAGCTTCTCCCATAACCTGTTGGCGCAACCCTACTACATTCGGAACACATAATCGACCTCGATATCTGAGGACTCCATCTCCTGTAATCTCCAATGGTGTCTTCTCCTTTTGAGGGGTTGTATCTCTGTAGTGAGCTAGCACAGGATCTTCATACTGGTGTTCCTTCACTTCAGTTACTAGAGAGGATGTTGTCGTGTCCTGAATAGTAACTCCGGTACCACTTGAATCTAATAATCGAACTCCAAGATTAGCTAGCTGATGAATTTCACAAGTTATCTCACTCTTCTCTAGTTGTAAATATGATAAGCTACCCTTAGATCTACGACTGATGGAGTCGGCTACTACATTCGCCTTTCCTGGATAGTATAAAATATCAACATCATAGTCTTTTAGTAGCTCCAACCATCGCATCTGACGTAAATTCAATTCCTTTTGCTTGAATATATACTGAAGGCTATTATGGTCCGTATAGATATCAACATGAATGCCATAAATATAGTGCCTCCACATCTTTAGTGCATAAATCACCGCGGCTAACTCTAAATCGTGGATGGGGTAATTCTTCTCGTGGTTTCTTAGTTGTCTAGAAGAATAAGTGATAACCTTACCATGCTGCATCAATACACAACCCAATCCAATGCCTGAAGCGTCACAATAGATAGCATAACCATCGGTCTCTTCTGGAAGTGTCAGAACCAGTGCTGAAGTCAATTTGTCCTTCAATGCCTGGAAACTCCTCTTACAAGCATCAGTCCACTGAAACTTGGTTGCCTTCTTAGTCAACTTTGTCAATGGTGCTGAAAGGGAAGAAAACCCCTCTACAAATCTACTGTAATAACCTGCCAAACCCAGGAAGCTACGAACCTCTGTCGGTGTCGTGGGTCTAGGCCAAGTCTTCACTGCCTCAATCTTCTGTGTATCGACCCAGATACCCTCACCCCAAATAATATGACCAAGGAAGGCTACAGAATTCAACCAGAATTCACATTTAGAGAATTTTGCATACAACTTCCTTTCTTGTAGATCTCTGAGCACAATATGCAAATGATCTGCATGCTCAGCCTTTGAACGAGAATAAACCAAAATATCATCTATAAATACAATCATGAACAGATCTAGAAAGGGTCCGAACACACGGTTCATCAAGTCTATGAATACCGTTGGGGCATTAGTCAAACCGAATGACATAACACGAAACTCAAACTATCCGTATCTAGTCCTGAATGCTGTCTTCGGAATTTTCTTTTCTCTAACTCTTACCTGATGGTACCTCGACCTCAAGTCTATCTTTGAGAAACACCTGGCACCCTGCAACCGATCAAACAAATCATCAATCCTCGGGAGTGGGTACTTATTCTTGATCGTCTCCTTATTCAACTGTTTGTAATCAATACACATCCATAAGGAACCATCTTTCTTTCTCACAAATAACACAAGTTCTCCCCACGGTGATGTACTGGGTCTGATAAAGCCATTTTCAAACAAATCCCTCAGTTGTTCTTTCAACTTTCTCAGCACTGCAGGTGCCATTCTATAAGGAGGAATAGATATCGACTGAGTATCTGGTAATGTGTCAATAGCAAACTCAATCTCCCGCTCTGGCGGAAGGTCTGGAAGCTCATCGGGAAACTCATTAACCACCGGAATAGATTGAAGAGTCGTTGACTCTGCTTTCACATCCTGTACCCGAACTACGTGATAAATATAGCCCTTTTTGATCATCTTCCTTGCCTTGAGATAGGATATAAACCTACCTCTCGGCGATGTAGTATTACCTTTCCACTCTAGAACTGGCTCCCCTGGAAACTGGAACCGAACCATCTTTGATCTACAATCAACGTTAGCATAACAAGAAGCCAACCAATCCATACCCATTATAACATCAAATTCTACCATATCTAGCTCAATTAGGTCCGCTACTGTAGAATGGCTAAGAACTCCTACTATACAATCTCTATATACCCGTCTAGCTATCACTGGATCCCCAGCAGGTGTAAACACCTCAAAAGGTTTAATCAACTCGGGTTCTATCCCAAACTTGCTAGCAACCAATGGAGTGACATACGATAATGTGGAACCTAGATCAATCAATGCATATACATCATATGAAGAGACTGATAATATATCTGTAACAACATCAGGTGACGACTCCTGATCCTGTCGACCCGCTAATGCATAAATGTGGTTCTGAGGACCGCTCGAGCTGGATGCTCCACTTCTGCCTCTACCACGACCGGCTGGTGCCTGTGATCCTTGCCTAGGGGGGCGTACTGATGATGACGAACCAGCTATAGATCCCGCTGGCTAAACTATACCTGCACCACCTCTCGTCGGACAATCTATCATAACGTGCCCTGGATAACCACAAGTATAACAAACACCCAACCCCACGAGGTACTCCCCGACATGATGCTTACCACACTGAGCACATCGTGGCAAGGGTGGCTTCATCTAACTTGACTCACCCCTATACTGAGAATGAGAGGCCCTGGAACTCTAACTGGGCCTTGAATATGTGGAACGATCAAATCTCCTACCGGAAAATTGAGGGGGTGCACTAGCTGATGGCTGAGCTGGATACCTCGGGTACTACTGTCTCTGACCACCTCGAAACTCACCAGAAGGACCTAAAGATCTCGCTCTCTTACTCTGGCCCCCTATCATGCTCACAATCGGCCCTCTACTTCTGCTTATGCTCCTCTACACCCTGAGCGTATGCTTGAATACGAGAAATATCAATGCCTGGATGAAGTGAGACCGACATACAGTCATTGAGCAGGTGCAGATCCAACCCCACCACGAACCGGTGAACCCGATCCTCCATCTTAACTGCAGTAGTGGGAGCATACCTAGCCAAAGAATCAAACTTAAGGTTGTACTCCCGAACACTCATATTACCCTGTCGAAGGGTCAAGAACCTATCAACTCTGTCCCGTCTAAGCTCTGGTGGCAAATAATGATGAAGAAAAGCCTTTGTAAAATCCTGCCATACTGCTGGAAGGGCATCCTCACCTCTGGACAACTCCCAAGACTCGTACCAATTAATTGCAATATCCCGAAGTCTATAGGAAGCTAGCTAAACTGACTCAGTCACAGTGTCTTTCATTACCCTCAAAGTCCTCTGCATCCTATCGACAAATACCTGAGGGCCCTCATTTGTATCTTCTCCAGTGAATATTAGAGGGTCCAAATTAATGAAATCACGAACTCTCGCACTAATGGCCCTATCTGCATGACCAATACCAATCTCCTGACCCGGTGCATCTGGATAAGGAGCTGGGGGTACTGGAGCAGGTGCCCCTCAGATCTCCTCTGGAGAGGGCAGGGTATGTGAAGTTTGAGATGGAGTCTCACTATGCGACTCTCCCCGAGACCTGGTAACTCGTGGCACTCAACTTGTAGTCTCATCATCCACAGACTTGCCCTTCTGGGCGGCTGTAGCCTTTTTGGGCATCGCTGAAAACATAACATGTTGTTAGGAAAATGAGTTCTTATATCGCACGATCTAAGATAAGAAAGAAAAGTAACCATCCTAAATATCTTGTAGCCTCCTGCCTATAAGTGTGGTGCACAACACACCCATAGACAAGACTCTACTAGACACAGTCTATAGACAACCCTAGGACAGAACTGCTCTGATACCACTTTTGTCACGACCCAAACCGATGGGCCGTGACGACTGCCCGAGTTCTACCTATCGAACATCCCTAAGCATTCATCTAAGATATAAACATGAAATACATGTAGGTCATGCATAAAATCTGAAAATAAACTACTAATTCATATGAACAACCTACGTGAGAAAACATGCCCAAAAGACATATATATATATATGAAATATGGTAGGGCTAGCCGACAAGGCCACAAACTATCTAACTATACATGACTGTCTACATACCTCTATTATAGTGTACAATTGTATAAAGGACGGGACTGGGCTCCGTCGTACCCATATATGTATGTAAACACATCGTACCAAAACTCAAAGCAGCTCCGGATCAAATGGAGCACACCAACTCTCGCTGATCAAGGATCCTAAGAAGGGGGGTCGTCAGCCTCTCTACCTGCACCTGCATGCATGAAACGCAGCATCCCCAGTCAAAAAGGGACGTCAGTACGAATAATGTACTGAGTATGTAAAGCATGAAAATCAGTACATAAAAGTCATAGATGAAACATGGGGTAAAGAATTCTACCTATGAGTCTAAATAACTTTGTGAATCCTAAAACATTTATAATATCATGCACGTGCATGTAAATGTCGTATCATGCATAGGTATAGGTGTACATAACATCATCAAGCCTCTGAGGGCATCTCATCATATCATCTCGGCCACTGTGGGCAAATCATCAACGTATACCAGCTGATCAAGTGGTGGTGCGTATATAACGCCTTAACCTTTTCCCATATCCCATATACATATAATATATGCGTATATAACGCCTTCTGGTCATGGGTCAATGTACATGTATAAATGCATGAAATGCATAAGAAATGTGTTAATAAGATTTCTCGAATATCATAAAATCAATATGCCTTTCGGACAAACTTTATCAAATACGTATTTTTCTGAGACCCATGAATAGAGGATATAATAATAATTCACATAGGGTATCAAGAATATAGACACCCCTAGTATTTCTATGAATAGAGTCATTTATGAAAGTTGCGTATTTTGCTCGTTTCGTTTGTATCATTTGGATCATGCCAAAAAAAAAGAAGGGATAGCCTTAACATACCTCAAGTCGTCAATGCAACTCAACAACAAGCTTATGACAACTAGCGCACCAACCATATAGCAAAGAAATACGTGTACAATTTAGATGGCGGTAGTATATTACGTATCTCAAACGATAACTCGATTCTAAAATAAAACGGGCAGCATTTCCCCTAATTTTACTGCTCCCTCAAGCCTACTATAGGCGAGATACAAACATAATACAATAAGCAACTCAAAACCAACCTAATTACAATCCGGGGCCTTCAATACAATAAAACCCCCAAATATACCATAATACCCCCAATCAACAAGTTATCAATTAGCCTGCAACTACAACGACGAGCGACCAACCTACTACCCTACCACATGTGGCGTTTCTCCACGCCATTTTTATCCTTCCAAACTCCATAAATTAGCAGCACAATAGACAGCCCAAAATAAACACAAAACAGCCCACAAAACAGTCCACTACAAGTCAAATAACTCGAACTCACGGCTTCTAATCACCGCCCCGTGAGGTCTAACTATTAGGAAACGAATTTATCAACTTTTTTTTATATTTTAAAGCTTAAATACAGAAATTAGGAATTTTATTAACTATTAAATATATTCCAAAACTCAAACTACAAAGAAAAAGAGAGGCGATATAGTGATACTTACATCGTAGGGATCGTTCTGATGTTATCGCTTCTCGATTTCGTACCCGGGATGTTAATATTATTTGACGCTATTAGAAAGCTCAAGGACATTTTTTTATGGTGACTCTGATCAGATTCTAATAAAATGAAGAGAGAGAGAGAGACGAGTTAAAACATATTTATCAAAATTTCAAAAGCCAAAAGGTGCTAGCCTTGCACCCTCTCATTCGCCCATCTTCCGACGTTTATATCTTTTTATTCGGATGTCGTATGAATGAACGGTTAAGAGCATTGGAAACTACATTCCAAGACCTTAAATTTGGTATATAATATGTTAGAAAAATACCTCATATATTAGACTTAATTTATTTCTCAAAAAGCTGTGTTATATGGCAAATTCTTAGTCGGTTTTTTCGCAACTTTAATCCGATTTTTTCCAAACTTTATGTGTTTTATCGAAACATCATATATAGTCATATTATGACTTTAAACTCATTTAAATCATGATTAACAAGTCGCATATTCATTATACGTCACCTTGGAACGTACAGGGTGTAACATAAAGTTCGGGTAGTTTAGGACTCAAAAGCATGAATTACTTGTGTAAGTTATATATATATATATATATATATATATATATAGCGAATTGTTAGGAAAGATATTAAAATATAAAAATCTCATATGATTAATTTTCTGTTTTAATTAATTAATTGTTAAAAAAAATTGTTCATTCTCCCGAATTTATCTTATAATAAATATACTCTCCTTCCGGAGGTACATAAGAAATTGTCATCCTTTCTTATGGAGCGGGCCGAACGCCTCGGTAGGATAGATGCATCTATGAATTGTGTCGCACGTCCCTCGGCAGTGTACACGACACTCTGGATCGGGTCGTACGACCTCGGCAGAAATCATGCCTAATAATAATAATAATTACACGATATTTTGATAGTTTATTGCAATTTGTGAATCTAATTGATAAATTGGAAATTTATTGGAATTGAAGGAATTTAATTAATATATTGAGAATTATTGCATTTGAAGGAATTTAATTATTTCTGCTAATTAAAGAAAATCATTGTAAATTCTATAAATCATGTTGATCTAGATATTGCTATTTTTATTTTATTTATTATTATTGGCCCATAGTGAGTGTCAAAGTCGGCCATCTCGTCTCTACCACTTCGAGATTAGGCTTGATACTTACTGGGTACACGCTGTTTATGTACTCATACTACACTTCCTGCACTTTTTGTGCAGGACTTGAGGCTAGTACTAATGGATGACCTATCGTCTTACACCCACGTTATCCATAGGCGTAGTAATGAGCTGCCTTTATGAGCCGTTCTACAACTACCAGTATCTCTTCTTGTATTTACATTCTGTCTATTTTATTTCAGACAATATTTGGAGTTTTGAATAATCTAATAGATGCTCATACACTTGTGACACCAGGTCTTGGCACACACATTGGTAGAATTTGAAATTGTATTATTTTCTTGGATTTAAGTTAATCAGCATCTTTTCTAATTTCTTTAATATTGCTAGAAAAATAATAAAATTACTTTAAAAAAAATTATTTTGAAAATAATTAATATATGTTTAATTTATTTGTTGGCTTGCCTAGCTGTAGTGTTGGGCGCCATCACGACCTATAGGTGAAATTGGGTCGTGACAACATGGTATCAGAGCACTAGGTTTACGTAGGTCTCACGAGTTATGAGCAAACCTAATAGAGTCTTGCGGATCGGTACGGAGATGTCTGTACTTATCTTCGAGAGGCTATAGGGTGTTAGGAAACTACCTTTCTTCATATTCTCTCGTGCAATTAATGTAGTACTAAATATCCTTATCTTTTTCTCTCACAGATGGTGAGAACGCTCTAATGAGGTTCCATACCAGGGAAGAGTTACTCCCCCAGTTGCTAGAGGAAGAGGCCGAGGGAGGGCTCCAGCCCTTGGTAAAGGGCGAGGACGTCCCAGGACTGTTCCAGTTATGCCGCCAGTGGGTCTAGCAGAGAATCCCATTATTGAGGAACAGGGTGAGGTGCCTGTGGCAGAGCCAGCTCCAGTGGATTTCACATCTGCACTGATATTTCAGGATGTCATGGTTCGTGTGCTGCGGTTCATGGACAATATGACTCAGGCCGGTTTATTTCTGGCAGACCCAACCACATCTTAGGCGGGTGGGGGAGCACAGACCCCTACCGCGCAGGCTCGTGGACAAGCATCTGCTGTATATTTAGACCAGAGTGCACTACCTGTGGGTGGATCCCAGCCAGTGGCAGCAGCTACACCTGAGCCCAGGCCAGCTGCAGCTGCTGATCCGCAGAAACTATTGGACAGATGGACTAGACTTCATCCTCATGTCTTTGGGGGTGAGTGACATGAGGATCCCCAGGATTTCATTGATCGGTGCAAGGATAGACTGTAAAACATGAGGATATTAGAGTCTCATGGGGTAGACTTTGCTACTTTTCAGCTAGAGGGCAGAGCCCGTAGATAGTGGCAGTCTTATATTCTTGGCAGACCAACAGATTCTCCTCCCATAACTTGGGACAGGTTCACCTGTATCTTCCAGGACAGGTATATTCCACCCTCCTAGAGGGAAGAGTTGAGGTTTCAGTTTGAGCAGCTCCAGCAGGTTCAGATGTTAGTGACCGAATATGAGGCGAGATTTTCTGAGTTATCTCGCCATGCACTTATGATACTCCTTACTGAGGCGGAGAGAGTGCAGAGGTTTGTTGCAGGTTTACATACTGGCATTCAAGCCACTATGGCTTGAGAGGTTGAGATGGGTACTTCTTATGAGCTAGTCGTAGAGATAGCCAGCAGGATTGAGGGTGTACGTCAGCAGAGTCGAGAGCAGGTTATGAAAGATAAACGGTTTAGATATTCTAGAAAGTTCAGAGGTGCTCCGTCTGGGGGTAGAGGTCATTTTGCGAGAGGGCAGTCCAGCAGGCCCCCATATCCAGCACCACTGCCTCCTTGGGGTACTCTAGTACGACCTTATTTCAGTGCTATACCAGAGAGTTCTTATCGCCCACAAGCTATTCAGGGTCCTTCCAGTGGGTATTCAGGTCCTAGGGCCAGACACTTAGTCAGCAGGCCATCGCACCAAAGAGTTGTTACTAGTGCGGGAATCCTAGTCACATACGGAGATTTTGCCCCAGGCTTCGAGGTAAACTAGTGCAACAGGGTCAGCAGCCTATGATTTCCAGACCAGTTGCTCCACGAGTTGTCCGACCACCAAGATATGGGGGACATGTGGGTAGGGGCCATCCTAGAGGTGGAGGTCAGCCAGGTGGAGGCCAGCCAGTTGGCGCTCCAGCTCGGTTCTATGCTTTTATGGCCAGACAGATGCAGAGGTCTCAAATGCCGTGATTACAGGTATTATTTCTATTTGCGGCAAAGATGCCTCAGTATTATTTGATCCAGAATCTACGTATTTATATGTGTCATCTCTATTTGCTCCATTCATGGGTGTTTCTCGTGAGTCCTTGAGTACTCCTATTTATGTGTCCACTCCTGTGGGCGATTCTTTTGTTGTGAACCGGATCTACCGATCCTGTATTATTACATTCTGTGGTTATGAAACTAGAGCAAATCTCTTATTGCTTGAGATGACCAATTTTGAAATTATTCTGGGCATGGACTAGTTATCTCCATATCATGTTATTCTAGATTGTAATGCCAATACTGTTACCTTGGCTATTCCAGCATTGCCTAAGCTAGAGTGGAAGGGTTCGTCTGTTAGTTCATTTAATCGAGTTATTTCTTTTATAAAGGCTTAACACATGGTTAAGAAGGGTTGTTTGGCTTATCTAGCCTATGTTCGGGATACTATTGCAAAGACTCCGGCTATTGATTTAGTGCATGTAGTTCGGGAGTTCTCCGATGTATTTTCTTCATATCTTCCATGTATGCCACCTGATTGTGATATTGATTTTTGTATTAACTTGGCTCTAGATACCCAACCTATATCTATCCCACCATATCCCATGGCTCCAAAAGAATTGAAAAAATAGCTTTAGGATTTATTAGCCAAAGGGTTCGTCAGGCCGAGTGTATCGCCTTGGGGTGCACCGGTATTATTTATGAAAAAGAAGGATGGAACAATGCGGATGTGTATTGATTATCGCCAATTGAACAAAGTCACTATTAAGAACAAGTACCCATTGCCGCGTATTGATGATCTATTTGACCAGTTGCAGGGTGCTAGGGTATTCTCTAAGATCGAGTTGAGGTCGGGGTACCATCAGTTGAAGATTCGGGATTCGGATATTCCGAATACTGCTTTTCGGATTAGATATGGTCATTATGAGTTTCTGGTGATGTCCTTCGGTTTAACTAACGCCCCAGCAACATTTATGGATCTGATAAACAGGGTATTCATGCCATATATTGATTCGTTTGTCATTGTCTCCATTGATGACATTTTGATCTACTCGCGCAGTAAGGAGGAGCATTAGCAATATATGATAGTAGTGCTTCTAACATTGCGGGAATAAAAGTTATATGCTAAGTTCTCCAAATGTGAGTTCTGGCTAGAGTCTGTAGCATTTTTGGGGAATATTGTATCGGGCGAAGGTATTAAGGTTGATCCCAAAAAGATTGAAACAGTTCAGAACTAGCATCGTCCCACTTCGGCAACCGAGATTAGGAGTTTTCTAGGTTTAACAGGTTATTATCGTTGGTTCGTGGAAGGTTTTTCATCTATTGCAGCACCTTTGACCAAATTAACCCAGAAGGGTGCTCCGTTCCGATGGTCCGATGATTGTGAGGTGAGCTTTCAGAAGCTCAAGACAATATTGACTACAGCACTAGTGTTAGTGTTGTCTTCCGGTTCGGGGATGTATACAATGTATTGTGACACTTCACGCGTTGGCTTGGGTTGTGTATTAATGTAGGAAGGGCGAGTTATTGCATATGCTTTACGTCAGCTGAAGCCCTACGAGAAGAATTATACAGTACATGATTTGGAGTTAGCTGCGATTGTTCACGCTCTAAAATTTTGGAGGCATTATCTTTATGGGGCGTCTTGTGAAGTTTACACTGATCATCACAATTTGCAGTATTTGTTCAAGCAGAGGGACCTAAATTTGAGGCAGCGCATATGGTTGGAGTTACTGAAAGATTATGATATTACTATCCTATATCATCCGGGCAAAGAAAATGTGGTTGCAGAGCCTTGAGTGGAAAGGCGGAGAGTATGGATAGTTTGGCCTTCATTTTAGCAAAGGAGAGGCCATTAGCTTTGGACATTCAGTCATTGGCCAACGGACTTGTGTGGCTGGATATTTCAGAGCCCAGCTGAGTTCTTGCATGTTTTATAGCTCAATCTTCACTATTTGAGCAGATCAAGGCTCGCCAATATGATGATCCACACTTAATGGTTCTTTGAGAAACGGTACTACGGAGTGGTGCCAAGGAAGTTACTATTGGAGCAGATGGTGTTCTGTGACTCCAGGATCGTCTATGTGTTTCTAATGTGGATGGACTGAGGAAAAAGATCCTAGAGGAGGCACAAAGTTCTCGGTATTCTATTCATCCATGTGCTACGAAGATATATCGTGACCTGAGGCAGCATTATTGGTGGCGACGAATGAAAACGGACATAGTTGAGTATGTAGCTAGGTGTCTAAATTGCCAGAAAGTTAAATATGAGCACCAGAGGCCAGGTGGCCTACTTCAGCAGATGACTATACCAGAGTGGAAATAGGAACGCATCACTATGGACTTTGTAGTTGGGTTGTCGCGGACCTTGCGGAAGTTTGATGCAGTTTGGGTCATTGTCGACAAGTTGACCAAGTCAGCACACTTTATTCCCATTGTGATTACGTACACTTCAGAGAGGTTGGCCCAGATATATATTCAGGAGATAGTTCGGTTGCACGATGTGCCAATTTCTATCACATCAGATAGAGGCCCTCAATTCACTTCACATTTCTGGAGAGCAGTATCGAGTGAATTGGGGACCCGTGTAGAGCTGATCACAGCCTTTCATCTGCAGACCGACAGGCAGTCAGAGCGGACAATTCAGATTTTGGAAGATATGCTCAGGGCATGTGTGATTGACTTTGGAGGTTAGTGGGATCGTTTCTTGCCCTTGGCCGAGTTTGCTTATAATAATAGTTACCAATCCAGTTTATAGGCCCATTTGAGGCTTTATATGGTCGGCGATGTCGTTCGCCCATCGGGTGATTTGAGCCAGGTGAGGCTAAGTTATATGGTACTGATTTGGTGAAGAATACATTGGAAAAGGTAAAGTTAATTCAGGAGCGACTTCGTACAGCGCAGTCCAGACAGAAGAGTTATGCAGATCAGAGAGCGTGTGATTTATCCTTTATGAGGGGTGAAACAGTTCTCTTGAAAGTTTCGCCGATGAAGGGAATCATGAGATTTGGGAAGAATGGCAAGTTGAGCCCAAGGTTTATAGGCCCATTTGAGGTGTTGAGACGAGTTAGGGAGGTTTCTTATTAGCTTGCATTGCCTCCCAATCTATCAGGAGTTCATCCGTTTTTCCATGTATCTATGCTGAGGAAGTATCATGCCGACCTATCACATGTGCTAGATTTCAGCACAGTTCTACTAGATAATAGTTTGGGCTACGAAGAAGAACCAATTGCCATTATTGATAAACAGGTTCGCCAGTTGACGTCCAAGAGGATTTCTGCAGTAAAAGTCCAATGGAGGGGCCAACCAGTCGAGCAAGCTACTTGGGAAAACGAGGAGGACATGCGGAGCAAATATCCACACTTATTTAGCACTCCAAGTATTATTCTAAACCCGTTCGAGACGAACGTTTGTTTAAGAGGTGGAGAATGTAATAACCCAACCGGTCATTTTAACTTTTAGATCCCCGTTTCCTAAAATAAAACTCCCTGTATGTACTTTTAATAATTTATGACTTGCGGGTATGGTTGGTTCGGGACTTGGAAGTGTTCGGGTTGAAATCAGAACACTTGGTTCCTTAAGTTAGCCTTAAAGTGCTAAGTTTGACTTCGGTCAATATTTTGAGAAAACGACCCCGAACTCACGATTTGATGGTTCCAATAGCTTCGTGTGGTGATTTTGGACTTAGGAGCGTATTCGGAATTTTATTTGGAAGTCCGTAATTAAATTAGGCTTGAAATGTCTAAAAGAAGAATTTAAGTTTGAAAGTTTGACCGGGGGTGTTGACTTTTTGATATCGGAGTCGGAATCCAGTTCCGGATTTTTTATAGCTCTGTTATGTCATTTATGACTTGTGTGCAAAATTTGAGGTCAATCCGACTTGATTTGATAGGTTTCGGTACCGAATGTAGAAGTTGGAAATCTTAAATTTCTTTAAGCTTGAAGTGGAGGATGATTCGTGGTTTTAGCGTTGTTTGATGTGATTTGAGGGTTCGACTAAGTTCGTATGATGTTTTGAGACTTGTTGATATAATTGGTTGAGGTCCCGAGGGGTTCGGGTAAGTTTCAGATGGCTAACAGATCACTTTTGGCCTTTGGGATACTACTCATAGCTGCTGGTATTTTTCTTCTGATTTTCTTATACGCGATCACGTAAGTTGGTCTGCGACCGCGTAGTGTAAATTGGGCAGAGGCGACTTTGTTCTACGTGATCGCGTGAGACAGTCTGCGATCACATAGGCTTGTTTGAGGCAGTGGTGTTTTTGTTCTTCGCGATCGCGTAGGTGTGGGAATTTGGTATTCGCGAACGCGTTGAGTAGGTCGCGTTCGCGTTGAGTAAGTGGAGCAGCAGGGAAGGCCACATGTTTGTGCTTCGCGATCGCGTGAAATAGTTTGAGATCGCGTGGGCCTATAGGTTTGAACTTCGCGATCGCGTAGGGTTATTTTCTGGGCAGAAAAAATTATGCTACGCGATCGCGTGAGGGAGTTCGCGGTCGCGTAGAAGAAATCACTGGGCAGAGAGTTTAAGTTCTGAAATGGGACTTCGTCCCATTTTTCATTTTTAACGATTTGGAGTTCGGATTTGGACGATTTTTGGGAGATTTTCAGAGAAAACAATGGGGTAAGTGTTTTTAACTCAATATTGGTTAAATTACCTGAATCTATCACTGTTTTTATCATTTAATTGGTGAATTGAGTTTGGAAAAGTTTGAAAACACTCTTGGATAGATTTGAGGATTTGAGGGCCGAATTGTTATCGAAATTTAGTGACTTTGATATGGGTAGACTCGTGGTTGAATGGGCGTTCATATTTCGTAAGTTTCGCCGCATTCCGAGACGATTTTTGAATTAATTTAGGATTTTCATTGAAAATATAGTATTTTCTTATAGAATTGATTCCTATAAATTTTAGTAATTATATCGAATTATTTTGGCGAGATTCGAGCTAGACAGAGTTGGATAATCGTGGAAAAGGCCTTCTAGTGGATTAAATTGGAGCAAATTGAGGTAAATCTCTTGTCTAATCTTGTGAGGAGAAATTACCACATAGGTAATTAAATTAATAATTGTTGCTAATTATGGGGGCTACGTACGCACGAGGTGACGAGAGTCCGTGCGTAGCTACTATTAATGCTAAAGTTCGGATAGTTTAGGACTCAAAAGCATGAATTATTTGTGTAAGTTATATTCTTTACTTAATTAAATTATTTGATATATATATATATATATATATATATATATATATATATATATATATATATATATAACGAATTGTTAGGGAAGATATTAAAATATGAAAATCTCATGCGCTTAATTTTCTGTTTAAATTAATTAATTATTAAAAAAATTATTCATTCTCCCAAATTTATCTTATAATTAATATACTCTCGTTCCGGAGGTACATAAGAAAATGCCCTCCTTTCTTGTGGAGCGGACCGAATGCCTCGGCAGGATAGATGCATCTATTGATCGCGCCGCACGTCCCTCGGCAGTGTACATGACACTTTGGATCGGGTCGTACGACCTCGGCAGAAATTATGCCTAATAATAATAATTACACGATATTTTGATAGTTTATTGCAGCTTGTGAAGCTAATTGATAAATTAAAAATTTATTGGAATTGAAGGAATTTAATTAATATATAGAGAATTGTTGAATTTGAAGGAATTTAATTATTTCTGCTAGTTAAAGAAAATCATTGTAAATTCTATAAATCATGTTGATCTAGATATTACTATTTTTATTTTATTTATTATTATTGGCCCATAGTGAGTGTCAAAGTCGGCCATCTCGTCTCTACCAATTCGAGATTAGGCTTGATACTTACTGGGTACACGCTGTTTACGTACTCATACTACACTTCCTGCACTTTTTGTGCAGGACTTGAGGCTAGTACTAATGGATGACCTATCGTCTTACACCCACGTTATCCATAGGCATAGTGGTGAGCTGCCTTTATGAGCCGTTCTACAACTACCAGTGTCTCTTCTTGTATTTACATTATGTCTATTTTATTTTAGATAGTATTTGAAATTTTGTATAATCTAATAGATGTTCATCCACTTGTAACACCAGGTCTTGGCACACATATTGGTAGAATTTGGAATTGTATTATTTTCTTGGATTTAAGTTAATCAACATCTTTTCTAATTTCTTTAATATTGCTAGAAAAATAATAAAATTACTTTAAAAAAATATATTTTGAAAATAATTGATATATGTTTAATTTATTTGTTGGCTTGCCTAGCTTTAGTGTTGGGCGCCATCATGACCTATAGGTGAAATTGGGATGTGACAGATCGGATGCGGACCTGGACGCTATGGCAGTACTTCATTGCCAGCCTCTCTTTCAGACGCGGCATCGGATGCTTCGCATCCGCAGGCTCCTCCGCCAACCTTTAGTAATTTGGTCATACCTTCTTGTAGGAATGTCCAAATGACAAACGGTTTGAAGCGTTAGAAACTAGACTCGATGATATTTCATTTGATAGGGTTTGCATTATATAACAACTTATATATATATATATATATATATATATATATATATATATATATATATATGCACTCGTTCAAAGTTTGATCTTGTGCGTACTCATTTGGAACTTTAGTCCATCATGTAATTTCCAACTTGACTTAGACTTAGGGCTCTCCTTTGACCCCATATCACCTTTAATATGACTCATACACTTATTATCATATCTAATTTATATCCATCAAATTAATAGTCCTCGTCTGCACACAAAATAATATAATTAGCGCACATCAACTTTCTTAATAGCGCTTAAGTACTTCGAATTTTTTGGGGGTGCTACATTCTCCCCCACTTAAGGACATTCGTCCTCGAATGTTTTACAAGTCACTTCTAAGAATAGAGTTACCATCCTTTTACCTTTAACCATTATGCATAGGCACTTATGACTACATGGGTCTTATATTTCCTTTCTAAAATCTCAACTTACTTATGAACCTCAAAATTTGGCTATCTTTACAATTTTTTTAAAATATCGGAAGGGATTCCCCTATAACTAGGACTATCCAAAAACTTTAACCTATCCAGAACAAGCCCCCACATGGGCACCAATAACAATATCGCTCAACAACCAACAATACACAATATAATATACCATCTTGACCTCACTCGGCCGTACATATACCATAAGTGCATCAAATGTATATCTTTAAAACTTTTAATTTGTAACATATATGAATACCATTCAATATCAATAATTGCTACTATACATAGCTACCATATCACTATTATACATGCATGCATATTCTCTTCTCATGTGTACGTCAAGTTGTACCTGAAAAGTATCTTCAAGTAAACTAAAATTTCTCTATGATTGGAACTTTTACAGATTTCATAATGTAGAATGGCACATATCCATACTGCCTAAATTCTTAGCTTCCTCAAAGCTATGGCTCATGCTTGGTAAGAGCAAAATTATATTTCCCACTTGGTATCTGTAAACTTATCCATTCCGACTCATAGTCTCGAAATTTTCTTATAACCAATACTTTCAAATTAGTCTGTTGCCCTTTTTGAGTCTTGTTTCGAGAAAAAGTTTTCCCACTTGAGACTTTTAATATTCACTAATCATCAAAACTATTTTGTAATATTCTTTTATTCCTTCCAAAGATTAATAAGATATTTGTCTCAGATTTATCCATCATATGATAATTTCATACCCCCACTTTTGCTCATACCTTTAGAGCTCATGCTAGATCCATAACTTGATAACTATTGTTACCAACAAGTTTGCTCTAAAAATAATTCAACTCACTTCGTTTGAGTTCATGATATTAGTTTGCCACCTACTCGCGGACATCCGTGTTCTAGTTTTATTTCTCAACTTTTACCAATTTTCTGACACCATTGAGTATCTTGTGATATTTTTCTAACAAAAAAATTGGTATTGCATTTATTTTTCATGCACACCATAGATGTGCTACCGTAGCCCGTAAACTTTCAAGAGTCAAGAGTCATCGTTACCACGATGGTACTTGTACTCTTTTAATATTAGTGCTCTTCTTTGAACCTGTGCTTTTTACTCACATACTTTATTTTTGTATAGAAGTCTCTTCTCATTTAAGAATAAGCATTGCATTACCCCTTTCTATTTTATTCCGTGTAAAGTATGTGCATATTAAAAGGACTCCCTTATTCCATACAATTCCACGTATAATTCAAAGTACTCCCTTGTTCTCAACCAACACTTGAATTTAATTCAAATCGCACATATCCCCAAAGTTGTAGAAATACATTTGAGTTGCTCATTAAATCTTTGACTATCAGACATAACTTTTAACATTCCTGATGCAGAAACATCGCAACTATTACTTGTAATGAGTCTTTGATTCTCTACAAATACTTTATAGTAATTGTACTTATTCCATCATGAAGTTACCGAAGATTTTCTCTCCATCTTGACTCTAGTAAATAAAATATTTTATTTCTCAAATCATTACCTTTAAGGTGAATCTTTTTTGTTCCGATACTCCCCCACTTAAGAGTAAACCCAATTCAAACTCTTACTTGCCACTCGAAGTCATTATTAAACTTCTATCTCACATAAAACTTTTAATTGATAATCAATTTGTTCACGCACTACAATAGGCTATTTATCCATTCCAATTAGAAATCTTTATTTTACCGCTTCAATCTTTCATCGTACATTGACTTTTATTTCATCATTATGTCGAAATGCTCATTATTCTGATAATAGGATAGATTAGTTATACTCATAAGAACTTTCTTTGTTCATTTTCCTATCCAAGTATCACGTCGCTAGTAGCTGCGACATATATTTCTAAGGGCCATTATTTTCCGCCATTACGACATCTTTATAGTTAGTACTTCACTCTTTCATCTTCACTCTACCGTTGAAATCTCTTCTAATATTTCACCCTTCAATCCATGCTCTAATACAGTTTTAGCATGTACGGTTACCTTGTGCCTCTCATCTCATGCTTAAACATGCTGAACAAGTGTAACTCCCTTAGGCTAAATCTACATATCATTATATAACTTTTCACAACCTATACCATCTTTACAATGCTACATGTTAGAATTACACATCCTATCTTTATGCCACCATCATGTTCTCAAGCCGCATATATATATGAGATTCCGTAGTATATATCTCTGAAATTATATTTCTTGCTCTTAAGTCATTTCATGTCACTTTATTTTGATGGTATCCTACCGAGTAAGCTAATACTTATGATAAAGATGGCATGCATGTAGGGTCTTATTACCTCATGTCTTCATCACAATGTGAACTCTTTTGGTCGTAGCTAATACCACGTATTTATATCAACATGTTTCATACGATAATTATATACTTGCATATTTTTCCATTCTTTATGGTATTGTTGACCTCGTCCATACACATCCATGTAGGGATTTATGACACATTATCACGTAGTCTTAGAATTTTTGTAACTTCTCAATCTCCAAATCCGTACCATAACTGTTTTCAATCATTGTTTTGAGCCTTACGTTGTACACCTTATATGTATAACTTTTCAATAACTTTAACTTATCTCGTGAGCCATTTCTATATTTATTCTTCTTGAATCATAAAGACCCGTTCACTCACAAGTTAACTGCTTCTTCAATATCGGGCACATATAGAGTTGCTTTGAGATCATTCTTGGAAATTCTAAAAAAAAAAAAATCATCATTTCAACAGAATAAAATAACACATGCCTCGACTAGAAAAAACTCAAGATTATCATTCCACGTCATTTTCTTTTTCTTCTCTAACAAGCTACATTGTTTCTTATAACCTCCAAGATTATGCGCATCTCATGCCTTAATATTTTCATGCTTACCCATTTAAGTTCACATACTTTATCCTTGCATACCTTGGTATGCATAATTAGAAATTGACTTTTATTTGTGTCACATTCATCATCTGGAGGAACTCAAGGTTATCATGCCGATCTTTTTACATATGGCATGCTTCGTCTATCCTCAACTCGTACTTACACATGACACTTTATTTATTGTGTGCCACTTCTATTACATATGGCACCATCATGACGATAACCTATCATGATTAGGGGAAATCCGATGTCAAGTACAATTAAGGTTCATGTCCCTCATCCTGTAACATTCCTTTTTTGAATGATCAAGAAAGTCTTTTTCTTTTTCTTTTCGGAATGTGTCTTTGCTCATTATTGACACTGTCTTAACTATGCCAAACTTCTTATGAATCATACTATGTTTACCACAAACTTGAATGATTCACATTCACTTATCAATTAGATCCATATCACCTCTCTATATCTTGTCATTATAATTTAAGATGCAACATCTTCCTTTACAATATTCTTTTTTTAGTACCTTTACTAAACTCGTTAATGGTGATTACCATAGTAAACAGTCCCTCCAACATATGTTTGTGGTAGGGCCTAACATATGTGCCCTTACTCACATCCTTTAGTAAAATTCTTTATAAGTCAAGACATAATCCTGACAATACTAGTTGACATCATCATATTATTTTCTTCTATAATTTCTCAGTATTCGACTGAAAATTCTTATTTACCAAAGTCATATGTGTTGACTGTATCAGTCCCAATATATTCTCAACTTAACCTTATATTTTGAACAAATCTGACACTTTTTGGCCATTAGCTCAAACATCTCGTATTATAACTTGAACATTGAGCTTCATTCTCGTCACTTAAATATCTTCCTCAACAGGAAATCAATACGATCGAGAATCCGTACTCTCACTTCAGGAACAAACACATGATATAAAGTATGAAAAAAGTAAAACTCCCTAGATGTCATTGTAGCCTCCCCGATATAAGTGTGGCTGGTAACACACCGATAAGAGGGACTCTACTTGACATGGCTCCATAGACTTCCTAGGACTCGACTTAGAACCTAGTGCTCTGATACTAAGTTTTTCACTACCCAAAATCCACATGACCGGCACCCGGTACACTACCCGACCCGAGTGAACCAAATCATGTGATGCACCCAAATCATATGCATGAAAACCAATTTAACCGCGCAAGCTCCTTGAAAATCATATATATTTTCAAGTTAAATGATACAATATTTTTCAATTCAAAATCACACATGATGTCTTTCATGACAATAATAATGCATCTAAGTAAAATAATTATACTTTCATGTATGTCGTGTACAACTCCGTTACTACAACCTTTCACAACTATCTATGGAGCTTCTATACCAAAGAATAGAACCAACGGTTGAAGTAATTCCAACAAAATAAAATAAGGAAGAACATGATAGCTACCACGAAATAAAAGTGGTGCTTCATAATACCTCGGGAAGAGAGTCATCCTGGCCTGATCGCATGCCACGTATCATACATCATCCTGAAGCATGTAAAGTAAGTAGGGCCCTAGAGGGGGGGGACCCTAAGGGCTGAGTACACCACAACGGTACTCGATAAGTGTCATAGACTCTCTCTAACTTAAGTTCTTGGGACAAACTTTATAAAAACAATGCACCAATATTTGATATAAACGATAAGAAATTTTATCAATTCACGACCCTTGTTATTTTAAATAACAACCAAGTGAGATATAACCCACAATATAAACTTTTAAAATATTTACATCAATCCAAGATTTCGGATAAAATCGTATAAAATCATTCCATTTACTTTAAGTCATCGAAATCAGTTTCGGCTCCTTAGGCCTAAATCATCCTTACCTTTCACTTAGAGTACTATACCATCACCGACACAAGAAGGTCAACTAGGTTATGTACCTAGCGGCAAGTATCATATACCCTACTTGCTCAGGTCGTCTCATCGTAGTGCCGTATGAATCGACTCAGCCATGCTAATAATAGCACAAAATAGTACTCTCTCGAGGGAGAGCACTCTGTCGTAGTCTATACCACAAAATGGCCATTTACGCCTACACCAACACGCGTAGTTTAGTGACAACGAACACGATATATTCGAAATCAATCTCGGTGAACACAAGTAACTCCCAAAATATTTGATATTTCAAAATAGATTCATAGCATAGTAGCCTCAATTAATCTATTTTTATCAAATCATAGCATTTATAGAAAATCTAAATCCTTTGAACAAAATTTAAATAAATAACCTTTTACATGCTAAAGCCTTTAGCAATTTAACATCAATCTTTAAAAGATACCACAAGTGCTATTCTGTTCGTCAATTTCCAAAAAAAAATACTTTCCATGAAAACTTGTCTTTAGCACTCAAATATGTATACTCTGCAAGTTTTGATAAAAACTTATAACATTTACCTTGAGTGTCACTTTGCCAACAAGATTTAAAATAAAATTTTATAAAACAGCATGACACTGCATATGCAACATAATATTCTAGTACATGGAGATATCCGTACTTGTTTGTCCCCACAAATACAAAAGCACATTTGCAAACAACTTAAGTATTAACTCGAAACATGCTTTTAAAGAAAGTCCCTCAATAAGAGTAAGTTTTAATCAACTTACCTCGCTTTTGCTTTATTAACATTCACAAGCTTTCAATCCTCCTCCATCATCCTAATATTGATTAAAATGCTCAACATCACCAACAAGTTGATATCTACAATTAGATATCCTAACTACATCAGAATATGACCTAAGATATTGATCAATATCCATATATGTCTCACAAGTTGGCTACAAGCCTCCAACAACTCAAATTGCCAAATAGTTTTACATGCTAAACCATTCAACTTCATTCTTATGTTTTAATACCCATTCTGAGTCATTAATGATACTATGTCAATTGTCCGTTGCCACCAAGTTACTATTCATCATCTTCCTTAATCAACACTTGCAAAATATATAATTCGGGTGATTACTTAGTTGATCACTTTCATCTTTTGCTAACAAATAATTCCATAGGTTCATTATATTCATAAATTTCATCATCAAGATTACCATTCATCTTCTTTCTTATTTTCTCAAAAGTATTATTCATGCCATGAACTAGAGTTTTATAATCCTATCTTTCAACCATTAAAACTTGTAACAAATGCTTCAAATACTTCTAACTACTCATAATAAATGAGTTTGAAGCATTGGAATTACCTCTAGTGGATCAATCTTGAAAAATCCCAACTTTGGTGATTTTTGTGTTTTTGAGGATTTGATGAAGAAATATAGTATTTGGATGTAAGAATGATATTAGAACTCATGTATATTGAGTAATAACCAACCTCAAACATCATTAACAACTTATCTTGGTTGATTGGACTTGATTTGAGCTCAAAATCGTCCCTTCACCTCAAGAACCCTAACCCCCAAATACTCAAAATATTCCCCTCCCCCGACCTTGTATTTATAGGCCTAGATTTATGGGTTTCGGATGCGGTCCTGGATGCTTCACATCCCCACTTTACTCCTCTTTGAAGCTCGGATGCGGACCTGGACTCTATGGCAGCACTTCACAGGCAGCCTCTCTTTCAGACGCGGCCTCGGATGCTTCGCATCCGCAGACTCCTCCGCCAGTCTTTGGTAATTTGCTTATAACTTCCTGTAGGAATGTCCAATTAACAAACGATTTGAAGCGTTAGAAACTAGATTCAATGATTTTTCATTTGATAGGTTTTACATCATATAACTCCTTATATATATGTAGATATACTCGTCCAAAGTTTGGTCTTGTGCGTACTCATTTGGAACTTTAGTCCATCATGTAATTTTCAACTTGACTTAGACTTAGAGCTCTCCTTCGACCCCACATCACTTATAATATGACTCGAACACTTATTATCATATCTAATTGATATCCATCAAATTAATAGTCCTCGTTTGCATATAAAATAATATAATTAGCGCACATCAACTTTCTTAATAGCGCTTAAGTACTTAGAAATTTTCTGGGGTGCTACACTTACCTCGCTCCAAAAATTAACTCAAAACTCAACCACGGCTTTGCCATTGGAACAAGTCTCCGAGCCAACCAAATCTAGCAAATTATCAACCAACGATTCAAAATAAACCTTAAGAACTACTTACGAATGAGAAAGGTTCAATTTAGGTCACTATTGAAAAAGTCAACAAACGTCAACTCTCGGGTTTGCTTGGTCCAAACTCGAAATTCGGACCAAAACCCGATTACCCATTTGAGGTCTGAATTCCAATTTTACAAAACCCCCTAATTATACCTAAATTCCCAATTTCTATCATGAAAATCCTAGATTTTAGGTTAAAATCTCATAAAGTGTAATGGGTAATTGAAAGAAAGTAGGTTAGAATTACTTACCAATGAATTGGGGAAGAGGAGCTCTTGGAAAAATCGCCTCTAAGGTTTCTATGTTTGGAAATTTGAAGGAATGAGAAAAATCCCGTCTAACTTAGCTTAAGTCCAGGCTCAGATGTCGCAATTCGCAATTGCGAACCCCGCAAATGCGAAGAACCCCTCGCAAATGCGAAAGTCTCACACTTCTGCTGCCATCACAATTGGGATGGGTTGTTCGCATTTGCGAACTTGAAATCCTCGCAATTGCGATTATTTTGATCGCAAATGCGAGCACTGCTCCCCCAGCCCAATTCGCAATTGCGAAGCAATTTTTTGCATTTGCGAACCATTGGTGCCTAGCTATTTTTCGCAAATGTGAGGAAATATCTCGTAAATGCGAACCTCACAGGAAATCTGCCGTATCGCATATGCGGAGCCAGACCTCGCAATTGCGAAGTGTGAGGCCTGCACTAGAAACAATAGAACACCAATTATGATCCTAAGTCCAAAATCATTCCGTAGCCTATCCGAAACTCACTCGAGCCCTCAGGCTCCAATCCAAACATGCACACAAGTATAAAAAACTCATACGAACTTGCTCGCGCGATCTAATCTCTAAAATAACACCTAGAACTATGAATCAGACACCAAATCAAATGAAATTTCCAATGAAACTTTAGAATTTCTATTTTAACAACCGGACGTCCGAATCATGTCAAACCAACTCCGTTTTTCATAAAATTTTACAGACAAGTCATAAATATAGTAATGAACATATATACCAAGCTCCGGAACCAAAATTCGGGCCAGGTAGAAATAAAGTCAAACCTTGGTCAGATCTTTAAATTCATTAAACCTTTAAACTTCAAATTTTTGACAAAAATGTGATAACTCGAGCAAGGGACCTCCGAATTTGATTTCGGACATACACATAGGTCCTAAATCACGATACGGGACCCACCAGGATTGTCAAAATATGGATTCGGTCCGTTTGCTCAAAATGTTGACCGAAGTCAACCCAAATGGATCTTTAAGGCAAAATTTCACATTTTATGAATTTGTAACATAAAAGCATCCCGGTAAAAGACATAGAATGCACACGCAAATCAAGAAAGGCTAAAATGATATATTTGGGGTTTCGAATCACAAAATTAAGGTTTAAAATTCTAGATGACCTATCGAATGTAAATAGTTTCTAGCGTGGATTAAAGGTGAAAAAAACCCTAAACGGTGGGACTAATAATTTTAAAAATAAGACATGTTATTTGGTACAACAAATATAGAAGACATAATAATGTAAAAAGCTTTTACACCGTCTGAGTATACAAGTTAAATTCTCTGCACAAGTAACCACTTTTGCAGCTTTATATTTAGAAGTTGATCATTTTTTAAAAATAGACCATCAGTTTGAAGTTCGAAATGCATCTCCTGAGTAGAAATGATACCATGTAGTAACTCTAAAGGGTTGATATTTAGGAATTAGCCTGTGCGTGTTGAATTTTTTTCAGTTCAAATTTTTAGGACAAAAATATCATCACTTGTCCTGAAGTTAAGATTTTTAGTTTAAAAGTTTAGGACAAAATAAGTGCTGACTAATATCTAAATAGCATCTTTGAGAATGGCTATTTGTGCACTTGTCCCTCTGTTGATCTGAAATTTAAAAATCAAAATTAATAATAGAACCAATAGTTTAATTTCAAAAACTTGGCAAACCTTTTAATACATGGCCATGCCACAAAAGTGACAACTTGGTGTAAACTACATTCTTTTATTACATGTGGAAAGTACTGGGTATTTTTTTTATATATACGAGATTCTAAACTTATTTACCCGGTTTTGTCTAAGTTTTCATATTTACAGAAAGTAACTAAATTTTTTTTTTTTTACATAATATATACAAATTCAGTCAAAATCTACAACTTATCTACAACTTAAATATATATTTTTTGTACATAATCCCGTCAAAAACTATAATTTACATATAATTGATATACAACTTATATACAATTATGTTAGTTGTAGATATTTTGTATACCGTTTCTATACTCGATATACAAAAGATATATTTTTTGTTTATGTCTTTCTTTTCGAGTTTCAATCTGAAATTTCAACTAAAACCACTTCGAATATTCACCAGATTGTCTCAAAATTGAGATGTAAACTCCAAAAGATATTCCCAATCATTTACAACAACACCCATTTCAAACAAAAAATAATTTTGCTAATTTCGATTTTCGAATTCAGAGCTTCTAAGTTTTCTAATGGATTAACATAGTTTCTCATTCAAATCTACTCACTTCTGATTAATACTATTTTGTTTATTGATTCCAAAAAGTTAAAAAAAAGTTAACTATCTTCCCTCGTTCAAAAGTGATAATTCATTCATTGTTGACATAGGGAAAGAAAGAGAAAA